>NC_135497.1:5046068-5365623 GCF_052857255.1 Amblyomma americanum | reverse complement strand
CACACCGCCGCGAGCTTGGTCGAGGAACAATGGCGCCTCTCCCTGCCTGGTTCCGCCCGTTGCACGGCCAAAGGGCTGGCTGATTCGGGTTTCCCCCTCCGCTGTGCGTACGGGCACTTGGCTTCCCTGGGCAGGCGGTCCAGAAAACGGTGCAGCGCAGGCTGTCCGTCTCCTGTAGGAGTAGGGATCGAGAGCTCGTTCGCTCAACTCCCATACTTTGTTTTGCCCGCTAACGGCTGTAGAGGCAGCGAGTACGGGTGGTCGCCGATTGGGTCGGGGCATGGCCCCTCTCCATGCACAGCGTGGCTCGAGGGCCTCGCTTGCCGGCGGTGGCGGACGATAGGCGCGCGCGGCGAGAATGTCGCCTTGAATGCGCTTTTCCTCGGCGGCCAGTTCCTCAAAATCTCGGAACCGGCCTCCGCGCAGGTATGCCGAAAAAGTCGGATGTGCCTGCCTGATCGCCCTTTCCACACGTTCCTCGTTCGAGGCTCTGGGCGCGGCTATTGAGAAAAGGTCCTCCATCGCACGTACGTACTCCAGGAGTGACTCATCCGGAGCCTGTGTACGGAGCTCCAACTCTCGCCGCATCCTACGCTAATAGTCAGCGGGCAGGAATTCGCGCAAGAATGCTGCACGGAACTCCTCGAGAGTCGCTGCCTTGGTGGCCGGAAAGCCGATGCCACCTAGCTGCGGTGTCAGTCAGTGCTGCGGGGATGATGTGTGCAAGCACAACCTGATCAGTGAGACCCATAGCTCTCTGGTAATGGGTGAGGGACTCAAGGAAATCCCGGGCACTGAGGAGGTCATCATACCCGCGGTATGTTGGCATGGGCAACTTGACAGCGGGGTGAGACACCTTCGGCGCGGCCAAAAGCGTCTCAACCGCCCCTGACAGCGACTGAATCATCTGGGCAGCACTTCTTAGCAGCGACTGCGCCCCGGCTTCAGAGGAGGCTTGGGCGGGCTCCACGAACGCAGGAGGCAAGGCGCCCAGTTCGATGAGCGGCGCGGTTTCCACAGGGAGCCGGGCCAGCGCCTCACCGTTCCCAGAGCAGAATTGACTGCTCGCGGGGCACGGCTGCTGCTGTGCAGGACGGCCGGATGCGGCAGCGTCGCACGCACCGCTTTCGCACTGGGTGCAAAGCACGCACAGCGGAGGCATGTGATTGACGGGTGCACCGCAGGGTGCTCCCGATACAGCTCCAATGGGAGCTGCGTGATCGACGTTGGGGGTTGTACCGCCGTATTCCCCAATAGGGGCCGCGGCCAACAACGGTGTTTGGCTATTTGAAGAAACAGCCGCCAACGGATCAAAGGACGCTACGACTCCTAAGGGAGCCGACACGTAGCTGCCGAGTGCCCCGATGGGGGTGGCAGACATGGTGCGCAAGCGTGATCGTCAAGGCGACCTGCTCGGCAAATGTGCTAACAAAGGCTAAGAGCTAGTGACTTAGCACGTTGGGCGCCAGTTGTGGGTTTCTCAGTAGACACAGGCCACTACCCACCGCGGGTTCGAGCTTCGCGCGAGCCAAGGGCCCCGATCAGCCGTCACCACACGCACCCTGGGGCACCTCTGCGGCGGCGTTCAAGCTCTGCAGAGAGGAGAGCGGCTCGCCGCAAGAAACAGGCCTCCAAGTTCACAAAGGAGACGTTTATTGACGCCGTCCTCCAGCGGTACACACACACACTCAACAGTCACCCCGTCCCGGGGCGCGCTCAGAGCAAGGCTCCGGTGCGCGCTCGGGGCAACAAGAGAAATGCGCGCCGCTAGCACGCCGCTGCAGGAGATTGTCCCCGCGGCAGTGCTGTGATCTCTCTCGTGTCGGCCGTTGGGCTGTTTGCGAGAGAGAGTGGGCAGTCAACGCAAGGTGCGCCTGTCAGAGGTCGTTGGACCCCTGGACAGGCTCGAGCCGCGGCGGATCAAGGACCCACGCTGGCGAGCTCGAGTATGAACTGGTCCGAACGGCAGAGGCCGGCCCGGACGAACAGTAACGTACGCACCTTACGCTGTCTCGGAGGGGTCTCTCTCTCTCTCTGGGCCCCGCTCGGACGGTCGCGCGCCGCTCGACCATCCCAAACGGGTCCCGAATTCCCGCCAGAAGTCACCAATGGCAAAGGCCCTTGGGAAGCCGGGGGCGGAGCTGCGGCCGAATGACAGCGATTAGCCACCAGCCATCTCTCCGCCGCCCGAGGCGGGAGAAAGGGAAAGAGGGCGACGCGGGATGCCGCGCAGACGCCACGGCGGGAATCTAGCAGGCTTCCCACACTCCCAAGCGCCCTGCGACGGAACAGACCACAAAGTGCCATCGTCAGGTGAGACTTCTTTCTAATCCGTCAGTTGTTAAGGCCTACTGTCCGTTTGTTACGAGGGCAGCGAATAATGGCAACATAAATATCGAAGCGACCGCTCAAGCGCTAGAGTAACAGGGCGAATAAACATAAGCAAACATGGAGCCGTGCCAGCATCTTTCCTTCGTAGTATGTTTTTAGCCATCGTGCATGTTGGTGCTCATACGAGTGGCGAGATGTCTGGGCCTTTCTGTTTTGGCTTCCCTTCGGTGCGAAACGACCTTACGTCTCTCACTGATGGTCAGCTTTCACGAAAGACCGACCGCAGCGGCGTGTTTGCTTTGGCTTCTCTTCATTGCTTGCCGTTTAAGTTTCCTAAATTTATATTACTTACCAATGTAAACTACCGCTGACACTGTGTAGCAGTACACCTTAAGCACATTTAACTCCACCAGTGAGCTAAATAGATTTACCGTATTCATTGCCACAGATAGCTTCGCAATGTGGAAACCTAACTCACTCTGGAGGGACCATCCATAATGATCCGGATGGCGACGGCAACTCGGCGCGCGCGACTCTTAGTTGAGCAGCATTTTCAGGTTCGCTGTTTTCTTTTGCGCGCGTATACACCCTAGAAAAAGTAATGCTAAACGCTGTGTTGTGTACTGCCACAGCACTGATATGAATTTTGCACGGACGAACTTGTACCGTTTTCTACGAAGTGTAATTGGAAGCAGGAGCGGAGGAAACGTAGGATTTAAATCGTTCGCAGTCAGGAAGACGCTCTTCTTTTATAACCCCCCCCCCTTTTTTTTTTGGCGGAGTTAGTTTCTTCACTCATGCGTTTTTTGTTGTCTTAAACAAGCTGTAAAAGGCTACCTGCCTGTTTCACGTACATTTTGGAGCGATGCAATGTAATAAGAATAATGCGGGGAATACCCCCATTGTTTCCTTTCGGCGCTTCGTTTTTCATCGGCATGTGGAAGACGGCGTCACTACTTTCCTTCCATTTTGTCAATGGTTCTCTCAATTCATAGACGTGGCCGGATTGAGAAAGCTTAAAGGAGATGGACACCTACCTTTTCGGTGTGCGTTTTCTTGTTGGTAATGACGCGTAAGGCATTATGATACGTGAATTACTACTTGGGATTCTCCTAGGACGGCTAAATAATTGATAATCGCATTTATGCCTCGTGCTCTTTCGGTTTTAACAGTCGAATGAGGACTGTGACGTCAACGTGCGCGTACAGGTTACGTAAGAGATAAAAAACAGCAATAAAATCGCTACTTCAACATTCACTGTTATTCCGGGTATTGAAGAAGGCTAGCTTCAACCCTGCAGTAAATTAAAACGATTAATCAGTGACTATAAGGACGCTTTCCAACGCCTCACGTGACGCAAAACCGCACTCTGAGGTCACAGCCACCGTTCTGCTGTTGAAACCGAAACAGCACGACAGAAAATATTCGATTAAAAATTATTACCGGTCACAGGCGAATATCAGGCGGTGGTTCATGCGTAGTATTGTCTTCCGCATCATTGTGTAGAAAAGAACATGCCACTAAATTAAGGTGTCTATACCCCTTTAATGCCTTTAGTGAAGTTCTCACCTTGGGAGAACTCGTCAGGGTGTTAGCCGGCCGAAACCTTGGTGCGTCTACAAACACAGGAGGCTCTCCTCTGCACCGTCATCTGCGATGATGCGTGATTTGCTTTCGTTCGCTTATCATGCCGTTTGAGAACGGCTTTTCGTGTAGAGCTTCCTAGGCTGTGCGGTTTTTGAACGGTATAAAGGAGGTCACTGCATGTCGGACTCCGCGAAAATGTTGTGTGATTCGGCGAAAGACCAGTATTTAGGGGTATGTCCGGGTTCACAACACATATTCATCGTGAAGTTGTGTAAAGATCGCTTCGAAATGACACTGCATACTTTGTCACAGTCTTCTTCAAAGCAGTGACCGACTGGCAACGAATGGCTGCTCCCAGGGGTGCTGTGCGAGGCGAGCAGAACGTTTCCGAAAGTTGTGTTTACGTGTGTTTTTAAATGTCTCGCTCCACTACGGTACATGTCAGCCTAAAGGCAGAGGGGGGAGGGGGGGGGGGGGGGAGGGGGGCGACTACTATACGCGCATGTTTTGCGTGTTTCAAAAATTGAGTGCCTTTGAAATGACGTTTCAGACTTTGACAGCCTGTTCTAGGAAGTACGTTGTCCCAAACTTTTAACAGTAACAAAGGTTGCTCCTTTAAATGCAACGTGTTAAATGCTTCTCTTGGCTAGGCTGGTTGGTCGTTCAGCGCATGACGTGGCAACCAATAACGTGGCAGAGCGCTGGACAGACAGATGCCTGGCGGGCGCACGGTGCCTGAACCAAAACTTCCCTTTCGGGGACAGCTATTCAGAACTACTCCAACATCACAGAGGGGTGAGATATAAATATCCGCCCCCGCATAAAGCACTAACAAAGGAGGAGGCAACAGATTGGCGTAGATTACAAACAGGTTCCTTCCCCAACCTCTTTATCTACAACAAGATGTTCCCAACGCAATATAGGGGCACATGCCCGTGGTGCGGGGCCACACCCACACTATTTCACATAACATGGGAATGCGAACGAAACAACGCATTCCGAGCACACAAACCCCCGAGTGCGGAGCACTGGGAGAGCCGGCTCGTCAGCTGCGAGCTCGCCGTCCAAAAGAGGATGGTAGAGCACGCACGGGATGCAGCCAAACTCAGTGGAGCCCTGGACTGAGGGACCACCCTTTGCTGAAGAAGCCTTCCCTGCAGCGCAGCGTGAAGACAGCGACACGCGAAGCAAGCAAGAAGACTTCTGATCGCCTAAATACTTATGATTCAATAAAAGTTTTCCTATCCTATCCTATCCCTTTGACATGTACCTGAAAATACCCATTTTTAATGCGAAAGCATTAACTTTGTTTCAACTGCGGTAAAATGCATTGCAGGAATGCGGAAGCATTGACGCCTCCTCGTTTTTATTTGCCTCTCTTTCCTTCACTTGTCCCTTCTCGTCATATTTTCTCTATTAAGCACGGATTTAAATTCACGCCATGCCTAAAGTACCACAATTAATTTTCTTACTTATTGAAGTTACATGAATTGCCCATTTTGGGTTTTCAAACTTGCTGCCCAACGTTGCCCTGGCTCCGCTCACTTTTTGGACATTTTTGGCTCTATTTAATTTACTAATGAACTTTTGGACACAATTCTTTATTCGACATCAACCTCACATTATCCTCTTTCCATTACATCCATCCCTTTGGCACTACTTCTAAGCTCCTCACAACTGCTGCGGACACGATCATGTCCACATGACCTAGTAATGCTTTCGCATTAATAATATTTTCACCACAACGTCACTGATTAAAGAACAGAACGTTTGTGCAGACATTTGTTTTCAACTGCTGTATTTCGGCACCGCTCTCGGCACCCGCTCAGGAGGTATATATGCATATATCGGAACGCTAGCAAAGGCAGCATATCGGCGGCCTGACGACTGCGCGCGTGCGGTCACGTGATGTGGGTCATATTTTGCACGGTGCTGCAGCAATTTGATCACATGACCGTCCGCCATCTTGAAATCTCGAACGGTTAGGAAACGTTAGAATGCGAGTAGTAAGAGACATGTCTCTTAATAGGCTGGTGCGACAGCCTCCATTGGGTCCACTGCGCCACAGAAGTATCTGGGGTTGTTTGCGACTACAGCGCCGCCGCAAAGCAACGAGACTCCTTTAGACGGTCACGACTAAAGCGAGGTACCTTTCATCTGCAAATAAACGCAAGTTTATTGTGAAATTTAAAAACAAACGTGATTTCAATAAGCTGACCACGAGAGCAGCCCTCAGTGACGCCGACATATTGAATCGGTACAGGCGCCGTTTATAGGTATTGAAAATCACCAACACACGGCAGGATGCACGCTGCAATGCTAACTCGGAGAACACTGCCGGTGCCACAGGCGGAGTATGCGGAAGCGGTGATATATTCTCTAAATTTTGTTTTTGGCAGCGATAGCTCTATCTCCCGCGCTTTTTCACAACACGCGCCGACCGCTTAACACAGCTTGCGCCGCGGGTGTGTGAGGAGGACCGCAGCCATCGCTACGAATCAGTAGGAGAGGAACGCCACCTGCGCGCTAACCAGGCCAGTCACAGTCATAAATATGGTCGGTGAGAGGGAGCACCAGCTGCTGGCCAAGAGGACAAGGGCAAGCACAGTCAAAGCTGCGGAGACAAAGGCACAAAGTAGATAATCACGGTTTTTGCCGGTCGCTGTCAGTAGAGGGCGAAGAGTGTAGCGAATCCTGTGACATTGTAGACACGGGTTTCCTGAAAAATGTATAGGACAGAGGACACCCGCATCCATGAGAAAGCATCTGCCGCGGGTTACCCTTAAAAATGCCGCGATTTTCGCAAGTATCAAAGGTGCCAAGCAGGATGGGGTTCTGTATTTCCACGGCCGGACTGTAGGAGAGAGTCCGCGAATCTCGCTCTTACTTCCCGTCTATACCGGCCACGTTACTTCGTCTCATCTATCTCATCTTCGCTGTCCCTGAGTTGTTTCTTTTGACCGAACCGGCAGTTATTGTTTTACCCGAGTCGTTCACGCCCACGGCGACAAAGGAGTCGCCTCCTTCGTATTCCGCCGCATCTGCAAAGGTTGTGTATTCCGAGCCTTCTAGCTTGCCTTCGAGGACATTTGGTTTTGCTCTCCTCTTGCCTTCGTAATAAGCAGGGTGCATGTTTTTTTGGAATGGGTTTAAAAGTCAGTAATTTTCTCAATTCGATTAGTAACTTTGCCCGCGCGTTGCTATTCGGCATTCTGTCATGTAGTCTTAGGTTGCTCAACATCTTCCACTGCGCTGGTGTGGTTGCGCGCCTCCTTAATTGTGCAAATGTATGTACCTCCCGTAGTCTCGTGGTGGTGTTGTAGACCCCAAGTTTAAGAAGTCTCCGTAAAGGTGCAGTGGGGCATCCGCGTGGCTGCTTTATAAGCCTGCCTTATGATCTCCTCTATTTTAGATAGCCGGACATTATCACGTTTTATGGAGCTGAAAAAATACGCCGCCACCTACTGGCTTAGCACAAGTTCCTTCTCTAAAGCGGTGGGAGGCTATAATGGCCAGCTCAGACGCGTTGACGTAAGTGCGGGCCACTGAGTGGGCTCACAAGGCCGCCAAGAGCAATTACCACTAAGGTTCAGTGCTGACAGTAAATGCTGTCTCTACAATACAATCCCTCATGGCTCAGTTCGGCTGTCTACTCAGATGTATGACAGTTACTGCGCATTTCCTTTCTACAAAAAAAACTATTTTCAGTTTCATCTTATCCGTTCATCTGTTCACCCTCGGCGCAGTTGAGGTGTTGAGCAGCAAGCAAGAGTGAGAAAAGTTACTGCGTTTATCCTTTATCATAACCATTTTGCAAACTACACAGCTTACTCGGAGCGCAACTGTTGTCATTTAATAATTTAATATATTTAATAATTGCCTTTGAGGAAAGGAAATGAGCAGCAATTGTCTCACATATCTGTGGACATGCGAGCCTCGTTTCGCCTCCACCCCGGGAGCCGCGACAGGGTTCGAACCCAGGAACTCCGGCCCAGTTCATGATAGCCCTAGTCACTAGGAAACGCATCGCTTTCCAAGGACACCTCAACCATGCCCTAAAGAAATGGATGACGGAGGTAGTTTAATAAGGAAAAAAGAGCTACAGTAGCGAGCTGCAGAAAATTCATCTGAAAGTGAAGAACAGCGTTCAGCGAACCGTTGCACCAAAACCTCTACCTTGCCCTACTAAATGCTGTCAATTCGCGTTCGTGGCGTACAGTCTTCTGCAAGAAGTATCGAGGTGGAGGACGGATATTTCATTCACTGACGTTCAGATCGCGTCAGTAAATCTAAGATTGTGCTCAGTTTAAAATTATGAAGCCAACTTTCACTGTAATGCATAACGCAGTGTTCCCCAAAGCCGTCACGACGCGAGTGTACTCCACTGAAGGATAAAAGTCTGTCTCATTGGCATCTGATTAGCTACGTTCGGCGGCAGCCGCAGTCACGCTAGCTCAACAAACGTTCATTTCGCCTCTATAGCTGAACCTCGGCCACTGCGTTTTCTGTTCCTGGTGTTATCTTTGTAAACTTGACATAACATCTTTGACCCTTCACCACTGTTTAGTTTATAACACTTATATAATTTTTATTTCTTTTCCAGTCTTGAAGCTGAAGCTTGTCCTGCGCTGGAATCCCCACACTGAACCGAAGCACAAGTCCCTTCCGCTAAACACGCCATGGCTACTGCAAAGCCATCCGTGTTAGAAGAACGTACGCCATTAACTCTGCGCTGCACCAGAAGTAAAGCGGCACCACTGTGTAAGCTGGTTCGACGTGTCGCCGAGTATAACAAGGTTCTCTGGAACGTAGGCCTTGGGATAAGAGTGGAAAATGGCCTGGGTGAATTGGGCATCGCTTATCCCCGGGAATCGTAGTCATGGACCCTTGGTAAGACCCAAGTATTGACTGTGAAAGCCTAGACTTCGCCATTATTTTGCAGGTCGACGTCCTCGCCCATCATCACTGCATTGTGGCGGTCGAGCTGACTTTCTTTGTAGCGAGCAACCCTTTCCTCCTCAGCCTTCTTCAAGACATGTACAGCGTCCGTAAGGTGACCATCTCAGATGTACCGTGCTGTGAAACAAAAGTCTTTGAAGCCCTGTAGAAGCTTGCCAACCCCTCGGAGCAGAATTATTCAGACGCACGGGAACAATTTTTCTGCTTCAGTGTCAGACTGCCACTGTTTGTACTCCCTCAGGAGCAGAGCAGCATAACCCTTACTGCGCTGGATGTCGCCGATCTGGAATTTAGCACCAGCTGCGCACGACAGTTGATAAACATACTCTTGCAGAATAACACCATAAGTGTCTTAACCGTCGGCTCCTGCGTGTTCACTTATGATTGCGTCGACCTCCTTCATGGCTTCATCCTCTACCTGCAGAAACACCGCTCGCCGCTCAAGAAGCTGAATGTGCGAACACCCGAGGCCAGCATGCACGCACTAGAGTCTCTGGTCAAGGCCATTGCACAAACGACGACACTAGAACAGTTGGCCATTGATATGGATATCTACGATGACGAAGACTAAGCCCTCTTATCCGAAGTAATCGCCCGGAACCGTACTCTGCGTACGCTAAGTGTTACGTGGACGAGAAACTGCCTCGTGTGCACCATCTTCTACGGTTTCGACCATCTCTCCGGAGACGCAGCCACAAGGATCGGGCCTTGGCTGTTAGCGCTGCCAGAAAACGCTACACTTTTGGCGCTGACCGTAGACCTCTTTGGTTTCTCAGAAGAGGAGTGCTGCGCGTTTTTTCTCGGCCTGGCACTCAACAAAGCTCTTCAAAATGTCGACATAAGCCATCTTCCAGTATGCGCTGACCTCAGGGAGATATGCCAAATCATACGTGATTCCCGCTTGGTGAAGGCCATTCACATTGAAGATCACCACCTGAGCATCGGTAGCCTTTCCATGCTTCCCGAATGCCCAGAGGCGACGTCCCTCACGGTCATCTCTTTCCACCTCATCAATTCGGAGATTTTGCGCGCAACCTTCGAAATCCTCGCCTCCTGCAATCACTTGAGTTCACTTCGCGTGTGCGTGCAATACTGCTTCCTTGATAAGATCCAGTCTGCCATGGCGGCCTATATAATGGAAGCAAGCACACTGAAGGAGTTAGATGTGCGAAGTGTGCGTCTACGTCGATGTACCCGAGGTCGAAGACCAGCAGCATGACCCTGACACCGAAAAGCTTCTGGCGAAAGCGCTGGCTTCCAACGTCAACCCCACCAGAATCACACTCAGAGAGCTGCGTCTGAGCGAAGACCACTGTGTGTTCCTTGCGAACGCTTTTGTCAACAGCCAAAATCTCTCCGCGCTCTCGTTCGCGGTGCCAAGCCACGATAGCAACACTGTCTTCTTGCAGACGCTGGTGTCGGGCATCGAAAGCAATCACCACCTGCTCCGCGTCGATCTTCAAAGTTGCAAAGGCCGTGATGCAGAGCTCGTCGTTATCCGGAACATCACGAGGCGCAACGCCAGCCTCGTCGCCAGAGCAGCCCGCTTCGTGACGGGTGACACGATCCTTACAACGCACGAGCGGCCGATCTGGTGTCGGGACATGAAAGGATCCTCCGCATCGTTCAAGAAAATGTTGGCGTCGAAGCCAGTGAAGCGGCGACAATGCTGAGGCACGCCTTGGGGCTTCAATGTTTGACGGACCTCGACGAGCACATGAGACTGGCTGGCGTTGTCAAGCGACGGGTGCAGTGCATCGGAGGACTCTGGAGCTCCGTGCAAATCGACGACCTCAGGTGCCACTGCGGGATTCACATCCGGACATTTCTGATTGTGGCCGACGTTGTGGGCGCTGACTGCTCGTGAAGCTGTGATCGGACCTAGTATGGAGATCACCTTGCAACGTTGTACTTTACCTGGTTTGTATGAAAAAAATACACATGATTTTAATTAGTAAACATTTGTCTCGCTTGCATGTGCGCCACACTTAACACTGGGGGGTTATGTATGAAATGAAGGCCTCGAATCGGGCTAGTGCCCACGCATGTGTGGTTGTGCGCACTAGACTTAATTGCTCTCAGATATATCAAGTGATCATTGTGTACAACTAGGTTACGAAAAGCATGACATTGCGGCACTACACCTAGAACGAGATCGAAATGCATTCTGACCCGCAGATGGGAATACAAGTGAGAACTGACTGCACCTCGAGAGGAATTAGACCGGCAGCGCACCTTCTCACATTTAAAGAGATATAGGTAACGTGCAAAAAAATGCGGACAAATTTTGGATAGCAAATAGTCAATAAAATAAATATAGTGATAGTCCGCAATGCTCAAAATCTCGCAACCCTAAATGTGCGTGGCATCCAGGCAGGGAAAGGACCACGCTTAATGGTTGCATAAAGGTGGATTTATCTGATCATATGCTGTGGCAAATACACCGCTATTCGCGTAACCTGCAAATAACTTTCAAATAACGTTTATTTCTTAATTTCTGACATCTTCGGGCGAGTAAGACTTGATGACTTAGACAGCCACAACTTTTCGTCTCACAGAATTAGTAATTATTTTTTTCAGGCATTTATCTGTTCACAATAATATGTGGAGACCTTCAGTGCCCTATTCAGTAGACATCACTTGAAATTGTATACATGAATTAATTAAATCATTAAGAAGTTTCTAGGTAAAAAGACTCACAACCAAGCTTAACCTCGTTCATATGTGTCATGGGCGACAGCCATGATATCACCGAATATGTCGCACCACAGACCTATTTAGATCAGTGTATCAAGAGCTTGCGCGAACAACCTTCGTGGTCTTCTTTTTGAATGTCGCTTTTTTTAGCTCCATCACCAGAGCAGCTTCGTTTCGAAGTATGAGTATATCCTGTTGCCTATGGCCGGAATCTTGGGAACGAAAGCATCGCCCATGAATCCTAGCGTTTTTTACCAACAACAGCACTTCCAACTCATGAGACCGGAACTGCGAACTGAATGGTTCGTACATCAAGATTTGGCATCAATCAACGTGCGGTGACTCTGCGAAATGAGAATTATGAAGCAGTTTTGGCGCTGGCGCACTTTAATAGTTATGTCGGCTGCTTAGAAAAAATGTCATGCTAATGCTGGTCTCTTCTTGACGGCAATTTTCAACCAGAACGCTTTCGAGGAGTTCGCACGAAGCTAAGTAGGGTGCCAAGTCCCCGCATACTCTATTCTAAAATTCCAACAGTGCAGCATACTGAAAACATGGAGATAAAATCACACTGAAATAAAGACAAAAAACTTGCGAACAGAATCTATTCGGTAAGCCACCAATGAAACTATTTCCACACTTGCTAAGACATCCCTGTCTTCAAGATACAGCAGTTTCTGCTCAGTGCAAATGAAGGCTTCCTTGTGCCAGATGGAAGAACCTTCTCATTACTGAACGTTACTCTCCACTTCCATGTGTACTGGGCAATTGTCAGCAACACTGTAGGTTGTGAACGCCAGTGTCAAATGTTCCGCCTGTGTGATCAGTGGTTCTCGCATTATTTTATCACTATGAAATTATCTTCCTTCTGGCCTTCATCCGTTGTTTGCGCTTCGGGCAGCTACGTTTTCAAGGCGTATGATAGCAGCCCTTATTGAAAGCACTTCTTTTTTGGTTTTTTTTACAAAGGGCATCTGTTTAAGCCTGATATTGAAAATTGGGTTGAAAAAAATGAAAATTGGTTTTTGCCGAAAGAAAATAGCTCAGTATCTGTTTCGCATATCGGCGGACAGTAAACTAAAATTGTGTACTGTACCGAGATACAGAATCTAAGGGAGATACAGCATCGCCCTCACACTAACCTTTCCCCACAAAAGAACTAGCACGAAAAAAATGGATATCTGATAAGATTCGATGTCAGATGACCCTTTTTCAAATTAATCCTACAACAGAAGACCCACCAGCAAGGAGTGCCTCCATGGGTGACGTGTCAGTAGCAAGCAATGCTAGCGCCACTGCGTGAAAGGCGCCGTTCCGAGTGACTCCTTTGCGCCGCTCTGCCGTGTAGCGCTTGTAGAGATGGACCACAGCGGCGATGTCGCCCCAGATCATCTTTAACATGCGCAAGATCACGAGCACTGCCAAGCTCAGATCGCAGACCTATACGCAGGCCCCGAGAGTGTTGTCACGCACGAAGTTCCGCATGTGTGGTTCGTACTTCTCGTGGTGCATCTGAAAAAAAAGAGATGGCGCACAAGCCGATGCAAATTGTCGATCCTTGGTGCAGTGACAATACAACGTGATATTTTTGAACTGTCACCTTTCTTCTGTTCATTGGTTACAGGAACGTTATTGTGCAAATGACTTGATTCTCTAAGGTAGACAAAATGACTGGGTATGTGGGTCTTATACCTGCCTGGACAAGCATCATGCCTCCCGATTAGGATCTATAACGCTGTAAACAACAATGATCGTTGTGCTTAGCACAACCACGGAGCCTTTAAAGCATGGTGTGCGTGTCAAATACCGCAAAAGAGCAACCATTAACCCTCAGCTTGTAAGCAAATATGTACACAGTGCGTGCAGTGTGTGAAGCTCAGTATGTCAGCATCCGCATCCCCCGATGCTCCTTGAGTTAAAAGCAATTGTTCCCTGCCACCTCGGTTTTACTCAAGCGCAAGAACTACCGTGACATTTTTTATTTCTTAGCACTGAAAGTGAAAATTTTGTCGTCGGTAGGCGCGTCAAAGAATTCAATCCTCGCTTAAACTCCGTTAGTTTCACTTTGTGCTTAAGAGGAGATTGGCGTAGGGCCGAATTTTTACTGTCTGCAGCTTAAGCTGTTAGCGCAGAGATTCGCTAACCCGGTAACCTAGCATGCATTGCGCAAGAAAACATTCTCCGACCACAGTGGTGCATATTTATAATATACCTGGATAACCTCGGCGTGCTCTGACATGGCCAACATATCATAGAGATATGCGCACGCCTCGAAGATGTCTTCCTTCGACCGACCCGACGGCTTCCGGCACCACGTGGGAAGTGTACAGGTCTCCGAGCCGTACAGGTACGACAGCGTGCGGGGCAGGCACACGAGGTACTTGCTGTAGCCGTCGTACGCGTACAAGAACGCCGCCATAGCAAAACGGTGTCGCATCGTCTGAAGAAGCAACCAGCGCAGCATGGCTTCATTAGGTAATGCCAAAAGAGCACCACTTATTCAGAGGGCCGCAAAGGTTACATCTCTCAGCAAAACTTAGTAGTTTTGCTGAGAGATGTGACTCTCCGTAAAACTTAAGCATAAAAGAAAGCAGCAGGACATTCCAAACAGATTGGCTCACATATTTTGTTCAACCCTTCCTGAATGATTGAAAATTCAGCTTCTTCCAAAGCAAGGTCGCAGTACAAACGTGATATCACAACAGTCTCTGTAAAGATAATCTCACCAGGATAGCTTCCAGGTAACAGGACAAGAAAATCAAAAGCAACGTTTTGGGCCAGTTGGCGATTAATTATCATTTCAGTTCTATACTGCATTCTTACATGAAGGCACAACTGACGAAAAGGAGACCGTAGAACCGCCAGTATTCGTCTGCACTTGAAGGAACAACAGGGCCGTACATAGAAATGAAACCCTTATCTTATATGCAAGATGGTACAGTGGATAGACTATACGGGGCTATTCGTCCGTCTCCCCTTCCTTCTGTCTTAGTCCGCGATCCATCTTCGCATTTCGCCTTGTCCCTGTGATAAGCCTACCCTTGTTCTTTCCTATCCTACGTTCTCAACCCATTTGGTAGAGAGAGGCTTGTAAAGTACATGGCGGTGGTTCCAGAATAGAGCCCAGGAGGCGGGATTCCGATCTGTCGACGTCGTGTCTCCGGGAGCGCCGCCG
The DNA here is from genome assembly GCF_052857255.1 of Amblyomma americanum. NCBI lineage: Eukaryota > Metazoa > Arthropoda > Arachnida > Ixodida > Ixodidae > Amblyomma > Amblyomma americanum. Next base: position 5,350,874 of record NC_135497.1, on the reverse strand, counting down.
CTTAGGGTGGAGACAACCGCGTCGTTACCCCTTTAGCGAGTTCCCTTGCGGCGCCCGCCATCATGGAGCCCGACGCGCAGGCAGCACATGGGCAGAGCGCAACTGCATGTCGAGTTCGAGGCGAAGAAAGGCATGCCGCGCTGAGAACATGATGATAACGTTTGTTGTGCACGGTTGGCCCTTTGGCCTAAGATGAAGAAAAATATAATTGACCATCGGCAGTGTAAAACATAACATAAGCATCCTATAATTTGTATTTGCGTCGACACATGCACCTCAAAGCGGAGCATTGCTTACTTAGAAATTAAACTAGCTGTGCACGCACACATATACACAAAGACCCAGAACAACTAAGCGATAAACTCAGTGGCTATGTACGCGCCAATCAACTGTGAACCTCGCAGAAATGGTATTACTCGCACAAAAACACATGAACTGACCTTGGGCTGTGTCTCAATAGATTTTTTGCCAGAGGGAGCAGTAGACGTTTGTCTTCTCTCTGAAAAACAAACAATCCTCAGCCATGTGGCGAGCGTTTTGTGAACAGGGCCACACAGCCCTGAGCGTTTTGCCCAAGAACGCCGCGCACACGTCTCTCCCACCCGCAGCGATGAAGCGTGCGGAGCCCAATGGCCATCGCCGCTTGGGAGGCAGCGTTGACCACATCACAGAACGACACCGCACTTCCGAAGGGGCGTGCGCAATCAGGCACCCTAAAACTTTCATTTAAGCAGCCTCGCCAAAAGGACGAAAGTGGAGATTCATAAAAAACCGATAGTCATGCTGTGGCGTAACGATTAATTTCCTTGTTGCTGGACGTCGAACGGACCTTTTCAAGCTTTTTCAAGTCCCCTTCTCAAGCTCACTTTCTTTCATTTTCTTTTTTATGCTCAAAATAGCTTGGAAGCAGATTATTTAGGATCGCTCGTGGATTCGTGTTGTCATTTAGATAGGAATTTTGGATGCGTGAGCTAACAATACCATTTAGAGAGATGCAAGACGAGCTATTAGCCCTACCTAGAAGCTGTCGTTTTATGCCGTTGAGAGTTCGGAACCACCCATAAAAGCGAAAATTATTTACAACTCGCAAAAAGTTCTAAGCTGCTGTAAATAGCCATCCAAATGTAGCCGTGCAGCTGTATGACACGTTGCACTCTTGAATTATTTTGAGCGCTTAAGTCAAGGCTTCCGCTGGCACTAAGTCCGGCTGCAACGTTGTCGCGTTGTGAGCGAAAAAGCAGATGGCCCACTTCTCACATAGGTCACGAGACATTGTGATGTCATCACAACGTGCTCGACCTGTCAGGTGGCAGCTACATTAATGACTGGTCGTGAGAGATGGCTGTGTTTGAAACAGCTACCACGCCATGTCAGGTTGCGCGTCACTTAACTCCTGCAACTATGTGCCAGGAGTTATATATGAGGACTTCCCGCTTTATATCAATCTAAAGCACATAATGACCACGTCTGCGAAGCGATACGCAAAGAAGACTCCAAGCCGCTGAAGGGGCTCATTAACGCTATCGCGTCATATCCACGAGGCGGAGCTTCAGTGTTTCCTCAAGCCTTTGCATGTAAGTTAGGTCTAGAAGAGCAATGCGAGCCAGTTTTGCCACTCTTACCGCTAACTCCCATGCCAGCAGGGGACCACTCGCCCTGAACGAGACGGCCAGCCACACCGTGTAGAGCAGCCTGGTCAGGACTAAGACGGCAAAGGATGCACTGTGCCTCCCCTTGTGTAGCGCCTCGAGACTCAAGTGCAGTACAACCTCGGGGCCGGCGAAGATTTAAGACTCGGTCACAATCAGCGCTGGCACCTTCAGGTCGGTGAACAGCGGCAAGGCGGAATGTCTGTGGCGCATCATCCCACCCAGGAACACCACAAGAGGCAGGTCCTGTAGAAGTCGCAATAGGCGTGGCAGATGTGCAGCGCTGTTCCAGGGAACTGAAGTTCCCAATGAGGATACATGCAGGGCGTCAAAGGAAACCGATGTTCTGAGTGGAAATCCTAGCAGAAAGTGACGGACTGCGTAGAGTTCAATGAGAACAACTGCAAGGCAGAAACTCACCATACCTAAGTGTCACCTCAACCACAGAATATTTAGCTTGCATGCTAGCATTTCAATCGTCGTCGTACGTGGCTGTTATTCTGTGAAACACAGGCGCCTTTTAAGACGTGAATGAGTAAAAATGAACCACTGCAAACCTAAGATTCATCCAGATTATGTTTTCGGACAAGGTGTGCAAGAAAAAAATTCTTTGCTGCTAGCCTGCGCGCTCTTCTAGCCACGTCAGTGTGTTGACTAGGGCAAACAATTCGGTATCTTTACACAAGGCTTCTTCGATATCTTCAGAGAAGCCTTCTTTGTGGTGTATTTTTTCTCTCTTTTGCAGTCTTTTTTTTTCAGGAGATGAGAAGGATATAAATTACAGAAATTTGAACACGGTATTGGTGACGCAGCTAGGGGAGCGGCAAGTCTAAGGTTGTGAACAACATGACACAAACAAGGGTTCATGGTATACGCGTGCACTTCAGGTCGCATTGTAGGCCAGAAACTAAAGGCGAAATAGTTAATCAAAGTCAAAGATGAAAAGGTGAGAACACTGCACTAAAAAACTGTGAGTACTCTTATCAAGATATCAAGCTCTGGCGGTGACGCACTTAATTCCACTGCGTCATAATCTAGCGCAGCGTCCACATGTGTTAACGCGAGTTGGCAATAGTGGTGCGCTTTCCATGCCAGAATGAACTCACCGCGAAGGCGATGGCGGATGCCAGGACTGTTGGCGTGACGGCCCCGTCGAATTCCAAGGACATCTTTCCGCCTAGGCGCACCATTTTACCAGAGCATCCTTCGGTGCGATTACTCCGTTCATCCCGGACCATACAGCAGCGCTTCTGCAGAGCCCACAACGCAACCTCCTTCTTGCTGTCAGCTCCAGACAACCCCTCCTGACGAGTCTGCGGGCAGAAGATGACTGCTTTTGGGACAAGACCACGCCCTTCATCGCAGTCCTCGTAATTTCCGTCGAAGACAGTCTGTAGCGCACCCAGGCTTTCAGTGACACCCACTTCCATACAAGGCGTGGAAACATGTGACGACCCTCCCTGACACATGTCGGTCATGACTGGCACGTCCATGCTTGTGTTCCTTGAGTCCAGATGGTACGGCTTCATACGGCAGCGAATTTTGAGCAGATGACGGCAGGGAGGGGGGAACTAGAGTCTTATCCACTTTCTCTGGCACTCGTCGCCGCTCGCACACCGACTGAGCCTCTTTCCTCTTCTTCACTGTTGTTGTTGCCCTCTGTTGGAATGGCACATACCGGCGGTGGAAAATTTGCGGGGTAAATTAACTATGGAAAGAAATATTTGGGTGTGACGATAAGAGACCGGAAGCGGGCGGAGTGGGTGAGGGAACAAACGCGGGTTAATGACATACTAATCGAAATCAAGAGGAAGAAATGGGCTTGGGCAAGGCATGTAATGCGAAGGCAAGATAACCGCTGGTCCTTAAGGTTAACGGAGTGGATGCCAAGAGAAGGCAATTGTAGCAGGGGGCGGCAGAAAGTTAGTTGGGCGGACGATAATAAAACATTTGCGGGAATACGGTGAGCAAAGTTGTCATATAACAGGGTTAATTGGAAAGACATGGAGTGCCAAGCCTTTGCTCTGCAGTGGGCGTATTCAGGCTGATGATGATGATAAACTCAAACACGAGGTATATGTTTACTCACTTCTGTTAGGTAAGCATCGGTAAACTTTTTTGGATTCAAAAATAGTTTAATCTAGAAATGCATAACGAACAAATGAACCTACATTACGCAATTATTAATTAAGGTACAGGTACGCACACTGGTTTCAGAACGAGACTCCTGCAGGACGTTTCCACCAAAGGAGAGGAGAACATGAATACAAGGATGAAGCCCTGATCGAGCGAGGGGATCGCCAAATAAGTTCTTCTCCGAGACGAAAACCTGCGGAAGCATAGGAGGAAGTATTCAAGTGATTCAGGTTTTTAACTTCGTTCACAAGGGTTCGACGATTGCCACAAAGATACAGTCTCGAAAAGATCGTGAAGCAACCTTGCTCTTTATCTTATGTTTCATGGCAATGCCTATGCTTGAAACCATTCACAGATATTTTTCAGCGAATGGTACACCACTTTATTTTACATTTTTTTAATTACGAATCCAGACTGCCATGTTCGCTTGCTGGAAAATGACACTTTTATCTAGGAGGGCTTTAATGTGGGCGCGGCACATCGATGTGTAAATCTTCGAGCCACTGACCAGAGCACTGCTGAACCTGCAGCAGTGGTGCAAATCGGGGTGGGGGGAGGGGGCAGGGGCTCCTGGCCCCCCCTCTTCCCTTCGCTTAGGGCGGGGGGGGACACGGCATCCGAGTGCTACCTGGATAAGAAATTCAGGTTCTGAGGCACACCATGGGATCAGCTTGTTGCTGTGTCATGTAATGTAACATGTAACAAGATTGGTGTAATGTTTACGGCATGCATGGTTGCTAAACAGCATTGTACCCCGCAGAAACAGCAGCAACCTCCGTAACGTGTTTACCATTAGATTGCGTATCTGGAAATTCCTGTGATCACATTGACTTCACCTGCTGGCACACAGGGATTTGTGGGTCCTATCTTCCCTTGCATTAATCCGATCTTTCAGTTCTGACGTAAATTGTGTCAGCTGTACAAATAACTGAGCATTCTATAACTGATAACTTCGCATGCACGGTTGCAAATGCGTGGCCGGATAGGACTACTGCGCGTGCGCAACAGGCATACAGCCTGCGTCAAAAATGTAAATCCCAAGAAGTTTGCTTCTAAGCTGTTTAACGCGGCTCCCTAGAACATTTAGCAGTCCAAAGCTTGGGAGGATTGAGAGCATGAAGCCATTCTTCTTTCGAGATGTTACGGCCGCTGCGGATGTATAACTAAGCACGCTGCAGGCCTCGCAAGCAAACGCTTTGGGCTGTATACTTTTGACGGGGGCTGTACGTTAAACTGCTATACTTCTACGCTGGTATGTCTCCTGGGTGTTATATCGCTCTGTTGATGAACTGAACATAACCACCAGAATGCAGCAGCAAGAGCTTCACATACGCGTTTGCCAGCGAGAGCGCCTAGAAAACAGGCGGCATTACGAGAAATTCGGGGTCGGGTTCAGAGGGAGGCACTTGTGAAATATCTGCCGTGGTGAGCGCCACCGCTAGTCTTCCCTAGCGGCCGTCAGCTCTGTCTGGTGCTGTAGTGAAATTGCGCTTAGAATGGCTTGGTTTAGGAACGCCCATTTTATGAACTGTTAAAATACTTATGAAAAGCTTCATGAGGAATCCTAAGTACCTGCGAAAACTAAGCGCTCAAATTATCCGATCATTGTTTATTTTCTATAAGGAAAAAATTGCTGCCCAAATCAATCCGCTTATTATCCCTGAAATGCTACGACATTTATGAGCTCGTTGCAGGGCTGACCGCGTCGCAACCAATGTGGAAGCACTAAGTGCGCTACATCTCTAAGAAAGCCGCGTTTTGGCGGAATTGCTCGGCCAGCACTGCTCTTGACGCGTTGCGAGGGTGCGTGGAAGAAATGGTGCCGCTGGCATTGTAGAACAAGCTGCCACTTCTCGTTTGTTGCCACTTTGTTTCGATACGATCTATATAAGTTGTTCCGTCGATGGCGTTTACAAAGACAGAATCACTCAAAAAAGACACGAAATAGTACATGGAGGCACTGTTTTCTTGAATGTCAAATTTGCCTTTTCTCTAATTGTGTTGTCTGCTCATTACAGTTTTTTTTTTAACAAGGCGGGTTCTGAAGATGGCATTTGTGTTTCCGGCTTCGAATTTTGTAGCGTGAGCTACACTGGCCGAGGTTAAGCAGTTTCGCGTGGTTCCTGGAGATCCGTGCTGCGCATGCGCGAGGAGCAGTGACGTCACACGGCGCACAGCTGGCGCTCCGGAGCCGCCACCGCGCGCGCCTCACCCGTAATAGCCGATGCAGAGGCATTGGCACCGGCGCAGCCCAGCTGTGCGCCTCCGTTGCACAGTAGCCATCTGACGCTGCCCGGAGCTGCTTAATAGCGCCTCTCATTTTGTGCGCAAGCACACAGGTGTCAGTGGGAGTGTACAGCCGCGGTCAAAGATACGCGGCCCACGGCTCCGGCGCAAGGAGCGGCTGCGGGGCCGCACCGCGGCGCTGCTACCTCCGTCGGGCTACGTCGGTCGCTGGCTGCGAGGGTGCACAGAGTGACGACAAAGCTTCGCCCTCACTCTCTCCTGGGAACGCAACACGACTGATAATTGTCAAGTGCGGCGTTCTGCTGAAGGGGAGTGCGCGCGGTTCGCCGTTGCCGCCTCGATTCTGCTTCGCTCTCGTATGTCCCGCGCGCCCATGCGTGGTGAGCCTTCGTGCAAGGGCATTACGGTGCTCAAGAAATAGCGCAGAACAAGTTATTGTGCGTCAGGACCCCGGTCTGTGAACTCGGTGAAGGCCTGTTTTGTTTCTGGTGGTGTGTTACTCGTAATTTCGTTGCAGCAGGAACGCGCTTAGATTTTTTCTAGCTTTGAATTAACAATTTTAAAGGAGCGAGCTGCAGCTACTAATTAGAGTTAACCTGACCAAGCACCGGGCGCTGGAGTGCGGCGTACACGAACGCGAGACGCGCGTAAGTATGGAATGCGAACCGAACTCGGACGCTTCGCAGGCAGACGCGCTTAGTCGAACTGCAGAACGCGCGCCTGCCGTAGCCAGTCTGTGCATAGGGAATACGAGATATTCGAGTAGGCGATGAAAGTCACACGCAGTACGCATTGCAGAGCTCTCTTTCGTACGAACCGTCAGCCGTGAAACAGTTGAACGCTTCACTTAACATTCATCAGCCGTGTGGCGTGCTCAGGGAAGAGTGAGGGCGAAGCTTTGTCGTCACTCTCTACACCCTCACACTGAGCGCCCGACGCAGGTAGCAGCGCCGCGGTGCGGCCCCGCAGCCGCTCCTTGCGCTGGAGCCGTGGGCCGCGTATTTTTGACCGCGGCTGTACATATAGCAGGGCGTTTGCCAGTGTGGTATAGCCATGAAGAAGGAGAGCGAAATTGCTGCTCAGCGGCAATTGATGCTCAGGGGATCAGCGTAGCTCACGCTACGTCTATCCTGGCATATTCGAGCTAAGCCACTGCTAATTGGCTGACTGGAGGCGTTTCTTGAACCCAGCACCGACAGCAGATCCGACGTGGAATCTGATACGATAAAGTTATCGGTCAGCTTCTTCCCCGTGACACGCTCGTTGAGGGCGAGGACGAAGCCGACATACTCCATGTACACTTCGCTCTCGGTCCAGCGTGTCATGTCAGCCGGCGTCAGTACGAACGGCTGCGGCTCGGCGTACATAGGTTCTTCTTCGCTTTCTGACATCTTGTCAGTAGCAATGCTTCGACGTTCAATGGCTAAGAGCGCCTGGCTTCCCAAGCGACCACCAGACAACGAATCGTCTTCCTCGTGACTCATAAATCTGCGCTAGTGATAGTGTTGATGGCGATAAGCCCAATCGCACTAGAACTTTCTGGCGTACGCAGCTGACTTTATCTACGAAGAATTTTAAATCCTCAGTAGAGATACTTAAATTTTCGTTGCGCATTTTATTATTTGTAAAGATGCGTAAGGCATTATTATACACGGATTACCACCTGGTAATCACGTACGACAGCTAAACAATTTATACACTCATTTCTTTTGCGTGCCGCTTCGACTTCAACAATCGAATGAGGACTGTGACATCAAATTGTACTACGCTAGTCATGTGAGACACAAAAAAGTTTCCGATATAACCAGTCGCGACGGCTCAGTGTTTAGGGCGCTCAGCTACTGAACCGGAGTACCCGGTTTCGAACTCCACCGATGTGGGAGTGTTTCGATAGAGATGAAACGCAAAAGGCGCCCTTGTGCTGTGTGATGTCGGTGCACGTTAAACATCCCCAGGTGGTCCAAATTATTCCGGAGACTAGGGCACCTCCTTCCTTTCTTCTTTCACTCCCTCCTTTATTACTTCTCTCACTGCACGGTTTAGGTGTCCAACGAGATGTGAGACAGATACTGCGCCATTTCCTTTGCCCCCTTCCTCCCCCCCCCCCCCCAAAAAAAAACAATTTTCAAGCCATCTGATGCTTCCTCAATCGTTGTCATTCCGGCTCTTGAAGGAGGCTGGCTTCAACACTGCAGTGAATTAAACGATGAAGCAACGATTTTAAGGCGATTTTTTATGACGCACGAGACACAAATATACTCTGACGTCACAGCCATCATTCGGCTGTTGAAACCGAAACAGGACAACGGAAAAAGTCGACTATAAACTTTTTAGCGGGCGTAATCGTATATCACATTGTGATTCATGCGTAGTAGTGCCTCCCGCATCAATATAGAGAAGAAAACATGACACCAAAATTAGGTGTCTATACTCCTTTAATGTTGCGCTTATCTACCATATTATACAAGCACAGATTGATGAGTGCTGCCTGTCAGGAGGCTATGCTGGCTGCACGCATGTCGAGTAGCGTCTTCGCCGAAAGTAAGCAACCAGCCGCGGCGGGAGCGGGCTCGCAGCCGAGTGGCGGCGCTGCGGTCTCCGGCGCCGGCCGCTGCTCCCGTGTACTTGCAACCATATAGTTCTTTAGTGAAGCCTTGAGGGTAAGCTGGCGCCTTTTCACTTCATCCACCATGGACGCCCGACGCATGCTGGGAAGACAGATGCCGGATTGACATCTAGTGCCCTGTTGACTGTGTCTACTGGTCCACAGCAGGTGGCGAATTTCCGCCTCTCCAGCCGGTGTGGATTATTTCGGGCAGTCATGAGGGAAGGGGAAACTTCGCGGGGGAATGAGGCCGCGTGTGCGTTTCCTTAAAGGGGATGCTAAGATGGGCTGAGCGGAGCGGGCGTTAGAAGGGTGCCTTGTGAGGGATGTCCGGACGGGGTGTCTGAGAGAGGGTATAGTCAGTGTGCCCTGCTCGGCAGGCATATTTTCGAGCTAGGGCGTCGGTGCGTAGCTATGTACCTGGACCTTCTGTACCTGTATCTCAGCAGAGAGGGCACGATCTGGTGGGGCGCAGCCTTAGCAACGAGTGGAAAAACAAGCAACTAATTAGGCTTTTAAAACTATTTGGAGCCGTTCGAGAGGTTAAATTTGGCTTTTGTTCGTGATGAGAAAATCCGATTAAATTGCGATCTTGTCTGATGTCCGAAGAAAAAAACAACGCCACTATTGTATTTTCGTCAGCAGCTATACCGTACCCTCAATACTGCGGCATCCTGCCTTCGTTTTCTTTGATGATGTAAGCTGTTTGCACTATCCGTATAGTCCTACACTTCAGCGTGCAATGTAAAGCGTAAGCCGAAATACATAACACTTACCGAAATTTAATTTACATTACCCTGATATATTTAAATTAACCAAATTACAAAATGTCGCACAAAATATCCTTGAAGGCGACTAAGAGGTGTGCTAAGGTAAATTGTTCGAGAGAATGGGGGAACATCAGTGTGGCATCACGATTTTAACAAGCAGTGCTTTTACATAATCGAAGAAACCAGGAAGGGTCGAAGACGATTACCCAAGGCATAGACGAAGTGTTCACTTTGCCTTTTCTTTGTCTTCAGCATTATTGACATGGAATTAAAGGTCCGTGAGCCCACCGTACAAGTGTGCCTGTGTGCAGCCTAACTACGTGCGTTTCAAACTGCAATTCATACGGTTCACCGGTTCGATAAGGACCAGTAATTGTTTTCCCTTGCTTTAAACACCAGGCGCTGTATTTTTAAATCTGTTGAGGGTAGCGTTATTCTACTGCAAACAACCACCCATGCGTTGGCATAACCCTATTCGAGGCCTTCATTTCATGCATAACCCTCAGTGTTAAGTGTGGTGCACATGTAAGCGAGACAAATGTTCACTAATTAAAATAGTCGTTATTCGCTTCATAATAACGAGGTAAAGAACAATGTTGCAAGCTTACCTCCAAACAATGTCCGATCACTGCTTCACAAGCAGTCAGCTCCCGAAACGTCGGCCACAGTCAGGAATTTGCGGATGTGAATCCAGCAGTCGTAGCTGAGCTCGTCGAGTTGCACTGAGCTATCGCTTCCGCTGATGCACTGAACCCGTCGCTTGACCACGCCAGCCAGTCTCATGTAGTCGTCGAGACCCGTCAAACATCGAAGCCCCAAGGCACGACTGACCATCGTCGCCGCTTCCCTGGCATCGACGCCAGCATTTTATTGAATGATGCTGAGGACCCTTTCATGTCCCGAGACGAGCTCGACCGCGCGTGCGTTGAAAGGATCGTGGTCACCCATCACGAAGCGGGCTGCACTGGTGACGAGGCTGGCGTTGCGCCTCGTGATGCTGCGAATGACAAGGAGCTCTGTGTTACGGCCTTTGCAACTTGGAAGACCAACGCGGAGCAGGCGGTAATTGCTTTCGATGCCCGACACCAGCGTCTGCAAAAAGGAGTTGTAGCTATCGCGGGTGAGCACCGCGATCGAGAGCTCGGATAGATTTTGGCTGTTGGCAAAGCCGTTCGCGAGGAACTCACAGTGTCTTCGCTTAGAGGCAGCTCTCTGACTGTGATTCGTGTGAGGCTGAGGTTGGATGCCAGCGCGTTCACGAGAAGCTTTCCGGCGTCAGGGTCATGCTGCTGGTCTTCGAGTTCGGGTTCATCGACGTAGGCGTGCACTTCTAAGTCCTTCAGTGTGCGTGCTTCCATTATATAGGCTGCCATGGCAGCTTGGATCTTATCAAGGAAGCAGTTCTGCAGGCACACGCGAAGTGAAGTAACGTGATTGGAGGAGACGAGGATTTCGAAGGTTCTGCGCAAGATCTCCGAATTGTTGAGGTGCAAAGAGCTGACCGTGAGGGGCGTCACTTCGGGCATTCGGGAAGCATGGGAAGGCTACCGATGCTCAGGGGGCGATCTTCAATGTGAATGGCCTTCGCCAAGCGGGAATGACGAATGATTTGGCATATCTGCTTGAGGTCAGCGCATGCTGGAAGATGACTTATGTTGATGTTTTGGAGGGCTTTGTTGAGTGCCAGGGCGCGAAAGAACGCGCAACACTCTTCTGAGAAACCCAAGAGGTCTACGTTCAGCGCCACACGTGTGGCGTTTTCTGGCAGGGCTACCAGCCACAGCTCGATCATTGTGGCTGCGTCTCCGGCGAGAAGTTCGAAGCCGCAGCTGTTGATGGACACGACGCAGTTTCTCGGCCACATAACACTTAGCTTACGCAGATTGCGGTTCCGGGCGATTACTTCGGCAAAGAGGGCTTTCTCTTCGACATCGTAGATATCTATATCGATGACCAACTGTTCTAGCGTAGTCCTCGGTGCAATGGCCCTGACCAGAGACTCCCGTGCACGCTTGCTAACCTCGGGTGTTCGCACTGTCAGCTTCTTGAGCGGCGAGCGGTGTTTCTGCAGCTAGAGGACGAAGCCATGAAGGAGGTCGACGCAGTCATATGTGAACACGCAGGAGCCGGCGGTTAAGTCACTTATGGTGTTATTCTGCAAGAGTATGTTTATCAACTGTCGTGCGCATCCGGTGCAAAATTCCAGATTGGCGACATCCAGCGAAGTAAGGGTGATACTGCCCTGCTGCTTAGGGATTACAAACAGTGGCAGTCTGACAGAGAAGCAGAAGTATTTTTCGCCTTCGTCTGAATAATTTTGATCTGAGGGGTTGGCAAGCTTCTGCAGGGCTTCAAAGACTTTCGTTTCACAGCACGGTACATCTGAGATGGTAAGCTTCCTGACGCTGTACTTGTCTTAAAGAATGCTGAGGAGGACAGGGCTCCTCGCTACAAAGAAAGTTATCTCTACAGCCACAATGCAGCGATGATGGGCGAGGACGTTGCGCAGCAGAATCCTGGCGAGGGTTTCACAGTCAATCCTTGGGAATTCCCAAGGGTTCATGAGCAGGGCCTTCGGGGCAATAGCGATGCCCAATTCCCCCAGGCCATTTTCCTCTCTTATCTCAAGGCCTACGTTCCAGAGAATCTTGTTATACTCGGCAACACGACGAACCATCTGACACACTGGTGCCGCTTCACTTCTGGGGCAGGGCAGGGTTAATAGCGAGCGTTTTTCTGACACAGATGGCTTTTCAGTCGTCATGGCACGTTTAGCGGAGTGCTCTTCTGCTTCGATTCAATGTGGGGATTTCAGCGCAGGATACGTTTCCGCTTCAAGACTGGAAAAGAAAGAATAAATATATGTACGCGTTATAACGAAACTGTAGTAAAGGGTCAAAGATGTTATGTCAACTTTACAAAGATAAGAGCAAGAACAGCAGACGCAGCTCGCTGTGGCGTAGGTTCAGATAGAGAGGCGAAATAAGCATTTGCTGATCAAGTGTGACTGCGATTCTCGCAAACATGGCTAATTAGATGTCAGTGAGACAGACTTCTGTCCTTCAGTGGAATTACACTGGCGTTGTGACGGCCTTGTCGAGCATTGCGTTGTGCATTACGGTGAAAGTTGGCTGCCTGATTTTAAACTGAGTACAAACTTGGACCTTACTGACGCGATCTGAACGTCAATGAATGAAATACCTTTACTCCACCTCGATACTTCTCGCAGCGAACTGTAAGCTACGAACGCGAAGTGACAGCATCTATTAGGGCAAGTTAGAGGTTTGGTTGCTACGGTTCGATAAACGCTGCTCTTTACTTTCTTCAGCTCACTACTCCAGCCTTTTCTTTATTGCTTACTCTTTCTCTCTTATTTCACTCCCTTCGTAATCCGTTCCTTTAGGGCGTGGTTGAGGCGTCCTTGGAAAGCGATGCCTTTCCTTTTCGGAAAACTAGTTTTAAGAAACTGGCTAGGCCCCGCCGCGGTGGCTCAGTGGTCAGGGCGCTCGACTACTGATCCGGAGTTCCCGGGTTCGAACCCGACCGCGCTAAGGCGCCCGTGTGCTGTGCGATGTCAGTGCACGTAAAGATCCCCAGGTGGTCGAAATTATTCCGGAGCCCTCCACTACGGACCTATTTGTTCCTCTTCTTTCACTCCCTCCTTTATCCCTTCCTTTACGGCGCGGTTCAGGTGTCCAACGATATATGAGACAGATACTGCGCCATTTCCTTTCCACCAAAAACCAATTATTATTATTATTATTAAACTGGCTAGCGCGTTCGGCTACTGAGCCGGTGTTCCCGGGTTGGAGCCCGGTCGCGGCGGCGACGTTTCGATGCAGGAAAAACGAGGCTCGAATGTCCACAGAGATGTGAGACAATTACTGTGCATTTACTTTCCTCAAAAACCAATTTTAAAACTATTTTTTCTTTCATGGGTATGAATTGCCGCATCACACCAGTTACGCTCCGAATAATTTGTGGAGCTTAAATATTCATTATCAGATAAATAAAGGGCAGTAGCTTTCTCTCTCATTCTTGCTTGTTGCTGGACACCTCAACGGTGGCGAGAGTGAACAGATGAAGGGGAAGAGATGAAACTGAAAACAGTTTTTATGGAAAGGAAATGGCACAGTAACTGTCCCGAACTGCGCCATGAGGGGTTGTATTGGTAGCACTAAACTTTAGTGGGCATGGCTGTTGGCCACCTTGTGAGCCCACCCAGTGGCCAGGATTGCGTGAACGGATCTGAGCTGGCCATTATATCCTCCCACCGCTCTAGAGAAGGGACTTGAACTAAGTATGTATGTGGCGGCACATTTTTGAAGCTCCATAGGATGTGATCGTATCCGGCTATCTAAAATAGAGGGGATCATAAGGCAGGCATATAAAGCAGTCATGGGGCTGCCCAACTGCACACCTGCGCAAAGACTTCTTAAACTGGGGGTCTACAACACCATCACGGAACTATGCTACGCAGATATATTTGCACAATTAAGGAGGCTCGCAACCACACCCGTGGGGTGGAAGATCCTGAGCAACGCAGGACTACATGACAGAATCCCGGATAGAAACGCGCTGGCAAAGTTACTAAGCGAAGTGAGAAAATTACGTACATTTAAACCTATTCCAAAAAACATGCACCCTGTTTTTCACGAAGGCAGGAGGCAAGCAAGAGCAAAGGCCCTTGAAGCTAAGTTAGAAGGCTCGGAATGCACAGCCTATACAGATGCGGTGGAATACGAAAGAGGCGACTCCTTTGTGATCGTCGGCGTGAACGACTCGGGTGAAACATTAACGGTTGGTTCGGTCAAAACAAAGAACTCGGGGACAGCGGAGAAGGCGGCTATCACTATGGCAATGGTCACCGCCAAAGCAGTTACCATAATTAGGGACTCCAAAGTCGCGATAAACAATTCCGCGCGTGGTATTATCTCTAAGGAGACAAAACGAATCCTAAGACATCGAGACTAGAACCAAAGTGAGGTGGAACTATTATGGGCGCCGGAACACTAAGGGAACAGGGGAAACGAGTTGGCTCACAGTATGGGGAACCTGCCCTGCCAAGGTGGCACTGCAATTGTTCCATTCGGTGACTCAAAACTGCTTTTGTCAGCCGCTTGGGTCGCTGAAAACTCGAGAACACATTCTACGCGATAAGATACCCGCGTTTGGCTGACAGCATTCATTGCCTAGCTTCTCTCGGCGTAGCCCAGATAGCTGACGCACGGCACGTGCGCCTTCGACAGAGCGCAGAGGCTCACACCAATAAGCGCCTGAAGGTGGCGCGCAAAAGTACTAATAGTACTAACCAAAACTGATTGGTCTTCTCGCTGGGCAGTGTGTTATGGCGCTGCAATAGGCACAGCATACTTCAGCGCAATTTCCCCACAGCTCGTGGTTATGTCAGCCGAACAGTGAGCCGGGTGAGTCCCCAAATTTCACGATATATGAATTTATATCCTTTCACAACTAGGCCAATTAGTTTAAACTGGAAAGGGGGATCTTACACATGACAGAATCCCGGATAGAAACGCGCGGGCAAAGTTTCTAACCGAAGTGGGAAAATTACTGACTTTTAAACCTATTCCAAAAAAAACATGCGCCCTGTTTTTCACGAAGGAGGGAGGCGCGCAAGAGCTAAGGCCCTTGAAGCCAAGTTAGAAGGCTCGGAATACACAACCTATGCAGATGTGGTGGAATACGAAGCAGGCGACTCCTTTGTGATCGTCGGCGTGAACGACTCGGGTGAAACATTAACGGTTGGTTCGGTCAAAACAAAGAACTCAGGGACAGCGGAGATGAGGCTATCGCCATGGCAATGGTCAGCACCAAAGCAGTCACCATAATTAGTGACTCTAAGGTCGCTGTAAACAATTTGCCGCACGGCAGGATCTCCAAGGAGACAAAACAAATTTTAAGACATCAAGTCTGGAACCAAAGAGAAGTGGAAATAATATGGGTGCTCCGGCACACTCGGGGAACAGGGGAAACGAGTTGGCTCACAGTTTAGCTCAAGGTTATGTCAGCCGAGTAGTGAGCCGGGTTGAGTCCCCAAAGTTCCCGAGAGATGCATTCATATCCTTTCACACCTACACCAATCAGTTTAAACTGAAAAAAGGGATCTAATTGCCACCAGAAAGAAAGCGCGACAAAATCCAGGAGGTAACGTGGCGTCGGCTCCAGACGCCATGAAGGAGGGGAGTGAAAGAAGAAAGAGAATGATGTCCGTAGTGGAGGGCTCCGGAATAATTTCGACCAGCTGGGGATGTTTACGTGAACTGACATCACACAGCACAAGGGTGCATTTAGCGTTTCGCCGCCATCGAAACGCAGCCGCCGCGGCTGGGTACTCCAGCTCAATAACCGAGCGCTTAACCACTGAGCCACCGTGGATGAAGAAAAAAAAGCACCCTCCTGGAGGGCTGTAATTTAATTTAATCTCTTTGAGGTTCTTTAACTAGCACACGGGAGTCTTATCTTTGGCCTCCATCGAAAGGCGGTCGCCGCCCCTCGTATTGAACAGATTGAAGCCGTGCCCTCTTTCTATTGATCCGAGCGCTGAGCCAGCGCGCCGGCCATCTTTGTCGACAGACAGACGAAGATGTTGAAGCGAAATACGGGAACTCACATGTTTCAGCATCGCAGGGACGAAGTCCTTCGGCTCAGGGTCGGCCAACAGCAGCTCGGGTTGCGCGCGCTTCCAAATAGCTCGCGCAGCACCCGCGCGAGGTAACGCGTCGTTTTTTTCACAACCAGCGCTCAGATATGATGCATGAGAAAATAAGAATGGCAAGTAGAAAGAGAAATGAAGAAAACACTTCAGGGAACTCACCATCATCGAGATTAGACGAAGTTACGTGGCCAGTATAGACGCGAATTGAGCAAGCGCGAGCCTCGCCGAATCCCTCCTCCAGCCCGACCATGTAGTTAAAGAACATCTCCTGCTGTGACACCTTTGATACTTGAGACAGTCACGTCATTTATGAGGGAGATTCCGCGGCGGAGAGAGAGAGGGGGGGTTTAGGTTAAAGCAGTTAGATTGGCCTGAAAAATATATGTACACTGGTCTGCTAATCTGCACTGGGGAACGGGAAGAGGAGAAAAAAGACTGTCACGATGGGGGATGATGATGATGATGGGACGAAGCAGATGAAAAAAAACAAGGTACACTTTCAAACAATACAAAAGCTAGTCAAAGCCCGTGTCGCTTAAGAACGTGAGAACGCTCGCGTTACCTGTAGAGTTTTCGAACTATCTGGCCAAGCGCCGAGGGTCAAATCCTCCGCGAAGGGCACAGCGTCCAAAGACTTCAAGTAGGTGCTAGCATGACTCTTTCTCGTGCATATGCTGGGCACGCCACTAAAACATGCTCTGCACTTTCTAGCACGCCAAATGTGGAAAAGTCCGGGGAGTCGTTTGCTTTTTTCTGAAGACCCATGTCCACAATGGCTGCGTTCCAATACTCTAGACGTCTAACAAGACGTCTAGTGTGACGTTTAGGAAGCCGTCTAGTGAGAGTGGCATACGTCTAGAAGCCCATGTATTTGAACTTTTCTACTGCTCACGCCGTCTCGCGGCATAATAAGGTAAAAATAAAGCTTATGAACAGTTGCACTACAATTTTTCTCAAACTGAGCAATAACGATCATTAAAAACGTGTTTTCAACAAGTTTTCACATTTTTTTCTGGAATGACATTGCGCGTAAACCGGACTGGTGGATGTGCCTATCGCTCAGTCTACATGTAGCAGACGGGGCCTCTCTCCGAAGACAACGCTAAAGAGATATGCGAATATTCTTTTATTATTGATGCTAAACTGTACATGCTCCTCGAAAGTGCTCGTCCAGGCGGCGCTGTAAACATAATAAAGAATACGAAAGACTGTAATCAATATGCGCGAAATGCGATACGGCTAATATACACTGAAACAGGAAAACACATGCGTGCCATTAAACCCGCTGTTTGCCGTACGTGGCACTCGGAGCCGGCGAGAAACCTAAAGAAAGCAGCGAGCTTTAATCCTGCAAAGCCTAAAATCAATTCGCAACATGCCGGTGTGCTTGTTCTGAGAGTGTAGAGATAAAAAAGAATGTACGCGAAAGAGTTGATGCAACTAATACAGCAACAGAAGAACACATTTGTTAACCGTCACGCCAGCCGTCTTGACGCCCGTCGAAGAACCCAACGACAGCGACGAGTATTAATCTCTAAAATCAAGGTGCTAATTAAGATCCGGCATCGTCAGACACCGGATCACGTAAACAGACCACGTAAACAGACCTACAGCGTCCGCTGCTGTAGCAGAGCTCTCAAGTGAACGATTTTCTCCTGCGTGATTCACTGCTAGGAATCGCACGTCCCCGAAGATTAATTGGACACTACTTTGCGTAGCAAATAACATAATGTAATGACTCACATTTTTCCTTTCCTATACTCCGTGCACAGTCCGACGCCCGCTAGAGCACGACTCGCTCATTGCGTACATGAGCTCCGCCATCTTTAGACAGCAAGTTAGCCTGCATCGATGTGGACTTCGGCGAAGCAGTCTTATTGCTTCGTGAGAAATGGAACGCGTCCCAAGATGGCGGCTGTCCGGCTAGAGGTCTAAGTAGCCGTCTACTTGGGAGTATTGGAACGCACCCAATGTCACAGGATTCGCTGCACTCTTCGCCCACTACTGACAACGCCGACATTAATCGTGGTTATCTACTTTGTGGCTTTGTATGCGTAGCTTTGGCTGCGCTTCCCCTCGTCCGCTTGGCCAGCAGCTGCTGCTCCTTCTCACCGACCGCATCTATGACTGTGACCGGCCTGGTTAGCGCGCAGCTGGCGTTCCTCTCCCCTCGCCATTCGTAGCGATGGCTCCGCTCCTCCTCACACATCCGTGGTGCAATCTGTGTTAAGGCGCGTTTGTAAAGGTGCGGCGGATACAGCTATCGCTGCAAAAAAAAAAAAAATTGGCAGTGGCTTAGCTCGGCTATGCCAGCCTATACGTGGCGAGAGGTACATTTCCCTGGCTGAGCTTGTTGTGGTCACTGTAGTGTTAGCAATGATAGACATTGGGCTCCATCTCGGCGGCCATGCGCCGTCTAATACGGTCGGTAGTCTGGCATCTCTGTTTGGCAAGCCGTTACTCTCTCTGTTCGGGCGTCTCCACTGCACTCTTCGCCTTCTCACGGACATTCTATCTTTGTTGAGTAAGCCAGGCGACGACCTCAGGATCGGAAGAGTTTCTCTTCTCTTGTCCATACTGCCGCTTAGCAGCGCCTGGACTCTCCTTCTGTGATTCCATGTCAAACGTTGTGATAAAGACGCCTATTATATCTCCGATTTTTATACGCAATCCTGCGCATGCGACGCGCGGTTCGGGTGATAGAGCGGCGTGCGGCGATGAAGCGCGCGCTGCGCTTTCCTCCGACGGTAGAGCGCACGCCGCACCTGCTGCAAATCTCCGGTTTCCATAGTAACTGCGCATGCGCACAACTGGCCTGTCCCATCCACTGCGAAATGCACTGCTGGTAGCCCAGTGTAGCTCTCGCTACAAAAAATATCACAGCCTGCCTGCATGCTGCAGCCTATTGGTGATCTTCACTACCTAGAGGGAGCGCCTGAATCGATTCAATATGGCGATGCCACTGAAAGCTGCTCTGGGAGTCAGCCTATGTGAAATCGGGGTTTTTTTTTTAGTTTCACGATAAACTGACCTTTGTTTCCCAGTAGATGGCATCTCGCGTTAGTCGGACAGCCTCTGTTCACGACGGTTTAAACGAATGGACGAGAAACAACTGAGGAATTGCTGCATGTCTGGCGTTCGAAAATATTTGGCCGGCGTTAAACCGGAGTGGTTCACGGCCGACGCGCTCTTTGTACATATCTTATTATCATTAGCATTGACGATGAAGAGTTTCCTACAGTAGGTGAACTACAAAGACCAGGAGGTCAGGTAAGGAATATCCCGCGATTGTCCATTTGCCATCCTACTTCGCGGTGGCTCAGTGGTTAGGGCACTCGACTACTGATCCGGAGTTCCCGGGTCGAACCCGACCGCGGCGGCTGCGTTTTTATGGAGGAAAAACGCTAAGGCGCCCGTGTGCTGTGCGATGTCAGTGCACGTTAAAGATCCCCAGGTGGTCGAAATTATTCCGGAGCCCTCCACTACGGCACCTCTCCTTCCTTTCTTCTTTGACTCCCTCCTTTATCCCTTCCCTTACGGCGCGGTTCAGGTGTCCAACGATATATGAGACAGATACTGCGCCATTTCCTTTCCCCAAGAACCAATTATTATTAATATTATCCTACTTCTATAAAAAAAGATGCCGCCAGCGTCTGGAACTAGTTCAAGTAACGAGCGTTAGCAGCCGCCATCTTGGATTTATTATTTAATGTCCTCAATTAATTATCATTATTGGCCGACATCTTGGATTTATAAGTTAAGTCCTCAATCAATCCCCAATTGGATACAATAGTGAAGTCACCAATCAATCACCAATTTCGTTGCTATATCGATTTACTACGGCAGTCACCATCTGGAATCCCTCGGACTTGACGCCGAAAGAAGGTGGCAGCAGACCCCAAGAAATCAAGAGACGTGATGAGTAAGAGGTAACGTAGTTAAAGCAAGCTATGAAAGTTTGTCAGTCATTGTGTCATCGACGTATTGCACAGATGTGCTTTCCTGCTCAACACCGGCGACGTCCCGCGCGTCCAATCTACAATTATGGCGTAGTCGGTTGCCGGAATGACGCTGCACAGTGTTTCTTGCATGGTCTCTACAAAATGGTTTAATATCTTATTTGGCAGCAGTGCAGAAGTGTACGTCGTGTTCCGTTTCATACCAGTTGTGAATTCATCACTATCTTGTGCGCGTAACATGAGGTACTGATGGAAGTTCCCTTCCTTGTCTGTGTGACCACAGAATGGGAGACCCTGGCGCAATAGGTACTCGGATGCCTGAAAATTAAGCTTCAGAGAACGCTTCGCTATCTCCTGCTGCCTTAGAGCTTGAGTGTTGACTTGGTTACGAACCGACGTCGCCTGCAGGCTGCTGTGCTGGTAGACAGCGTTTCTATGCCCTCCTGACTTTTCGTGATTGGAAAATTTCTCCTTATTCTCCTTCCAGTTTGCGATACCAGCCCCCGTGAAGGCATCCGGAGCTTGCGGCCGTGCTGGTCTAAAAAAGTCTCGTTGCCTTGTGGCAAGGGAAGGTGTCGAACCGGGTTTTTAAAGGGACACTGAGGAGAAATTGAAGTTGGCTTGTATCCATAGAATACCAGCTCCTGATCACAAAAACGCCACTCTTCCTGAAAACAAAGCTCTTGTAATGTAGAAAATAGCACGAACCAAAATACAGGTATCGCCGCCACAGGCCAATCTCGCAAGTACAAGCGTGATGACTTCCTAGGACAAGAGGCGCCACCTTGGAGGAATTATCCTTACTTCATGGACGTCACGAACCTCTGAGGCTTGCAAAGGAAGGTTGCACACCGCACCGCTAGCCGGCAGAAATCACGCAGTTGCGTTTACGTCACGATTCACGTCACGCCGTTCTGTGACGTCATAAGAGTTGCCGTGGCGTCATAAGAGTTCCCTGAGTTTGAATCAGAGGAGCGGGAAAAACTTTTTCAACTATGAATCCAAATTTCCTTGAAATAAATGCATCTTTCGCGCCCGGACAAGCGGCAACAAAACCATGAAATGTCGAACTACCAGATTTTGCAAACAAAAAAAAATGCTAGTTCTCTTCAGTGTCCCATTAAAGGAGTCATCATCATCATCAGCCTGACTACACCCACTGCAGGGCAAAGGCCTCTCCCATGTCTCTCCAATTAACCCAGTCTTTTGTCAGCTGCGCACGCCCTATGCCTGCGAACTTCTTTATCTCATCCGCCTAACTAACCTTCTGTAGCGCCCTGCTAAACTTGCTTTCTCTTGGAATCCACTCCGTTACCCTTAAAGGCTAGCGGTTATCTTGCCTTCGTATTAAATGCCTTGCCCAAGCCCATTTCTTCCTCTTGATTTCGACTAGCATATCATTAACCGGCGTTTATTCCCTCCCCCACTCTGCGCGCTTCCGGTCTCTTAACGTTACACGTATAATTTTTTTTAAAGGAATACGCACACAATTTTGGTGGCATGTTTTCCTTGACTACAATTATGCGGAAGACACTACTATGCATGAATCACTATGTGATATTCGCATACGGCCGCTAAATAATTCAAAATCGTTTACGAAACCTTCCACACAATAATCGTCACATCTATGTTTTATTCGTTTACATGGCCACGCTGTGGCCAAAAATGAGTGTTAAGGCGAGGAAAGGACCTCGTTCAAGATGGATACTTACTAGCATCAACTGACTGAGAACATCCTCGCTTGGCAAAGGCCTAAAGAAAACATGCGTACCAAAAAAAAAGCGCGGTGCAGCGCACGTGTGATGCGGTGAAAGCGCATTTCGGTAGTGCAAACCCCATGACACTGGTAGTGAACTTTCAAAAAAAAAAAATTTTTGCGGCATTCAAGATTTATTCAAACAAAAGACTGTGGATTGCAAGCTAATAAGTCTGTATGTTTAAAGAGTAATCTCAAGTCTTTTATCTCGATGGCCTTTATGCTTAATTTTGGTCTCAATCTAAGAAAAGCATCACTTTTTTCCAACTTTGGGACTGATTTTCTAAAAAATACTCTTTAAAGAAAGGTCAATATATTTTTGGCAGACGACTACTATTAAGTGGACGGTAAAAATTTTATTGTGATTGAAATATGAACAACGTTTATAATAACAAATTCTGGAAATGCACAATTTTTTGCTGCTTTATTGTACCGAGAAAAAGCAGCAATGTCTTATATGGGGGAAATAATGACGTTGCATCAAACAACGATGCGTACGCGATAATATAATGAATTTGTTCATTAATCTGCTTTCACGCATTAATCTGCTTTCAGCAACTTTCGCGTGTTCGCAAAACTTCGAAAGGCGCTTACGTGAGATATTTTTTTCCTCGAAAATACTATAAAAAGAAAGGTATTCACATACTCGACAATTAACCGAATTTTTTTCGACAAAATCAGTCACGGTCTTTTTAGGACCCTGTAACGTTTCCCATGAAATGACCCACAGGAAAAGGGGCACCTCCCCCTTTCCTTTTCCAACAAGGATGCGAGATTGCCATCTTTGACGTAGTGTTTTCGGTTGGAAAACGTAAGACGTCTTTCCTGAAATTTTGAAAGTTAACAAAGATTAGTGCGAGGAAGCCCACTACTGCCAACACGAGAACCAAGGCCCATTTCCTGCCTAGCCCCTACTGTCCCGCTCCAGGGATCCCCTCTATGGTTTGTTGTGCCCTTGTACTCTTTCCCCACCTTCCTCCGAACCATCTTGAAGTCAATTGCCGCGGCACTCCTTAGTTTACTCTGAAGGGGAGCTTGACATTTTTCGTTTCAACAAAGAATGTTTGACGGTCGTCTGAGAAACCACATCTTTTTCTTTTGGAAAGCAAATCTCTAAAATGCTGACTCATTTCCGCTAATGGTTCCTATACTGCTCGCTGGAGTGTTTTTGTCGCAGGGCAGTACCAACCAATTCCTAGGAGTCGCCTTATTGGGCCCTAAGTTCCCGCCAACCCCCTGTCCTCCCCCCTTCTCACTCCCTCCAGGCGTAGTGAACTGGTATCGCCAGGTAAAAAGGACAGAGTCTAGAACTGGCTAAGCACACTGCGTCTCTTCATCGACGTTCCAGGTACATCCTCTACGGTAGTTTTGAGTACTGCCAGCGAAGGTGTCCACTCAGTAACAGCAGTTCTTCACAAGACCTGGACTCCATGAGAGTGCGCCGAACCTTCAACGTCAGCGGCCAGCTGTGCGGTTATTTCTGATTTTTTAGCATAGTGCTGCTGAGATTGCAACCGTGGACTCAGTCAGTGGCGTCATTCAAGAGACATCGTTCCTCGAGCTCGTTGTTTCTCCTGTGGGTTTCTCGGTAGACACAGGCCACTACCCACCGCGGGTTCGAGCTTCGCGCGAGCCAAAGGCCCCGATCAGCCGTCACCACACGCACCCCGGGGCACTGCTGCGGCGGCGTGCAACCTCTGCAGAGAGGAGAGCGGCTCGCCGCAAGAAACAGGCCTCCAAGTTCACAAAGGAGACGTTTATTGACGCCGTCCTCCAGCGGTACACACACACACTCAACAGTCACCCCGTCCCGGGGCGCGCTCAGAGCAAGGCTCCGGTGCGCGCTCGGGGCAACAAGAGAAATGCGCGCCGCTAGCACGCCGCTGCAGGAGATTGTCCCCGCGGCAGTGCTGTGATCTCTCTCGTGTCGGCCGTTGGGCCGTTTGCGAGAGAGAGTGGGCAGTCAACGCAAGGTGCGCCTGTCAGAGGTCGTTGGACCCCTGGACAGGCTCGAGCCGCGGCGGATCAAGGACCCACGCTGGCGAGCTCGAGTATGAACTGGTCCGAACGGCAGAGGCCGGCCCGAACGAACAGTAACGTACGCACCTTACGCTGTCTCGGAGGGGTCTCTCTCTCTCTCTGGGCCCCGCTCGGACGGTCGCGCGCCGCGCGACCATCCCAAACGGGTCCCGAATTCCCGCCAGAAGTCACCAATGGCAAAGGCCCTTGGGAAGCCGGGGGCGGAGCTGCGGCCGAATGACAGCGATTAGCCACCAGCCGTCTCTCCGCCGCCCGAGGCGGGAGAAAGGGAAAGAGGGCGACGCGGGATGCCGCGCAGACGCCACGGCGGGAATCTAGCAGGCTTCCCACACTCC
The DNA here is from genome assembly GCF_052857255.1 of Amblyomma americanum. NCBI lineage: Eukaryota > Metazoa > Arthropoda > Arachnida > Ixodida > Ixodidae > Amblyomma > Amblyomma americanum. The sequence continues at coordinate 5,326,701 of NC_135497.1, read as the reverse complement.
CAAGTGCCCTGCGACGGAACAGACCACAAAGTGCCATCGTCAGGTGAGACTTCTTTCTAATCCGTCAGTTGTTAAGGCCTACTGTCCGTTTGTTACGAGGGCAACGAATAATGGCAACATAAATATCGAAGCGACCGCTCAAGCGCTAGAGTAACAGGGCGAATAAACATAAGCAAACATGGAGCCGTGCGAGCATCTTTCCTTCGTAGTATGTTTTTAGCCATCGTGCATGTTGGTGTTCATACGAGTGGCGAAATGTCTGGGCCTTTCTGTTTTGGCTTCCATTCGGTGCGAAACTACCTTACGTCTCTCACTGATGGTCAGCTCTCACGAAAGACCGACCGCAGCGGCGTGTTTGCTTTGGCTTCTCTTCATTGCTTGCCAATTAAGTTTCCTAAATTTATATTACTTACCAATGTAAACTACCGCTGACACTGTGTAGCAGTACACCTTAAGCACATTTAACTCCACCAGTGAGCTAAATAGATTTACCGTATTCATTGCCACAGATAGCTTCGCAATGTGGAAACCTAACTCACTCTGGAGGGACCATCCATAATGATCCGGATGGCGACGGCAACTCGGCGCGCGCGACTCTTAGTTGAGCAGCATTTTCAGGTTCGCTGTTTTCTTTTGCGCGCGTATACACACTACTATACGCGCATGTTTTGCGTGTTTCAAAAATTGAGTGCCTTTGAAATGACGTTTCAGACTTTCACAGCCTGTTCTAGGAAGTACGTTGTCCCAAACTTTTAACAGTAACTAAGGTTGCTCCTTTAAATGCAACGTGTTAAATGCTTCTCTTGGCTAGGCTGGTTGTTCGTTCAGCGCATGACGTGGCAACCAATAACGTGGCAGAGCGCTGGACAGACAGGTGCCTGGCGGGCGCACGGTGCCTGAACCAAAACTTCCCTTTGACATGTACCTGAAAATACCCATTTTTAATGCGAAAGCATTAACTTTGTTTCAACTGTGGTGAAATGCATTGCAGGAATGCGGAAGCATTGACGCCTCCTCGTTTTTATTTGCCTCTCTTTGCTTCACTTGTCCCTTCTCGTCATATTTTCTCTATTAAGCACGGATTTAAATTCACGCCATGTCTAAATTACCACAATTAATTGTCTTACTTATTGAAGTTACATGAATTGCCCATTTTGGGTTTTCAAACTTGCTGCCCAAAGTTGCCCTGGCTCCGCTCACTTTTTGGACATTTTTGGCTCTATTTAATTTACTAATGAACTTTTGGACACAATTCTTTATTCGACATCAACCTCACATTATCCTCTTTCCATTACATCCATCCCTTTGGCACTACTTCTAAGCTCCTCACAACTGCTGCGGACACGAACATGTCCACATGACCTAGTAATGCTTTCGCATTAATATTATTTTCATAACAATGTCACTGATTAAAGAACAAAACGTTTGTGCAGACATTTTTTTCAACTGCTGTATTTCGGCACCGCTCTCGGCACCCGCTCAGGAGGTATATATGCATATATCGGAACGCTAGCAAAGGCAGCATATCGGCGGCCTGACGACTGCGCGCGTGCGGTCACGTGATGTGGGTCACATTTTGCACGGTGCTGCAGCAATTTGATCACATGACCGTCCACCATCTTGAAATCTCGAACGGTTAGGAAACGTTAGAATGCGAGTAGTAAGAGACACGTCTCTTAATAGGCTGGTGCGACAGCCTCCATTGCGTCCACTGCGCCACAGAAGTATCTGGGCTTGTTTGCGACTACAGCGCCGCCGCAAAGCAATGAGACTCCTTTAGACGGTCACGACTAAAGCGAGGTACCTTCCATCTGCAAATAAACGCAAGTTTATCGTGAAATTTAAACACAAACGTGATTTCAATAAGCTGACCACGAGAGCAGCCCTCAGTGACGCCGACATAATGAATCGGTACAGGCGCCGCTTATAGGTATTGAAAATCACCAACACACGGCAGGATCCACGCTGCAATGCTAACTCAGAGAACACTGCCGGTGCTGCAGGCGGAGTATGAGGAAGCGGTGATATATTCTCTAAATTTTGTTTTTTGCAGCGATAGCTCTATCTCCCGCGCTTTTTAACAACACGCGCCGACCGCTTAACACAGCTTGCGCCGCGGGTGTGTGAGGAGGAGCGCAGCCATCGCTACGAATCAGAAGAAGAGGAACGCCACCTGCGCGCTAACCAGGCCAGTCACAGTCATAAATATGGTCGGTGAGAGGGAGCACCAGCTGCTGGCCAAGAGGACAAGGGCAAGCACAGTCAAAGCTGCGGAGACAAAGGCACAAAGTAGATAATCACGGTTTTTGCCGGTCGCTGTCAGTAGAGGGCGAAGAGTGTAGCGAAACCTGTGACATTGTAGACACGGGTTTTCTGAAAAATGTATAGGACAGAGGACACCTGCATCCATGAGAAAGCATCTGCCGTGGGTTACCCTTAAAAATGCCGCGATTTTCGCAAGTATCAAAGGTGCCAAGCAGGATGGGGTTCTGTATTTCCACGGCCGGACTGTAGGAGAGAGTCCGCGAAGCTCGCTCTTACTTCCCGTCTATACCGGCCACGTTACTTCGTCTCATCTATCTCATCTTCGCTGTCCCTGAGCTGTTTCTTTTGACCGAACCGGCAGTTATTGTTTTACCCGAGTCGTTCACGCCCACGGCGACAATGGAGTCGCCTCCTTCGTATTCCCCCGCATCTGCAAAGATTGTGTATTCCGAGCCTTCTAGCTTGCCTTCGAGGACATTTGGTTTTGCTCTCCTCTTGCCTTCGTAATAAGCAGGGTGCATGTTTTTTTGGAATGGGTTTAAAAGTCAGTAATTTTCTCAATTCGATTAGTACCTTTGCCCGCGCGTTTCTATTCGGGATTCTGTCATGTAGTCTTAGGTTGCTCAACATCTTCCACTCCGCTGGTGTGGTTGCGAGCCTCCTTAATTGTGCAAATATATGTACCTCCCATTGTCTCGTGGTGGTGTTGTAGACCCCCAGTTTAAGAAGTCTCCGTAAAGGTGCAGTGGGGCATCCGCGTGGCTGCTTTATAAGCCTGCCTTATGATCTCCTCTATTTTAGATAGCCGGACATTATCACGTTTTATGGAGCTTAAAAAATACGCCGCCACCTACTGGCTTAGCACGAGTTCCTTCTCTAGAGCGGTGGGAGGCTATAAAGGCCAGCTCAGACGCGTTGACGTAAGTGCGGGCCACTGAGTGGGCTCACAAGGCCGCCAAGAGCAATTACCACTAAGGTTCAGTGCTGACAGTAAATGCTGTCTGTACAAAACAATCCCTCATGGCTCAGTTCGGTTGTCTACTCAGATGTATGACAGTTACTGCGCATTTCCTTTCTACAAAAAAAAAACTATTTTCAGTTTCATCTCATCCGTTCATCTGTTCACCCTCGGCGCAGTTGAGGTGTTGAGCAGCAAGCAAGAGTGAGAAAAGTTACTGCGTTTATCCTTTATCATAACCATTTTGCAAACTACACAGCTTACTCGGAGCGCAACTGTTGTGATTTAATAATTGAATATATTTAATAATTGCATTTGAGGAAAGGAAATGAACAGCAATTGTCTCACATATCTGTGGACATGCGAGCCTCGTTTCGCCTCCACCCCGGCAGCCGCGACAGGGTTCGAACCCAGGAACTCCGGCCCAGTTCCTGATAGCCCTAGTCACTAGGAAACGCATCGCTTTCCAAGGACACCTCAACCATGACCTAAAGAAATGAATGACGGTGGTAGTTTAATAAGGAAAAAAGAGCTACAGTAACGAGCTGCAGAAAATTCATCTGAAAGTGAAGAACAGCGTTCAGCGAACCGTTGCACCAAAACCTCTACCTTGCCCTACTAAATGCTGTCACTTCGCGTTCGTGGCTTAGTCTTCTGCAAGAAGTATCGAGGTGGAGGACGGATATTTCATTCACTGACGTTCAGATCGCGTCAGTAATTCTAAGATTGTGCTCAGTTTTAAATTATGAAGCCAACTTTCACTGTAATGCATAACGCAGTGTTCCCCAAAGCCATCACGACGCGAGTGTACTCCACTCAAGGATAAAAGTCTCTCATTGGCATCTGATTAGCTACGTTCGGCGGCAGCCGCAGTCACGCTAGCTCAACAAACGTTCATTTCGCCTCTATAGCTGAACCTCTGCCACTGCGTTTTCTGTTCCTGGTGTTATCTTTGTAAACTTGACATAACATCTTTAACCCTTCACCACTGTTTAGTTTATAACACTTATATAATTTTTATTTCTTTTCCAGTCTTGAAGCTGAAGCTTGTCCTGTGCTGGAATCCCCACACTGAACCGAAGCACAAGTCCCTTCCGCTAAACACGCCATGGCTACTGCAAAGCCATCCGTGTTAGAAGAACGTACGCCATTAACCCTGCGCTGCACCAGAAGTAAAGGGGCACCACTGTGTAAGCTGGTTCGACGTGTCGCCGAGTATAACAAGGTTCTCTGGAACGTAGGCCTTGGGATAAGAGTGGAAAATGGCCTGGGTGAATTGGGCATCGCTATTGCCCCGGGAATCGTATTCATGGACACTTGGGAAGACCCAAGTATTGACTGTGAAAGCCTAGACTTCGCCATTATTTTGCAGGTCGACGTCCTCGCCCATCATCACTGCATTGTGGCCGTCGAGCTGACTTTCTTTGTAGCGAGCAACCCTTTCCTCCTCAGCCTTCTTCAAGACATGTACAGCGTCCGTAAGGTGACCATCTCAGATGTACCGTGCTGTGAAGCGAAACTTCTTGAAGCCCTAAAGAAGCTTGCCAACCCCTCGGAGCAGAATTATTCAGACGCACGGGAACAATTTTTCTGCTTCTCTGTCAGACTGCCACTGTTTGTACTCCCTCAGGAGCAGAGCAGCATAACCCTTACTGCGCTCAATGTCGCCGATCTGGAATTTAGCACCAGCTGCGCACGACAGTTGATAAACATACTCCTGCAGAATAACACCATAAGTGTCTTAACTGTCGGCTCCTGCGTGTTCACTTATGACTGCGTCGACCTCCTTCATGGCTTCATCCTCTACCTGCAGAAACACCGCTCGCCGCTCAAGAAGCTGAATGTGCGAACACCCGAGGCCAGCATGCACGCACTAGAGTCTCTGGTCAAGGCCATTGCACAAACGACGACGCTAGAACAGTTGGCCATTGATATGGATATCTACGATGACGAAGACTAAGCCCTCTTATCCGAAGTAATCGCCCGGAACCGTACTCTGCGTACGCTAAGTGTTACGTGGACGAGAAACTGCCTCGTGTCCACCATCTTCTACGGCTTCGACCATCTCTCTGGAGACGCAGCCACAAGGATCGTGCCTTGGCTGTTAGCGCTGCCAGAAAACGCTACACTTTTGGCGCTGACCGTAGACCTCTTTGGTTTCTCAGAAGAGGAGTGCTGCGCGTTTTTTCTCGGCCTGGCACTCAACAAAGCTCTTCAAAATGTCGACATGAGCCATCTTCCAGTATGCGCTGACCTCAGGGAGATATGCCAAATCATTCGTGATTCCCGCTTGGTGAAGGCCATTCACATTGAAGATCACCACCTGAGCATCGGTAGCCTTTCCATGCTTCCCGAATGCCCCGAGGCGACGTCCCTCACGGTCATCTCTTTCCACCTCATCAATTCGGAGCTTTTGCGCGCAACCTTCGAAATCCTCGCCTCCTGCAATCACTTGAGTTCACTTCGCGTGTGCGTGCAATACTGCTTCCTTGATAAGATCCAGTCTGCCATGGCGGCCTATATAATGGAAGCAAGCACACTGAAGGAGTTAGAAGTGCGAAGTGTGCGTCTACTTCGATGTACCCGAGGCCGAAGACCAGCAGCATGACCCTGACACCGAAAAGCGTCTGGCGAAAGCGCTGGCTTCCAACGTCAACCCCACCAGAATCACACTCAGAGAGCTGCGTCTGAGCGAAGACCACTGTGAGTTCCTTGCGAACGCTTTTGTCAACAGCCAAAATCTCTCCGTGCTCTCGTTCGCGGTGCCAAGCCGCGATAGCAACACTGTCTTCTTGCAGACGCTGGTGTCGGGCATCGAAAGCAATCACCATCTGCTCCGCGTCGATCTTCAAAGTTGCAAAGGCCGTGATGCAGAGCTCGTCGTTATCCGGAACATCACGAGGCGCAACGCCAGCCTCGTCGCCAGAGCAGCCCGCTTCGTGACGGGTGACACGATCCTTACAACGCACGCGCGGCCGATCTGGTGTCGGGACATGAAAGGATCCTCCGCATCGCTCAAGAAAATGTTGGCGTCGAAGCCAGTGAAGCGGCGACAATGCTGAGGCGCGCCTTGGGGCTTCAATGTTTGACGGACCTCGACGAGCACATGAGACTGGCTGGCGTTGTCAAGCGACGGGTGCAGTGCATCGGAGGACTCTGGAGCTCCGTGCAAATCGACGACCTCAGGTGCCACTGCTGGATTCACATCCGGACATTTCTGATTGTGGCCGACGTTGTGGGCGCTGACTGCTCGTGAAGCTGTGATCGGACCTAGTATGGAGATCACCTTGCAACGTTGTTCTTTACCTGGTTTGTATGAAAAAAATACACATGATTTTAATTAGTAAGCATTTGTCTCGCTTGCATGTGCGCCACACTTAACACTGGGGGGTTATGTATGAAATGAAGGCCTCGAATCGTGCTAATGCCCACGCATGTGTGGTTGTGCGCACTAGACTTAATTGCTCTCTGATATACCAAGTGATCATAGTGTACAACTAGGATACGAAAAGCATGACATTGCGGCACTACACCTAGAACGAGATCGAAATGCAATGCATTCTGACCCGCAGATGGTAATACAAGTGAGAACTGACTGCACCTCGAGAGGAATTAGACCGGCAGCGCACCTTCTCACATTTAAAGAGATATATGTAACGTGCAAAAAAATGCGGACAAATTTTGGATAGCAAATAGTCAATAAAATATAGTGATAGCCCGCAATGCTCAAAATCTCGCAACCCTAAATGTGCGTGGCATCCAGGCAGGGAAAGGACCACGCTTAATGGTTGCATAAAGGTGGATTTATCTGATCATATGCTGTGGCAAATACACCGCTATTCTCGTAACCTGCAAATAACTTTCAAATAACGTTTATTTCTTAATTTCTGACACCTTCGGGCGAGTAAGACTTGATGACTTAGACAGCCACAACTTTTCGTCTCACAGAATTAGTAATTATTTTTTTCAGGCATTTATCTGTTCACAATAATATGTGGAGACCTTCAGTGCCCTATTCATTAGACATCACTTGAAACTGTATACATGAATTAATTAAATCATTAAGAAGTTTCAAGTTAAAAAGACTCACAACCAAGCTTAACCTCGTTCATATGTGTCACGGGCGACAGCCATGATATCAACGAATATGTCGCACCACAGACCTGTTTAGATCAGTGTATCAAGAGCTTGCGCGAACAACCTTCGTGGTCTTCTTTTTGAATGTCGGTTTTTTTAGCTCCATCACCAGAGCAGCTTCGTTTCGAAGTATGAGTATATCCTGTTGCCTATGGCCGGAATCTTGGGAACGAAAGCATCGCCCATGAATCCTAGCGTTTTTTACCAACAACAGCACTTCCAACTCATGAGACCGGAACTGCGAACTGAATGGTTCGTACATCAAGATTTGGCATCAATCAACGTGCGGTGACTCTGCGAAATGAGAATTATGAAGCAGTTTTGGCGCTGGCGCACTTTAATAGCTATGTCGGCTGCTTAGAAAATATGTCATGCTAATGCTGGTCTCTTCTTGACGGCAATTTTCAGCCAGAACGCTTTCGAGGAGTTCGCACGAAGCTAAGTAGGGTGCCAAGTCGCCGCATAGCCTATTCTAAAATTCCAACAGTGCAGCATACTGAAAACATGGAGATAAAATCACACTGAAATATAAACAAAAAACTTGCGAACAGAATCCATTCGGTAAGCCACCAATGAAACTATTTCCACACTTGCTAAGACATCCCTGTCTTCAAGATACAGCAGTTTCTGCTCAGTGCAAATGAAGGCTTCCTTGTGCCAGATGGAAGTACCTTCTCATTACTGAACGTTACTCTCCACTTCCATGTGTACTGGGCAATTGTCAGCAACACTGTAGGTTGTGAACGCCAGTGTCAAATGTTCCACCTGTGTGATCAGTGGTGCTCGCATTACTTTATCACTACGAAATTATCTTCCTTCTGGCCTTGATCCGTTGTTTGCGCTTCGGGCAGCTACGTTTTCAAGGCGTATGATAGCAGCCCTTATTGAAACACTTCTTTTTTGTTTTGTTTTTTTACAAAGGGCATCTGTTTAAACCTGGTATTGAAAATTGGGTTGAAAAAAATGAAAATTGGTTTTTGCCGAAAGAAAATAGCTCAGTATCTGTTTCGCATATCGACGGAGATAAACTAAAATTGTGTACTGTACCGAGATACAGAATCTAAGGGAGATACAGCATCGCCCTCACACTAACCTTTCCCCACAAAAGAACTAGCACGAAAAAATTGGATATCTGATAAGATTCGATGTCAGATGACCCTTTTTCAAATTAATCCTACAACAGAAGACCCACCAGCAAGGAGTGCCTCCATGGGTGACGTGTCAGTAGCAAGCAATGCTAGCGCCACTGCGTGAAAGGCGCCGTTCCGAGTGACTCCTTTGCGCCGCTCTGCCGTGTAGCGCTTGTAGAGATGGACCGCAGCGGCGATGTCGCCCCAGATCATCTTTAACATGCGCAAGATCACGAGCACTGCCAAGCTCAGATCGCAGACCTATACGCAGGCCCCGAGAGTGTTTTCACGCACGAAGTTCCGCATGTGTGGTTCGTACTTCTCGTGGTGCATCTGAAAAAAAGAGATGGCGCACAAGCCGATGCAAATTGTCAATCCTTTGTGCAATGACCATACAACATGATATTTTTGAACTGTCACCTTTCTTCTGTTCATATGTTACAGGAACGTTATTGTGCAAATGACTTGATTCTCTAAGGTGGACCAAATGACTGGGTATGTGGGTCTTATACCTGCCTGGACAAGCATCATGCCTCCCGATTAGGATCTATAACGCTGTAAACAACAATGATCGTTGTGCTTAGCACAACCACGGAGCCTTTAAAGCATGGTGTGCGTGTCAAATACCGCAAAAGAGCAACCATTAACCCTCAGCTTGTAAGCAAATATGTACACAGTGCGTGCCGTGTGTGAAGCTCAGTATGTCAGCATCCGCATCCCCCGATGCTCCTTGAGTTTAAAGCAATTGTTCCCTGCCACCTCGGTTTTACTCAAGCGCAAGAACTACCGTGACATTTTTTATTTCTTAGCACTGAAAGTGAAAATTTGGTCGTCGGTAGGCGCGTCAAAGAATTCAATCCTCGCTTAAACTCCGTAAGTTTCACTTTGTACTTAAGAGGAGATTGGCGTAGGGCCGAATTTTTACTGTCTGCAGCTTAAGCTGTTAGCGCAGAGATTCGCTAACCCGGTAACCTAGCATGCATTGCGCAAGAAAACATTCTCCGACCACACTGGTGCATATATATATATTATACCTGGATAACCTCGGCGTGCTCTGACATGGCCAACATATCATAGAGATATGCGCACGCCTCGAAGATGTCTTCCTTCGACCGACCCGACGGCTTCCGGCACCACGTGGGAAGTGTACAGGTCTCCGAGCCGTATAGGTACGACAGCGTGCGGGGCAGGCACACGAGGTACTTGCTGTAGCCGTCGTACGCGTACAAGAACGCCGCCATAGCAAAACGGTCTCGCATCATCTGAAGAAGCAACCAGCGCAGCATGGCTTCATTAGGTAATGCCAAAAGAGCACCACTTATTCAGAGGGCCTCAAAGGTTACATCTCTCAGCAAAACTTAGTAGTTTTGCTGAGAGATGTGACTCTCCGTAAAACTTAAGCATAAAAGAAAGCAGCAGGACATTCCAAACAGATTGGCTCACATATTTTGTTCAACCCTTCCTGAATGATTGAAAATTCAGCTTCTTCCAAAGCAAGGTCGCAGTACAAACGTGATATCACAACAGTCTCTGTAAAGATAATCTCACCAGGATAGCTTCCAGGTAACAGGACAAGAAAATCAAAAGCAACGTTTTTGGCCAGTTGGCGATTAATTATCATTTCAGTTCTATACTGCATTCTTACATGAAGGCACAACTGACCAAAAGGAGACCGTAGAACCGCCAGTATTCGTCTGCATTTGAAGGAACAACAGGGTCGTACATAGAAATGAAACCCTTTTCTTATTTGCAAGAGGGTACAGTGGATAGACTATACGGGGCTATTCGTCCGTCTCCCCTTCCTTCTGTCTTAGTCCGCGATCCATCTTCGCATTTCGCCTTGTCCCTGTGATAAGCCTACCCTTGTTCTTTCCTATCCTACGTTCTCAACCCATTTGGTAGAGAGAGGCTTGTAAAGTACATGGCGGTGGTTCCAGAATAGAGCCCGGGAGGCGGGATTCCGATCTGTCGACGTCGTGTCTCCGGGAGCGCCGCCGCTTAGGGTGGAGACAACCGCGTCGTTACCCCTTTAGCGAGTTCCCTTGCGGCGCCCGCCATCATGGAGCCCGACGCGCAGACAGCACATGGGCAGAGCGCAACTGCATGTCGAGTTCGAGGCGAAGAAAGGCATGCCGCGCTGAGAAGATGATGATAACGTTTGTTGTGCACGGTTGGCCCTTTGGCCTAAGATGAAGAAAAATATAATTAACCATCGGCAGTGTAAAACATAACATAAGCATCCTATAATTTGTATTTGCGTCGACACATGCACCTCAAAGCGGACCATTGCTTACTTAGAAATTAAACTAGCTGTGCACGCACACATATACACAAAGACCCAGAACAACTAAGCGATAAACTCAGTGGCTATGTACACGCCAATCAACTGTGAACCTCGCAGAAATGGTATTACTCGCACAAAACACATCAACTGACCTTGGGCTATGTCTCAATAGATTTTTTGCCAGAGGGAGCAGTAGACGTTTGTCTTCTCTCGGAAAAACAAACAATCCTCAGCCATGTGGCGAGCGTTTCGTGAACAGGGCCACACAGCCCTGAGCATTTTGCCCAAGAACGCCGCGCACACGTCTCTCCCACCCGCAGCGATGAAGCGTGCGGAGCCCAATGGCCATCGCCGCTTGGGAGGCAGCGTTGACCACTTCACAGAACGACACCGCACGTCCGAGGGGGCGTGCGCAATCAGGCACCCTAAAACTTTCATTTAAGCAGCCTCGCCAAAAGGACGAAAGTGGAGATTCATAAAAAACCGATAACAACTCATTGCACAGTCATGCTGTGGCGTAACGATTAATTTCCTTGTTGCTGGACGTCGAACGGACCTTTTCAAGCTTTTTCAAGTCCGCTTCTCAAGCTCACTTTCTTTCATTTTCTTTTTTATGCTAAAAATAGCTTGGAAGCAAATTATTTAAGATCGCTCGTGGATTCGTGTTGTCATTTAGATAGGAATTTTGGATGCGTGAGCTAACAATACCATTTAGAGAGATGCAAGACAAGCTATTAGCCCTAACTAGAAGCTGTCGTTATATGCCTTTGAGAGTTCAGAACCACCCGTAAAAGCGAAAATTATTGACAACTCGCAAAAAGTTCTAAGCTGCTGTAAATAGCCATCCAAATGTAGCCGTGCAGCTATATGACACGTTGCACTCTTGAATTATTTTGAGCGCTTAAGTCAAGGCTTCCGCTGGCACTAAGTCCGGCTGCAACGTTGTCGCGTTGTGAGCGAAAAAGCAGATGGCCCACTTCTCACATAGCTCACGAGACATTGTGATGTCATCACAACGTGCTCGACCTGTCAGGTGGCAGCTACATTAATGACTGGTCGTGAGAGATGGCTGTGTTTGAAACAGCTACCACGCCATGTCAGGTTGCGCGTCACTTAACTCCTGCAACTATGTGCCAGGAGTTATATATGAGGACTTCCCGCTTTATATCAATCTAAAGCACATAATGACCACGTCTGCGAAGCGATACGCAAAGAAGACTCCAAGCCGCTGAAGGGGCTCATTAACGCTATCGCGTCATATCCTCGAGGCGGAGCTTCAGTGTTTCCTCAAGCCTTTGCATGTAAGTTAGGTCTAGAAGAGCAATGCGAGCCAGTTTTGCCACTCTTACCGCTATCTCCCAGGCCAGCAGGGGACCACTCGTCCTGAACGAGACGGCCAGCCACACCGTGTAGAGCAGCCTGGTCAGGACTAAGACGGCAAAGGATGCACTGTGCCTCCCCTTGTGTAGCGCCTCGAGACTCAAGTGCAGTACAACCTCGGGGCCGGCGAAGATTTAAGACTCGATCACAATCAGCGCTGGCACCTTCAGGTCGGTGAACAGCGGCAAGGTGGACTGTCGGTGGCGCATCATCCCACACAGGAACACCACAAGAGGCAGCCCTGTAGAAGTCGCAATAGGCGTGGCAGATGTGCAGCGCTGTTCCAGGGAACTGAAGTTCCCAATGAGGATACATGCAGGGCGTCAAACGAAACTGATGTTCTGAGTGGAAATCCTAAAAGAAAGTGACGGACTGCGTAGAGTTCAATGAGAACAACTGCAAGGCAGAAACTCACCATACCTAAGTGTCACCTCAACCACAGAATATTTAGCTTGCATGCTAGCATTACAATCGTCATCGTACGTGGCTGTTATTCTGTGAAACACAGGCGCCTTTTAAGACGTGAATGAGTAAAAATGAACCACTGCAAACCTAAGATTGATCCAGATTATGTTTTCGGACAAGGTGTGCAAGAAAAAAAATTCTTTGCTGCTAACCTGCGCGCTCTTCTAGCCACGTAAGTGTGTTGACTAGGGCAAACAATTCGGTATCTTTACACAAGGCTTCTTCGATATCTTCAGAGAAGCCTTCTTTGTGGTGTATTTCTTCTCTCTTTTGCAGTCTTTTTTTTTCAGGAGATGAGAAGGATATAAATTACAGAAATTTGAACACGGTATTGGTGACGCAGCTAGGGGAGCGGCAAGTCTAAGGTTGCGAACAACATGACACACACAAGGGTTCATGGTATACGCGTGCACTTCAGGTCGCATTGTAGGCCAGAAACTAAAGGCGAAATAGTTAATCAAAGTCAGAGATGAAAAGGTGAGAACACTGCACTAAAAAACCGTGAGTACTCTTATCAGGATATCAAGCTCTGGCGGTGAAGCACTTAATTCCACTGCGTCATAATCTAGCGCAGCGTCCACATGTGTTAACGCGAGTTGGCAATAGTGGTGCGCTTTCCATGCCAGAATGAACTCACCACGAAGGCGATGGCGGATGCCAGGACTGTTGGCGTGACGGCCTCGTCGAATTGCAAGGACATCTTTCCGCCCAGGCGCACCATGTTACCAGAGCATCCTTCGGTGCGATTACTCCGTTCATCCCGGACCATACAGCAGCGCTTCTGCAGAGTCCACAACGCAACCTGCTTCTTGCTGTCAGCTCCAGACAACCCCTCCTGACGAGTCTGCGGGCAGAAGATGACTGCTTTTGGGACAAGACCACGCCCTTCATCGCAGTCCTCGTAATTTCCGTCGAAGACAGTCTGTAGCGCACCCAGGCTTTCAGTGACACCCACTTCCATACAAGGCATGGAAACATGTGACGACCCTCCCTGACACATGTCGGTCATGACTGGCACGTCCATGCTTGTGTTCCTTGAGTCCAGATAGTACGGCTTCATACGGCAGCGAATTTTGAGCAGATGACGGCAGGGAGGGGGGCACTAGAGTCTTATCCACTTTCTCTGGCACTCGTCGCCGCTCGCACAACGACTGAGCCTCTTTCCTCTTCTTCACTGTTGTTGTTGCCCTCTGTTGGAATGGCACATACCGGCGGTGGAAAATTTGCGGGGTAAATTAACTATGGAAAGAAATATTTGGGTGTGACGATAAGAGACCGGAAGCGGGCGGAGTGGGTGAGGGAACAAACGCGGGTTAATGACATACTAATCGAAATCAAGAGGAAGAAATGGGCTTGGGCAAGGCATGCAATGCGAAGGCAAGATAACCGCTGGTCCTTAAGGTTAACGGAGTGCATGCCAAGAGAAGGCAATTGTAGCAGGGGGCGGCAGAAAGTTAGTTGGGCGGACGATAATAAAACATTTGCGGGAATACGGTGAGCAAAGTTGGCATATAACAGGGTTAATTGGAAAGACATGGAGTGCCAAGCCTTTGCTCTGCAGTGGGCGTATTCAGGCTGATGATGATGATAAACTCAAACACGAGGTATATGTTTACTCACTTCTGTTAGGTAAGCATCGGTAAACTTTTTTGGATTCAAAAATAGTTTAATCTAGAAATGCATAACGAACAAATGAACCTACATTACGCAATGATTTAATAAGGTACAGGTACGCACACTGGTTTCAGAACGAGACTCCTGCAGGACGTTTCCACCAAAGGAGAGGAGAACATGAATACAAGGATGAAGCCCTGATCGAGCGAGGGGATCGCCAAATAAGTTCTTCTCCGAGACGAAAACCTGCGGAAGCATAGGAGGAAGTATTCAAGTGATTCAGGTTTTTAACTTCGTTCACAAGGGTTCGACGATTGCCACAAAGATACAGTCTCGAAAAGATCGTGAAGCAACCTTGCTCTTTCTCTTATGTTTCATGGCAATGCCTATGCTTGATACCATTCACAGATATTTTTCAGCGAATGGTACACCACTTTATTTTACATTTTTTTTTAATTACGAATCCAGACTGCCATGTTCGCTTGCTGGAAAATGACACTTTTATCTAGGAGGGTTTTAATGTGGGCGCGGCACATCGATGTTTAAATCTTCGAGCCACTGACCAGAGCACTGCTGAACCTGCAGCAGTGGTGTAAATCGGGGTGGGGGGAGGGGGCAGGGGTTCCTGGCCCCCCCTCTTCCCTTCGCTTAGGGCGGGGGGGGGGGGACACGGCATCCGAGTGCCACCAGGATAAGAAATTCAGGTTCTGAGGCACACCATGGGATCAGCTTGTTGCTGTGTCATGTAATGTAACATGTAACAAGATTGGTGTAATGTTTACGGCATGCATGGTTGCTAAACAGCATTGTACCCCCTGGGACAGTAGACACCACCATAACAGCAGAAACCTCCGTAACGTGTTTACCATTAGATTGCGTATCTGGAAATTCCTGTGATCACATTGACTTCACCTGCTGGCACACAGGGATTTGTGGGTCCTATCTTCCCTTGCATTAATCCGATCTTTCAGTTCTGACGTAAATTGTGTCAGCTGTACAAATAACTGAGCATTCTATAACTGATAACTTCGCATGCACGGTTGCAAATGCGTGGCCGGATAGGACTACTGCGCGTGCGCAACAGGCATACAGCCTGCGTCAAAAATGTACATCCCAAGAAGTTTGCTTCTAAGCTGTTTAACGCGGCTCCCTAGAACATTTAGCAGTCCAAAGCTTGGGAGGATTGAGAGGAGAGCATGAAGCCATTCTTCTTTCGAGATGTTACGGCCGCTCCGGATGTATAACTAAGCACGCTGCAGGCCTCGCAAGCAAACGCTTTGGGCTGTATACTTTTGACGGGGGCTGTACGTTAAACTGCTATACTTCTACGCTGGTATGTCTCCTGGGTGTTATATCGCTCTGTTGATGAACTGAACATAACCACCAGAATGCAGCAGCAAGAGCTTCACATACGCGTTTGCCAGCGAGAGCGCCTAGAAAACAGTCGGAATTACGAGAAATTCGGGGTCGGGTTCAGAGGGAGGCACTTGTGAAATATCTGCCGTGGTGAGCGCCACCGCTAGTCTTCCCTAGCGGCCGTCAGCTCTGTCTGGTGCTGTAGTGAAATCACGCTTAGAATGACATGGTTTAGGAACGCCCATTTTATGAACTGTTAAAATACTTATGAAAAGCTTCATGAGGAATCCTAAGTACCTGCTAAAACTAAGCGCTCAAATTATCTGATCATTGTTTATTTTCTATAAGGAAAAAATTGCTGCCAAATCAATCCGCTTATTATCCCTGAAATGCTACGACATTTATGAGCTCGTTGCAGGGCTGACCGCGTCGCAACCAATGTGGAAGCACTAAGTGCGCTACATCTCTAAGAAAGCCGCGTTTTGGCGGAATTGCTCGGCCAGCACTGCTCTTGACGCGTTGCGAGGGTGCGTGGAAGGAAGGGTGCCGCTGGCATTGTAGAACAAGCTGCCACTTCTCGTTTGTTGCCACTTTGTTTCGATACGATCTCTATAAGTTGTTCCGTCGATGGCGTTTACAAAGACAGAATCACTCAAAAAAGACACGAAATAGTACATGGAGGCACTGTTTTCTTGAATGTCAAATTTGCCTTTTCTCTAATTGTGTTGTCTGCTCATTACAGTTTTTTTTAACAAGGCGGGTTCTGAAGATGGCATTTGTGTTTCCGGCTTCGAATTTTGTAGCGTGAGCTACACTGGCCGAGGTTAAGCAGTTTCGCGTGGTTCCTGGAGAGCCGTGCTGCGCATGCGCGAGGAGCAGTGACGTCACACGGCGCACAGCTGGCGCGTCGGAGCCGCCACCGCGCGCGCCTCACCCGTAATAGCCGATGCAGAGGCATTGGCACCGGCGCAGCCCAGCTGTGCGCCTCCGTTGCACAGTAGCCATCTGACGCTGCCCCGGAGCTGCTTAATAGCGCCTCTCATTTTGTGCGCAAGCACACAGGTGTCAGTGGGAGTGTACATATAGCAGGGCGTTTGCCAGTGTGGTATAGCCATGAAGAAGGAGAGCGAAATTCCTGCTCAGCGGCAATTGATGCTCAGGGGATCAGCGTAGCTCACGCTACGTATATCCTTGCATATTCGAGCTAAGCCACTGCTAATTGGCTGACTGGAGGCGTTTCTTGAACCCAGCACCGACAGCAGATCCGACGTGAAATCTGATACGATAAAGTTATCGGTCAGCTTCTTCCCCGTGACACGCTCGTTGAGGGCGAGGACGAAGCCGACATACTCCATGTACGCTTCGCTCTCGGTCCAGCGTGTCATGTCAGCCGGCGTCAGTACGCACGGCTGCGGCTCGGCGTACATAGGTTCTTGTTCGATTTCTGACATCTTGTCAGTAGCAATGCTTCGACGTTCAATGGCTAAGAGCGCCTGGCTTCCCAAGCGACCACCAGACAACGAATCGTCTTCCTCGTGACTCATCAATCTGCGCTAGTGATAGTGTTGATGGCGATAAGCCCAATCGCACTAGAACTTTCTGGCGTACGCAGCTGACTTTGTCTACGAAGAATTTTAAATCCTCAGTAGAGATACTTAAATTTTCGTTGCGCATTTTATTATTTGTAAAGATGCGTAAGGCATTATTATACACGGATTACCACCTGGTAATCACGTACGACAGCTAAAAAATTTATACTCTCATTTCTTTTGCGTGCCGCTTCGACTTCAACAATCGAATGAGGACTGTGACATCAAATTGTACTACGCTAGTCATGTGAGACACAAAAAAGTTTCCGATATAACCAGTCGTGACGGCTCAGTGTTTAGGGCGCTCAGCTACTGAACCGGAGTACCCGGTTTCGAACTCCACCGATGTGGGAGTGTTTCGATAGAGACGAAACGCAAAAGGCGCCCTTGTGCTGTGGGATGTCGGTGCACGTTAAACATCCCCAGGTGGTCCAAATTATTCCGGAGACTAGGGCACCTCCTTCCTTTCTTCTTTCACTCCCTCCTTAATTACTTCCCTCACTGCACGGTTTAGGTGTCCAACGAGATGTGAGACAGATACTGCGCCATTTCCTTTGCCCCCCTTCCTCCCCCCCCCCCCCCCAAAAAAAAAACAATTTTAAAGCCATCTGATGCTTCCTCAATCGTTGTCATTCCGGCTCTTGAAGGAGGCTGGCTTCAACACTGCAGTGAATTAAACGATGAAGCAACGATTTTAAGGCGATTTTTCATGACGCACGAGACACAAATATACTCTGACGTCACAGCCATCATTCGGCTGTTGAAACCGAAACAGGACAACGGAAAAAATCGACTATAAACTTTTTAGCGGGCGTAATCGAATATCACATGGTGATTCATGCGTAGTAGTGCCTCCCGCATCAATATAGAGAAGAAAACATGACACCAAAATTAGGTGTCTATACTCCTTTAATGTTGCGCTTATCTACCATATTATACAAGCACAGATTGATGAGTGCTGCCTGTCAGGAGGCTATGCTGGCTGCACGCATGCCGAGTAGCGTCTTCGCCGAAAGTAAGCGACCAGCCGCGGCGGGAGCGGGCTCGCAGCCGAGTGGCGGCGCTGCGGTCTCCGGCGCCGGCCGCTGCTCCCGTGTACTTGCAACCATATAGTTCCTTAGTGAAGCCTTGAGGGTAAGCTGGCGCCTTTTCACTTCATCCACCATGGACGCCCGACGCATGCTGGGAAGACAGATGCCGGATTGACATCTAGTGCCCTGTTGACTGTGTCTACTGGTCCACAGCAGATGGCGAATTTCCGCCTCTCCAGCCGGTGTGCATTATTTCGGGCAGTCATGAGGGAAGGGGAAACTTCGCGGGGGAATGAGGCCGCGTGTGCGTTTCCTTAAAGGAGATGCTAAGATGGGCTGAGCGGAGCGCGCGTTAGAAGGGTGCCTTGTGAGGGATGTCCGGACGAGGTGTCTGAGAGAGGGTATAGTCAGTGTGCCCTGCTCGGCAGGCATATTTTCGAGCTAAGGCGTCGGAGCGTAGTTATGTACCTGGACCTTCTGTACCTGTATCTCAGCAGAGAGGGTACGATCTGGTGGGGCGCAGCCTTAGCAACGAGTGGAAAAACAAGCAACTAATTAGGCTTTTAAAACTAATTGGAGCCCTTCGAGAGGTTAAATTTGGCTTTTGTTCGTGATGAGAAAAACCGATTAAATTGCGATCTTGTCTGATGTCCGAAGAAAAAAACAACGCCACTATTGTATTTTCGTCAGCAGCTATACCGTACCCTCAATACTGCGGCATCCTGCCTTCGTTTTCTTTGATGATGTAAGCTGTTTGCACTATCCGTATAGTCCTACACTTCAGCGTGCAATGTAAAGCGTAAGCCGCAATACATAACACTTACCGAAATTTAATTTACATTACCCTGATATATTTAAATTAACCAAATTACAAAATGTCGCACAAAATATCCTTGAAGGCGACTAAGAGGTGTGCTAAGGTAAATTGTTCGAGAGAATGGGGGCACATAAGTGTGGTATCACGATTTTAACAAGCAGTGCTTTTACATAATCGAAGAAACCAGGAAGGGTCGAAGACGATTACCCAAGGCTTAGACGAAGTGTTCACTTTGCCTTTTCTTTGTCTTCAGCATTATTGACATTGAATTAAAGGTCCGTGAGCCCACCGTACAAGTGTGCCTGTGTGCAGCCTAACTACGTGCGTTTCAAACTGCAATTCATACGGTTCACCGGTTCGATAAGGACCACTAATTGTTTTCCCTTGCTTTAAACACCAGGCGCTGTATTTTTAAATCTGTTGAGGGAAGGGTTATTCTAGTGCAAACAACCACCCATGCGTTGGCATAACACTATTCGAGGCCTTCATTTCATGCATAATCCTCAGTATTAAGTGTGGTGCACATGTAAGCGAGACAAATGTTCACTAATTAAAATAGTCGTTATTCGCTTCATAATAACGAGGTAAAGAACAACGTTGCAAGCTTACCTCCAAACAATGTCCGATCACAGCTTCACAAGCAGTCAGCTCCCAAAACGTCGGCCACAGTCAGGAATTTGCGGATGTGAATCCAGCAGTCGTAGCTGAGCTCGTCGAGTTGCACTGAGCTATCGCGTCCGCCGATGCACTGAACCCGTCGCTTGACCACGCCAGCCAGTCTCATGTAGTCGTCGAGACCCGTCAAACATCGAAGCCCCAAGGCACGACTGACCATCGTCGCCGCTTCCCTGGCATCGACGCCAGCATTTTATTGAATGATGCTGAGGACCCTTTCATGTCCCGAGACGAGCTCGACCGCGCGTGCGTTGAAAGGATCGTGGTCACCCATCACGAAGCGGGCTGCTCTGGTGACGAGGCTGGCGTTGCGCCTCGTGATGCTGCGAATGACAAGGAGCTCTGTGTTACGGCCTTTGCAACTTGGAAGACCAACGCAGAGCAGGCGGTAATTGCTTTCGATGCCCGACACCAGCGTCTGCAAAAAGGAGTAGCTATCGCGGCTGAGCACCGCGATCGAGAGCTCGGATAGATTTTGGCTGTTGGCAAAGCCGTTCGCGAGGAACTCACAGTGTCTTCGCTTAGAGGCAGCTCTCTGACTGTGATTCGTGTGAGGCTGAGGTTGGATGCCAGCGCGTTCACGAGAAGCTTTCCGGCGTCAGGGTCATGCTGCTGGTCTTCGAGTTCGGGTTCATCGACGTAGGCGTGCACTTCTAAGTCCTTCAGTGTGCGTGCTTCCATTATATAGGCTGAAATGGCAGCTTGGATCTTATCAAGGAAGCATTTCTGCAGGCACACGCGAAGTGAAGTAACGTGATTTGAGGAGACGAGGATTTCGAATGTTCTGCGCAAGATCTCCGAATTGTTGAGGTGGAAAGAGCTGACCGTGAGGGGCGTCACTTCGTGCATTCGGGAAGCATGGGAAGGCTACCGATGCTCAGGGGGTGATCTTCAATGTGAATGGCCTTCGCCAAGCGGGAATGACGAATGATTTGGCATATCTGCTTGAGGTCAGCGCATGCTGGAAGATGGCTTATGTTGATGTTTTGGAGGGCTTTGTTGAGTGCCAGGGCGCGAAAGAACGCGCAACACTCCTCTTCTGAGAAACCCAAGAGGTCTACGTTCAGCGCCAAACGTGTGGCGTTTTCTGGCAGGGCTACCAGCCACGGCTCGATCATTGTGGCTGCGTCTCCGGCGAGAAGTTCGAAGCCGCAGCTGTTGATGGACACGACGCAGTTTCTCGGCCACGTAACACTTAGCTTACGCAGATTGCGGTTCCGGGCGATTACTTCGGCAAAGAGGGCTTTCTCTTCGACATCGTAGATATCTATATCGATGACCAACTCTTCTAGCGTCGTCCTCGGTGCAATGGCCCTGACCAGAGACTCCCGTGCACGCTTGCTAACCTCGGGTGTTCGCACTGTCAGCTTCTTGAGCGGCGAGCGGTGTTTCTGCAGGTAGAGGACAAAGCCATGAAGGAGATCGACGCAGTCATAAGAGAACACGCAGGAGCCGGCGGTTAAGTCACTTATGGTGTTATTCTGCAAGAGTATGTTTATCAACTGTCGTGCGGAGCCGGTGCAAAATTCCAGATCGGCGACATCCAGCGAAGTAAGGGTGATACTGCCCTGCTCCTTAGGGATTACAAACAGTGGCAGTCTGACAGAGAAGCAGAAGTATTTTTCGCCTTCGTCTGAATAATTTTGATCTGAGGGGTTGCAAGCTTCTGCAGGGCTTCAAAGACTTTCGTTTCACAGCACGGTACATCTGAGATGGTAAGCTTCCTGACGCTGTACTTGTCTTGAAGAATGCTGAGGAGGACAGGGCTCCTCGCTACAAAGAAAGTTATCTCTACAACCACAATGCAGCGATGATGGGCGAGGACGTTGCGCAGCAGAATCCTGGCGAGGGTTTCACAGTCAATCCTTGGGACTTCCCAAGGGTTCATGAGCAGGGCCTTCGGGGCAATAGCGATGCCCAATTCCCCCCCGCCATTTTCCTCTCTTATCTCACGGCCTACGTTCCAGAGAATCTTGTTATACTCGGCAACACGACGAACCATCTGACACACTGGTGCCGCTTCACTTCTGGGGCAGGGCAGGGTTAATAGCGAGCGTTTTTCTGACACAGATGGCTTTT
Organism: Amblyomma americanum; assembly: GCF_052857255.1. Taxonomy (NCBI): domain Eukaryota; kingdom Metazoa; phylum Arthropoda; class Arachnida; order Ixodida; family Ixodidae; genus Amblyomma; species Amblyomma americanum. Next base: position 5,304,921 of record NC_135497.1, on the reverse strand, counting down.
CAGTCGTCATGGCACGTTTAGCGGAGTGCTCTTCTGCTTCGATTCAATGTGGGGATTTAAGCGCAGGATACGTTTCCGCTTCAAGACTGGAAAAGAAAGAATAAATATATATACGTGTTATAACGAAACTGTAGTAAACGGTCAAACATGTTATGTCAACTTTACAAAGATATTAGAAAGAACAGCAGACGCAGCTCGAAGTGGCGTAGGTTCAGATGGAGAGGCGAAATAAGCATTTGCTGATCAAGTGTGACTGCGATTCTCGCAAACATGGCTAATTAGATGTCAGTGAGACAGACTTATGTCCTTCAGTGGAATTACACTGGCGTTGTGACAGCCTTGTCGAGCATTGCGTTGTGCATTACGGTGAAAGTTGGCTGCCTGATTTTAAACTGAGTACAAACTTGGACCTTACTGACGCGATCTGAACGTCAATGAATGAAATACCTTTACTCCACCTCGATACTTCTTGCAGCGAACTGTAAGCTACAAACGCGAAGTGACAGCATCTATTAGGGCAAGTTAGAGGTTTGGTTGCTACGGTTCGATAAACAATGCTCTTTACTTTCTTCAGCTCACTACTCCAGCCTTTTCTTTATTGCTTACTCTTTCTCTCTTATTTCACTCCCTTCGTAATCCGTTCCTTTAGGGCGTGATTGAGGCGTCCTTGGAAAGCGATGCCTTTCCTTTTCTGAAAACTAGTTTTAAGAAACTGGCTAGCGCGTTCGGCTACTGAGCCGGTGTTCCCGGGTTGGAGCCCGGTCGCGGCGGCGACGTTTCGATGCAGGAAAAACGAGGCTCGAATGTCCACAGAGATGTGAGACAATTACTGTGCATTTACTTTCCTCGAAAACCAATTTTAAAACTATTTTTTCTTTCATGGGTATGAATTCTTGAAGGGTTCCCCCAAGAACCACATCATTGCCGCATCACACCAGTTACGCTCCGAATAATTTGTGGAGTTTAAAAATTCATTACCAGATAAATAAAGGGCAGTAGCTTTCTCTCTCATTCTTGCTTGTTGCTGGACACCTCAAAGGTGGCGAGAGTGAACAGATGAAGAGGAAGAGATGAAACTGAAAACAGTTTTTATGGAAAGGAAATGGCACAGTAACTGTACCGAACTGCGCCATGAGGGGTTGTATTGGTAGCACTAAACTTTAGTGGGCATGGCTGTTGGCCACCTTGTGAGCCCACCCAGTGGCCAGGATTGCGTGAACGGATCTGAGCTGGCTATTATATCCTCCCACCGCTCTAGAGAAGGGACTTGTACTAAGTATGTATGTGGCGGCACATTTTTGAAGCTCCATAGGATGTGATCGTATCCGGCTATCTAAAATAGAGGGGATCATAAGGCAGGCATATAAAGCAGTCATGGGGCTGCCCCACTGCACACCTGCGCAAAGACTTCTTAAACTGGGGGTCTACAACACCATCACGGAACTCTGCTACGCAGATATATTTGCACAATTAAGGAGGCTCGCAACCACACCCGTGGGGTGGAAGATCCTGAGCAACGTAGGACTACATGACAGAATCCCGGATAGAAACGCGCGGGCAAAGTTACTAAGCGAAGTGAGAAAATTACGTACATTTAAACCTATTCCAAAAAACATGCACCCTGTTTTTCACGAAGGCAGGAGCCAAGCAAGAGCAAATGCCCTTGAAGCTAAGTTAGAAGGCTCGGAATGCACAGCCTATACAGATGCGGTGGAATACGAAAGAGGCGACTCCTTTGTGATCGTCGGCGTGAACGACTCGGGAGAAACATTAACGGTTGGTTCGGTCAAAGCAAAGAACTCAGGGACAGCGGAGAAGGCGGCTATCACTATGGCAATGGTCACCGCCAAAGCAGTTACCATAATTAGGGACTCCAAAGTCGCGATAAACAATTCCGCACGTGGTATTATCTCTAAGGAGACAAAACGAATCCTAAGACATCGAGACTAGAACCAAAGTGAGGTGGAACTATTACGGGCGCCGGTACACTAAGGGAACAGGGGAAACGAGTTGGCTCACAGTATGGGGAACCTGCCCTGCCAAGGTGGCACTGCAATTGTTCCATTCGGTGACTCAAAACTGCTTTTGTCAGCCGCTTGGGTCGCTGAAAACGCGAGAACACATTCTACGCGATTAGATACCCTCGTTTGGCTGACAGCATTCATTGCCTAGCTTCTCTCGGCGTAGCCCAGATAGCTGACGCACTGCACGTGCGCCTTCGACAGAGCGCAGAGGCTCACACCAATAAGCGCCTGAAGGTGGCGCGCAAAAGTACTAATAGTACTAACCAAAACTGATTGGTCTTCTCGCTGGGCAGTGTGTTATGGGGCTGCAATAGGCACAGCACCCTTCAGCGCAATTTCCCCACAGCTCGTGGTTATGTCAGCCGAACAGTGAGCCGGTTGAGTCCCCAAATTTCACGATATATGAATTTATATCCTTTCACAACTACGCCAATTAGTTTAAACTGGAAAGGGGGATCTTACACATGACAGAATCCCGGATAGAAACGCGCGGGCAAAGTTTCTAACCGAAGTGGGAAAATTACTGACTTTTAAACCTATTCCAAAAAAAAAACATGCGCCCTGTTTTTCACGAAGGCAGGAGGCGAGCAAGAGCTAAGGCCCTTGAAGCCAAGTTAGAAGGCTCGGAATACACAACCTATGCAGATGTGGTGGAATACGAAGGAGGCGACTCCTTTGTGATCGTCGGCGTGAACGACTCGGGTGAAACATTAACGGTTGGTTCGGTCAAAACAAAGAACTCAGGGACAGCGGAGATGAGGCTATCGCCATGGCAATGGTCAGCACCAAAGCAGTCACCATAATTAGTGACTCTAAGGTCGCTGTAAACAATTTGCCGCAGGGCAGGATCTCCAAGGAGACAAAACGAATTTTAAGACATCAAGTCTGGAACCAAAGAGAAGTGGAAATAATATGGGTGCTCCGGCACACTCGGGGAACAGGGGAAACGAGTTGGCTCACAGTTTAGCTCAAGGTTATGTCAGCCGAGTAGTGAGCCGGGTTGAGTCCCCAAAGTTCCCGAGAGATGCATTCATATCCTTTCACACCTACACCAATCAGTTTAAACTGAAAAAAGGGATCTAATTGCCACCAGAAAGAAAGCGCGACAAAATCCAGGAGGTAACGTGGCGTCGGCTCCAGACGCCATGAAGGAGGGGAGTGGAAGAAGAAAGAATGATGTACGTAGTGGAGGGCTCCGGAATAATTTCGACCAGCTGGGGATGTTTACGTGAACTGACATCACACAGCACAAGGGTGCATTTAGCGTTTCGCCGCCATCGAAACGCAGCCGCCGCGGCTGGGTACTCCAGCTCAATAACCGAGCGCTTAACCACTGAGCCACCGTGGATGAAGAAAAAAAAGCACCCTCCTGGAGGGCTGTAATTTAATTTAATCTCTTTGAGGTTCTTTAACTAGCACACGGGAGTCTTATCTTTGGCCTCCATCGAAAGGCGGTCGCCGCCCCTCGTATTGAACAGATTGAAGCCGTGCCCTCTTTCTGCTGATCCGAGCGCTGAGCCAGCGCGCCGGCCATCTCTGTCGACGGACAGACGAAGATGTTGCAGCGAAATACGGGGAACTCACATGTTTCAGCATCGCAGGGACGAAGTCCTTCGGCTGAGGGTCGGCCAACAGCAGCTCGGGTTGCGCGCGCTTCCAAATAGCTCGCGCAGCACCCGCGCGAGGTAACGCGTCGTTTTTTCACAACCAGCGCTCAGATATGATGCGTGAGAAAATAAGAATGGCAAGTAGAAAGAGAAATGAAGAAAACACTTCAGGGAACTCACCATCATCTAGATTAGGCGAAGTTACGTGGCCAGTATAGACGCGAATTGAGCAAGCGCGAGCCTCGCCGAATCCCTCCTCCAGCCCGACCATGTAATTAAAGAACATCTCCTGCTGTGACACCTTTGATACTTGAGACAGTCACGTCATTTATGAGGGAGATTCCGCGGCGGAGAGAGAGAGGGGGGTTTAGGTTAAAGCAGTTAGATTGGCCTGAAAAATATATGTACACTGGTCTGCTAATCTGCACTGGGGAACGGGAAGAGGAGAAAAAAGACTGTCACGATTGGGGATGATGATAATGATGGGACGAAGCAGATGAAAAAAAAAACAAGGTACACTTTCAAACATTACGAAAGCCAGTCAATGCCCGTGACGCTTAAAAACGTGAGAACGCTCGCGTTACCTGTAGAGTTTTCGAACTATCTGGCCAAGCGCCGAGGGTCAAATCCTCCGCGAAGGGCACTGCGTCCAAAGACTTCAAGTAGGTGCTAGCATGACTCTTTCTCGTGCATATGCTGGGCACGCCACTAAAACATGCTCTGCACTTTCTAGCACGCCAAATGTGGAAAAGTCCGGGGAGTCGTTTGCTTTTTTCTGAAGACCCATGTCCACAATGGCTGCGTTCCAATACTCTAGACGTCTAACAAGACGTCTACTGTGACGTTTAGGAAGCCGTCTAATGAGAGTGGCATACGTCTAGAAGCCCATGTATTTGAACTTTTCTACTGCTCACGCCGTCTCGCGGCATAATAAGGTAAAAATAAAGCTTATGAACGGTTGTACTACAATTTTTATCAAACTGAGCAATAACGATCATTAAAAATGTGTTCTCAACAAGTTTTCACATTTTTTTCTGGAATGACATTGCGCGTAAACCGGACTGGTGGATGTGCCTATCGGTCAGTCTACATGTAGCAGACGGCCTCTCTCCGAAGACAACGCTAAAGAGATATGCGATTATTCTTTTATTATTGATGCTAAACTGTACATGCTCCTCGAAAGTGCTCGTCCAGACGGCGCTGTAAACATAATAAAGAATACGAAAGACTGTAATCAATATGCGCGAAATGCGATACGGCTAATATACACTGCAACAGGAAAACACATGCGTGCCATTAAACCCGCTGTTTGCCGTACGTGGCACTCGGCGCCGGCGAGAAACCTAAAGAAAGCAGCGAGCTTTAATCCTGCAAAGTCTAAAATCAATTCGCAACATGCCGGTGTGCTTGTTCTGAGAGTGTAGAGATAAAAAAGAATGTACGCGAAAGAGTTGATGCAACTAATACAGCAACAGAAGAACACATTTGTTAACCGTCACGCCAGCCGTCTTAACGCCCGTCGAAGAACCCAACGACTACGACGAGTATTAATCTCGAAAATCAAGGTGCTAATTAAGATCCGGCATCGTCAGATACCGGATCACGTAAACAGACCACGTAAACAGACCTACAGCGTCCGCTGCTGTAGCAGAGCTCTCAAGTGAACGATTTTCTCCTGCGTGATTCACTGCTAGGAATCGCACGTCCCCGAAGATTAATTGGACACTACTTTGCGTAGCAAATAACATAATGTAATGACTCACATTTTTCCTTTCCTATACTCCGTGCACAGTCCGACGCCCGCTAGAGCACGACTCGCTCATCCGCGTGCATGAGCTCCGCCATCTTTAGACAGCAAGTTAGCCTGCATCGACGTGGACTTCGGCGAAGCAGTCTTATTGCTTCGTGAGAAATGGAACGCGTCCCAAGATGGCGGCTGTCCGGCTAGAGGTCTAAGTAGCCGTCTACTTGGGAGTATTGGAACGCACCCAATGTCACAGGATTCGCTGCACTCTTCGCCCACTACTGACAACGCCGACATTAATCGTGGCTATCTACTTTGTGGCTTTGTATGCGTAGCTTTGGCTGCGCTTCCCCTCGTCCGCTTGGCCAGCAGCTGGTGCTCCTTCTCACCGACCGCATCTATGACTGTGACCGGCCTGGTTAGCGCGCAGCTGGCGTTCCTCTCCCCTCGCCATTCGTAGCGATGGCTCCGCTCCTCCTCACACATCCGCGGTGAAAGCTGGGTTAAGGCGCGTTTGTAAAGGTGCGGCGGATACAGCTATCGCTGCAAAAAAAAAAAATTGGCAGTGGCTTAGCTCGGCTATGCCAGCCTATACGTGGCGAGAGGTACATTTCCCTGGCTGAGCTTGTTGTGGTCACTGTATTGTTAGCAATGATAGACATTGGGCTCCATCTCGGCGGCTATGCGCCGTCTAATACGCTAATCGTAGACAGCTGGGCACAGTCGCATTATGATACATCGTTCTGGCGCACGAAAAACACGGACGAAGGAAGAACAGACACACAATCGCCGGACATCAACTGTTGATGTCCGGCGATTGTGTGTCTGTTCTTCCTTCGTTCGTGTTTTTCGTGCGCCAGAACGATGTATCATAAAGCCGTCTAATACGGTCGGCAGTCTGGCATCTCCGTTTGGCAAGCCGTTACTCTCTCTGTTCGGGCGTCTCCGCTGCACTCTTCGCCTTCTCACGGACATTCTATCTTTGTTGAGTAAGCCAGGCGACGACCTCAGGATCGGAAGAGTTTCTCTTCTCTTGTCCATACTGCCGCTTAGCAGCGCCTGGACTCTCCTTCTGTGATTCCATGTCAAACGTTGTGATAAAGACGCCTATTATATCTCCGCCTTTTATACGCAATCCTGCGCATGCGACGCGCGGTTCGGGTGATAGAGCGGCGTGCGGCGATGAAGCGCGCGCTGCGCTTTCCTCCGACGGTAGAGCGCACGCCGCACCTGCTGCAAATCTCCGGTTTCCATAGTAACTGCGCATGCGCACAACTGGCCTGTCCCAGCCACTGCGAAATGCACTGCTGGTAGCCCAGTGTAGCTCTCGCTACAAAAAATATCACAGCCTGCCTGCATGCTGCAGCGTATTGGTGATCTTCACTACCTAGAGGGAGCGCCTGAATCGATTCAATATGGCGGTGCCACTGAAAGCTGCTCTGGGAGTCAGCCTATGTGAAATCGGGGTTTTATTTTAGTTTCACGATAAACTGACCTTTGTTTCCCAGTAGATGGCATCTCGCGTTAGTCGGACAGCCTCTGTTCACGACGGTTTAAACGAATGGACGAGAAACAACTGAGGAATTGCTGCATGTCTGGCGTTCGAAAATATTTGGCCGGCGTTAAACCGGAGGGGTTCACGGCCGAAGCGCTCTTTGTACATATCTTATTATCATTAGCATTGACGATGAAGAGTTTCCTACAGTAGGTGAACTACAAAGACCAGGAGGTCAGGTAAGGAATATCCCGCGATATTCCATTTGCCATCCTACTTCGCGGTGGCTCAGTGGTTAGGGCGCTCGACTACTGATCCGGAGTTCCCGGGTCGAACCCGACCGCGGCGGCTGCGTTTTTATGGAGGAAAAACGCTAAGGCGCCCGTGTGCTGTGCGATGTCAGTGCACGTTAAAGATCCCCAGGTGGTCGAAATTATTCCGGAGCCCTCCACTACGGCACCTCTCCTTCCTTTCTTCTTTGACTCCCTCCTTTATCCCTTCCCTTACGGCGCGGTTCAGGTGTCCAACGATATATGAGACAGATACTGCGCCATTTCCTTTCCCCAAGAACCAATTATTATTAATATTATCCTACTTCTATAAAAAAAGATGCCGCCAGCGTCTGGAACTAGTTCAAGTAACGAGCGTTAGCTGCCGCCATCTTGGATTTGTTATTTATTGTCCTCAATTAATTATCATTATTGGCCGACATCTTGGATTTATAAGTTAAGTCCTCAATCAATCCCCAATTGGATACAATAGTGAAGTCACCAATCAATCACCAATTTCGTTGCTATATCGATTTACTACGGGAGTCACCATCTGGAATTCCTCGGACTTGACGCCGAAAGAAGGTGGCAGCAGACCCCAAGAAATCAAGAGACGTGATGAGTAAGAGGTAACGTAGTTAAAGCAAGCTATAAAAGTTTGTCAGTCATTGTGTCATCGACGTATTGCACAGATGTGCTTTCCTGCTCAACACCGGCGACGTCCCGCGCGTCCAATCTACAATTATGGCGTAGTCGGTTGCCGGAATGACGCTGCACAGTGTTTCTTGCATGGTCTCTACAAAATGGTTTAATATCTTATTTGGCAGCAGTGCAGAAGTGTACGTCGTGTTCCGTTTCATACCAGTTGTGAATTCATCACTATCTTGTGCGCGTAACATGAGGTACTGATGGAAGTTCCCTTCCTTGTCTGTGTGACCACAGAATGGGAGACCCTGGCGCAATAGGTACTCGGATGCCTGAAAATTAAGCTTCAGAGATCGCTTCGCTATCTCCTGCTGCCTTAGAGCTTGAGTATTGACTTGGTTACGAACCGACGTCGCCTGCAGGCTGCTGTGCTGGTAGACAGCGTTTCTATGCCCTCCTGACTTTTCGTGATTGGAAAATTTCTCCTTATTCTCCTTCCAGTTTGCGATACCAGCCCCCGTGAAGGCATCCGGAGCTTGCGGCCGTGCTGGTCTAAAAAAGTCTCGTTGCCTTGTGGCAAGGGAAGGTGTCGAACCGGGTTTTTAAAGGGACACTGAGGAGAAATTGAAGTTGGCTTGTATCCATAGAATACCAGCTCCTGATCACAAAAACTCCACTCTTCCTGAAAACAAAGCTCTTGTAATGTAGAAAATAGCACGAACAAAAATACAGGTATCGCCGCCACAGGCCAATCTCGCAAGTACAAGCGTGATGACTTCCTAGGACAAGAGGCGCCACCTTGGAGGAATTATCCTTACTTCATGGACGTCACGAACCTCTGAGGCTTGCAAAGGAAGGTTGCACACCGCACCGCTAGCCGGCAGAAATCACGCAGTTGCGTTTACGTCACGATTCACGTCACGCCGTTCTGTGACGTCATAAGAGTTGCCGTGGCGTCATAAGAGTTCCCTGAGTTTGAATCAGAGGAGCGGGAAAAACTTTTTCAACTATGAATCCAAATTTCCTTGAAATAAATGCATCTTTCGCGCCCGGACAAGCGGCAACAAAACCATGAAATGTCGAACTACCAGATTTTGCTAACAAAAAAAAATGCTAGTTCTCCTGAGTGTCCCTTTAAAGGAGTCATCATCATCATCATCAGCCTGACTACACCCACTGCAGGGCAAAGGCCTCTCCCATGTCTCTCCAATTAACCCAGTCTATTGTCAGCTGCGCACGCCCTATGCCTGCGAACTTCTTTATCTCATCCGCCTAACTAACCTTCTGTAGCGCCCTGCTAAACTTGCTTTCTCTTGGAATCCACTCCGTTACCCTTAAAGGCAAGCGGTTATCTTGCCTTCGTATTAAATGCCTTGCACAAGCCCATTTCTTGCTCTTGATTTCGACTAGCATATCATTAACCGGCGGTTATTCCCTCCCCCACTCTGCCCGCTTCCGGTCTCTCAACGTTACACGTATAATTTTTTTTAAAGGAATACACACACAATTTTGGTGGCATGTTTTCCTTGACTACAATTATGCGGAAGACACTAATATGCATGAATCTCTATGTGATATTCGCATACGGCCGCTAAATAATTCAAAATCGTTTACGAATACCTTCCACACAATAATCGTCACATCTATGTTTTATTCGTTTACATGGCCACGCTGTGGCCAAAAATGAGTGTTAAGGCGAGGAAAGGACCTCGTTCAAGATGGATACTTACTGGCATCAACTGACTGAGAACGTCCTCGCTTGGCAAAGGCCTAAAGAAAACATGCGTACCAAAATAAAAGGTCGGTGCAGCGCACGTGTGATGCGGTGAAAGCGCATTTCGGTAGTGCAAACCCCATGACACTGGTAGTGAACTTTCAAAAAAAAATTTTTTTGCGGCATACAAAATTTATTCAAACAAAAGACTGTGGATTGCAAGCTAATAAGTCTGTATGTTTAAAGAGTAATCTCAAGTCTTTTATCTCGATGGCCTTTATGCTTAATTTTGGTCTCAATCTAAGAAAAGCATCACTTTTTGCCAACTTTGGGGCTGATTTTCTAAAAAAATACTCTTTAAAGAAAGATCAATATATTTTTGGCAGACGACTACTATTAAGTGGACGGTAAAAATTTTATTGTGATTGAAATATGAACAACGTTTATAATAACAAATTCTGGAAATGCACAATTTTTTGCTGCTTTATTGTACCGAGAAAAAGCAGCAATGTCTTATATGGGGGCAATAATGACGTTGCATCAAAGAACGATGCGTACGCGATAATAGAATGAATTTGTTCTTTATTCTGCTTTCATGCCTGATTCAAAAATATTCACCTGCGAGCAACTTTCGCGTTTTCACAAAAACTTCGAAAGGCGCTTACGTGAGATATTTTTTTCCTCGAAAATACTATAAAAAGAAAGGTATTCACATACTCGACAATTAACCGAATTTTTTTCGACAAAATCAGTCACGGTCTTTTTTGGACCCTGTAACGTTTCCCATGAAATGACCCACAGGAAAAGGGGCACCTCCCCCTTTCCTTTTCCAACAAGGATGCGAGATTGCCATCTTTGACGTAGTGTTTTCGGTTGGAAAACGTAAGACGTCTTTCCTGAAATTTTGAAAGTTAAGAAAGATTAGTGCGAGGAAGCCCACTACTGCCAACACGAGAACCAAGGCCCATTTCCTGCCTAGCCCCTACTGTCCCGCTCCAGGGATCCCCTCTATGGTTTGTTGTGCCCTTGTACTCTTTCCACACCTTCCTCCGAACCATCTTGAAGTCAATTGCCGCGGCACTCCTTAGTTTACTCTGAAGGGGAGCTTGACATTTTTCGTTTCAACAAAGAATGTTTGACGGTCGTCTGAGAAACCACATCTTTTTCTTTTGGAAAGCAAATCTCTAAAATGCTGACTCATTTCCGCTAATGGTCCCTATACTGCTCGCTGGAGTGCTTTTGTCGCAGGGCAGTACCAACAAATTCCTAGGAGTCGCCTTATTGGGCCCTAAGTTCCCGCCAACCCCCTGTCCTCCCCCCTTCTCACTCCCTCCAGGCGTAGTTAACTGGTATCGCCAGGTAAAAAGGACAGAGTCTAGAACTGGCTAAGCACACTGCGTCTCTTCATCGACGTTCCAGGTACATCCTCTACGGTAGTTTTGAGTACTGCCAGCGAAGGTGTCCACTCAGTAACAGCAGTTCTCCACAAGACCTGGACTCCACGAGAGTGCGCCGAACCTTCAACGTCAGAGGCCAGCTGTGCGGTTATTTCTGATTTTTTAGCATAGTGCTGCTGAGATTGCAACCGTGGACTCAGTCAGTGGCGTCATTCAAGAGACATCGTTCCTCGAGCTCGTTGTTTCTCCTGTGGGTTTCTCAGTAGACACAGGCCACTACCCACCGCGGGTTCGAGCTTCGCGCGAGCCAAGGGCCCCGATCAGCCGTCACCACACGCACCCTGGGGCACCGCTGCGGCGGCGTTCAATCTCTGCAGAGAGGAGAGCGGCTCGCCGCAAGAAACAGGCCTCCAAGTTCACAAAGGACACGTTTATTGACGCCGTCCTCCAGCGGCACACACACACGCTCAACAGTCACCCCGTCCCGGGGCACGCTCAGAGCAAGGCTCCGGTGCGCGCTCGGGGCAACAAGAGAAATGCGCGCCGCTAGCACGCCGCTGCAGGAGATTGTCCCCGCGGCAGTGCTGTGATCTCTCTCGTGTCGGCCGTTGGGCCGTTTGCGAGAGAGAGTGGGCAGTCAACGCAAGGTGCGCCTGTCAGAGGTCGTTGGACCCCTGGAAAGGCTCGAGCCGCGGCGGATCAAGGACCCACGCTGGCGAGCTCGAGTATGAACTGGTCCGAACGGCAGAGGCCGGCCCGGACGAACAGTAACGTACGCACCTTACGCTGTCTCGGAGGGGTCTCTCTCTCTCTCTCTGGGCCCCGCTCGGACGGTCGCGCGCCGCGCGACCATCCCAAACGGGTCCCGAATTCCCGCCAGAAGTCACCAATGGCAAAGGCCCTTGGGAAGCCGGGAGCGGAGCTGCGGCCGAATGACAGCGATTAGCCACCAGTCGTCTCTCCGCCGCCCGAGGCGGGAGAAAGGGAAAGAGGGCGACGCGGGATGCCGCGCAGACGCCACGGCGGGAATCTAGCAGGCTTCCCACACTCCCAAGCGCCCTGCGACGGAACAGACCACAAAGTGCCATCGTCAGGTGAGACTTCTTTCTAATCCGTCAGTTGTTAAGGCCTACTGTCCGTTTGTTACGAGGGCAACGAATAATGGCAACATAAATATCGAAGCGACCGCTCAAGCGCTAGAGTAACAGGGCGAATAAACATAAGCAAACATGGAGCCGTGCCAGCATCTTTCCTTCGTAGTATGTTTTTAGCCATCGTGCATGTTGGTGTTCATACGAGTGGCGAGATGTCTGGGCCTTTCTGTTTTGGCTTCCCTTCGGTGCGAAACGACCTTACGTCTCTCACTGATGGTCAGCTCTCACGAAAGACCGACCGCAGCGGCGTGTTTGCTTTGGCTTCTCTTCATTGCTTGCCGTTTAAGTTTTCTAAATTTGTATTACTTACCAATGTAAACTACCGCTGACACTGTGTAGCAGTACACCTTAAAGGGGTTGTGAAAAGAAAATGAAGCCGCCCGGTTGTAATTTACATTGATTCAATAAATATTGTACATGCCGATTCCGAAATATTTCAGCGCAATATTGAGTCTGCATTTAATAAAGCCCGTTGGAAATCGTTGCCTTTTTGCGCTCGTGAAACGACCATGCGACCCCGGCGGCTGACAGAAGTACTACCCAACTACGCCACATTAAGACGCTTAGAAACTGATATACCTTTCAGTTTCGTTTACCCCAAAATAATAGATTAGTATGAAAGTTAGAAAGCTAAAAAAAGTGTGACAATTATTTGCACACGGAACGTTACTCGGCAAAGAACAGCACGTGATCCTAGATCAGTCATTGACCTGGGATCAGTTTCGGTTTCGGTTACGCTTCTCCGTCCTCCGTGGGGTCTTTCGTTTACATGAACTCGATAGCGGGTGGTTCCGTCAGGGCATCGAGTTGAGAAAGGCCGGCCAAACTCGACGACTCTCCGTTTACATGCGCTCAATACGAGTGAGTCAACTCTCGTGGCGCGCCCTGCGAGGTGCGACTACACGAGTTGTCAACCGGCTCCCGCTTCTGTTCTCACCTGCAAAACAAATGTTTTCGGAAACCAAAGCGTGAATGATTGTGTATTTTGCGGAGGCGGTTGCTTGTCAATGCACCCTTCGGGTGAAGTGGAAGGGTCGAGTTCAGTCCGACACGACTCGCGGCGTTTTCACGATCCCATTAGTCGGTTTGTGACCAAACAACTCAATCCAACCCAGGCCTCCGGCTGCACGCTACAGTAGCTCGCTGCTCTTTGTGTCGTGGCAGTTCCATCCAGGCTGTGGTTTTCAGCGTGTTATCCGCGTTTCAGTGCACGCCATGCCAACTGTGTGCCTTGTGAGACAGTGCCGCACGACTTACAAGAATGGAAGCAATGTGAGATTTCACAAGTTGCCCGGAGACCCGCAGCGAAGAGCCCTGTGGCTTCGAGCCATTAACCGCGATATGGGCAGTCAGACCGGGTACGTGTGCTCCGAGCACTTTCTACCGGGCGACTACGAAACGAACCTGGATGTCCTTCGAAGCCTCGGTATGGATTTGAAGAATGCTCGCATCAAGCGAGACGCCGTACCGACGCAAAACCTCTCGCCCGGCGCACCGCCAAAAAGCGGAGAAGGTCCGAGGTAAGTTCGCGAGACGAAAATGATGAACTTTATTACAGTTTGTTGTCCTTTCTTTCGGTTGCTAACAGCTTTTCCTTTTTTAGGAACTACCCGAACCGCAGGATGTGGAAGCAATTTTGACAGCCGAAGAGGCGCAAACTTCGCCTCAAATGGTTGACAGCTGCACACAGACCCCAAGAAACTCCTTCACTGTTGCCTGCCAGACTGACGGCCGTGATGTGCGAACACGATGTAAGATTTTCCTTGCAGCAGTGGCGCGTTCGTGTTCTACCCACATTCCACAAGAATAAATTGGGTCGCAATAATTTTTTCGCGGTTTAGGAAGAGGGAAGGAGCACTGTTTGATGCATTCATTGTTCACTGGTACCACTGAATGCTTGACAAATTCTGGAGGAGGCATTCGTGTTGTCAGTTCCAATCTGGGGAAGTGCTGGAATAATGTATAAAATTTTTTTTGGCCTCCGAAGGAAGCCATCACGTATTTCACATGCAGGTAGTGATAGCATAACTGATACCAAGTTTGCCAGTCGCATGCCTATTAGTTGATAATGAGGATTCCATAACTGTGTGATATTAACATTGTATAAACAAACAGCACTTGGCATTGCATGAGTTTCATTTTCTTCATTAACTTTCAGATACACAGGTGAACCTCCACATTTCCGTGAGAAAGGATATCCACGTGCAGACAGATGCCGGGCAGACCACCAGCGCACACTGTGAAGCTTGCACGAATACAAGCACAGCTCCAGCCTCCACAACGCAACCTGTTTCTTCTCTACCACCTCCTCCCTGCCAAACAGTCCCCTCACTACCAATTGATGGTCGAGCACCGTCTCCCATCTCATTCGCTCCACGACAGTCATCCAGCCCCATAGAATCCGAAGCCTCAGACTGTGAAGAGGAGCATAACACTCTGCAGAGCTCGGAGTTTTTCCCATCACTTAACGAGACCTTCTTGGGGTAATAATTATGACTTAATACGTACCCCTTTAGCATGTGCACTGAATGCCGTTCCATTATGATGGCGTGACTAAAAATCAAATCAGTCATTTAGTAGGTAGAAGAGCACATAAGGTTGTCCTCCCTTTTCTCGGGCAGGGGCAGGTATGAGTATCGTACTGTCTGCGCTCGCATAATTTCGTTGTGGTGGTGCACATGTCCTCTCTCCAGCTGGCCAACTTCGCACCCTATGAATATTCATAAAGCAGCTCTTGATCCATTGAAATGCTTTTGCAATATTCCATGGCACAAGCAGCTGCTCATGCAGCATCAGTGAGACAAAAAAATTTGCAAGCTTTGCAAACCTGTCATAACATTAATTACAAGCAAAAAAATGCACAGAATGGAAAAATGCGCACTACAACAAAGAAGGCGCAGTGTCGGTGTGGGCAACCATTACATTTACTGCTCTTTAATGCTGTTAAATTCTAGCTTTCAGTTATCTCGGCAGCATCACATGACTATTTAACCATTGCAACTCACTTTACTTTGTTTCAGACTTGACTCCACCACTGAAGAAGTCCTTCCACAGGATGATAAAAAATTTATAATATTTGAAAGTTGCCTGAAAGAACTATTCCAAGTGTGCCGCAAGTGCTTTGCCGCTTGCAAAAGTGTAAGTCATGTGTCTGGGACTTGGCTTCAAATACAGACACTGTGTGCAAACCACCACTTCCTGACATGGTCAAGCCAACCGATGATCAATGGCAAGGCGGCGGGCAACGTGCTGATGTCAGCAGCTATGTTGTTCGCTGGCACCAGTCCCACCTCAGTGCTCCGGATGTTCAACTATGTGAACGTGCAGGTGTTCACGCCACGAACATTCTACAATTACCAACGAGGCTACCTGCTTCCTGCAATCGACAAGGTAGGAGAAAGGTTGTGCATTGTAAAATGAATTGCTGAACCAATATTTCACAATTAGTTACTTCAGTTCAAGCAGTAAGTCATCCAGTAGGTCATCATTTGGAGTCAAAGCACTGAGAAACTTGATCACTCTACCTTGCTTATAATATCGAACAACCTCTCATGAGCTGATCCCCCTCTCGGGTGAAGACCCTGGGTCTGCCCATGTGCCTGTCAACATCAAAAACCCCTCTCGTTTTAAGACACAAGGTTCTATCTGTATGTGCTGATGTAATATCTGGTCTGTGAGGCATGTGTTCTGGAGGGTCCACATACTATCGCAATCAAAAGTTTATTGGACACGAGTACATGGGAAAAAAAATTGTGGCTCTGTTGCGTAATCCAGCCACATGAAATGTATCACGGTATGTGGGGGCAAATATGCTCTATACCCTGGAAGCAATACCACGCAGCTTCCTCACAAGACAGAGCTGGAATAAATTTTTTTTTCGAGAACACGTGTCCCATAATATTTTGATCGTGAATTTACATAAAGGGTCCATGAAATGATTTTCTGACAGAATGACCCCAAAGCAGCTTCAATTTCCAAAAGACTCAGCAACAGCTATTCATTTTCGATCCACTGCACTCACTTTTGAAGAAAACAAGGGTAGAAAATTCCAGACGCCTTTTCTCCTCGACTCTCCAATGAATGGTGCGGCCCAAACCGTCATTACAGTGACAAGTCCTGAAGTCGACAGTGCACATCTAGAACATAGGTAGCACCAGACGAGCACAATAATCAAAATAAAAGAGCAACGCTGTTAGCAACATCTGCTGCAAAACAAGTGAAGCAATTAAAGTTCTTCACGCATGCGTACAGCACTGCCCAGAGATTTCTATATGTCCCATTTTATTCAACTATGTATAACACATTAATTGCTTTTGGTTGCGAATTGCAATGGTTCTTCACCCTCATATCTTAAATAAGGAAGAGTTCTGAAAAGAGGTTCTCAAAATCATTTCATGGTACCTGTCAAGAACAGAAGAAGCAGCGTAATAGTGTTCTGCATTTGATGTGATGTTTAAAAACTGCACCTTTGTCATACCAGATCTGGCAACAACAACAGGAGGAGTTGTTTCGCCAGTTGGAAGGCTGCACTGTGGACTTGGCTGGCGATGGACGTTGCGATTCGCCAGGATTTTGTGCAAAATTTTTAACTTACTCTTTGCACGTTGCCCAGCTAAACAAAATTCTTCACTTCGAGCAAGTGCAAGTCGGGGAGGTAGGTCACAGCTTTTTAATAAAATGGCTCTGTGATGTAACTTAGCTTTTTTTCCCGACAAAAGTGTGCAGATGTACAATCAAGCACCTCCATGGAGAAGTTCGCCTTTGTGAAGAGCCTCAACATGGTGAAGGAGCGGGGGCTGAAGGTGGCGTCAGTGACAACTGACCGGCACGGCCAAGTCACCAAGTATATGCGGACGCAGGAGCCCACCATCCGACACTACTATGATTGTTGGCATATCTCAAAAGGTAGAACCGAATGAACCTACGCTTCGCAGATAAGACTGTTTCCTGCATCATGTTTTGTAGAATGCGGCGAAATTTTAGACTAAATTTCATTGTTCCAAGCAGACTTTACTACAAGAAAAGCGGGGCGCACAGCAAAATTGTAGTGAATATAGTGAAGCAGTGGGAGAGGTTCCTGAATTTGAAGAGGCAAGAAGATGGGGGAAGTTTTATCTGTTTGCTGTCCTTTTTGGCTGTGGTTTATGTCAATGACTATGAGGGAAAGGCCAGCCATGCATGCACAGGTTGCGGATGGGCACTGTGGTGTGAAACCGGATTCCTTGAGTTCTGCAGGCTAGAGGAGGGAAGGTGGGTGTTTCGGTGTGGAAGCTCAAGAGCCAGGTTAACATGTAATGACTGAAGGATTAATCTTCATTAATTATTACACCTCCATTCCAGGCATCAAGAAGAAGCTGGCTGCCCATGCAAAACGAGCTGGATGCAGTGTGCTAAAAATATGGATTCAGCCAGCCAGTAATCACCTATATTGGTGTGCAGCCCTCAGCGATGGCAGTGCAGAACTACTGACAGACATGTGCAAAAGCATGGAGCGGCACGCTGCAAATATACACACGGGACATCCAGGCCTTTACACGCATTGTGCACACGATGAACTTGGAGAAAGGGAATGGCTAGTTCCTGGTGAGTAATGTAACTATTTGAAAGCAAGATATGCTCTCTGCAAGGAACTGAATTTGTTTCCTAAATGTTCATTTGCTTTCCACATTAGAATCATGTTCTTGTGATGAAGTATGGCATGCGACATGCTTCGTGAAACAGCGAAGTTGCGGGCATCCAGCTAATTTTGAACCTTTCCCAAAGAATTATTTGTTGTTGTCATTGGGAGTTATGCCCGCCTAAAAAGATGGAGAAGGCTTTTTTCGGAGAAGGCTTTCCTGAGAAATTGATTTGTCAATGCAGGGACAACTGCACACAACAAGTTTGTAGAGGTTGTGAGCTCACCTCGTATCCTGAAAGACATCAGGCAACTGGCTCCCTGTACACACACCTTCAGCTTGGAGGCTTTCCACAGTGTACTGATAGGCTTTGCACCAAAGTCTGTATGCTTCTCACCTGAGGGCATGCGTGCAAGGTAAGTAGTGAATGATGTTATGCGAAAATTTACACCTGATGACCCGCTCGAATTATTTGTCTGGTTTTTCAGAACACAACTGGCAATACTCCATTTCAATGAGAATGCCAGCAAAGGACAGGCCACCACAGCTGAAGGACTGTCCAGATGGAAAATAAAGCACCCAAAAGCAAGGAAGGGTACAGCCGTTGCTTGTCCCGTGAAAGCGGAGCCTTCATATGGTAAGCAGTTTACTTAGCATTACAAAAACAATTTTTTGTAAACTCTTTAAGGTCCAAGACCTCAAAGGGATACAAAACAAAATGTGGGCTAAGAAAACAAAAACAGAAGTAACTAAAGTGTAACTTCTAATATCGGCAACAAATTCTTTTCTTTAATATTTGAATCTATATGCTCCAAACCATTGTGAAGCCATATTATCAAGCACAGCGTGCCTAAGGATATCCATCATATATGGGCATGACTGCTCTAAGCCACCTGGTGGTGTCAGTGCAACACAATATCGTGGGTTGATGCAGCCTGGGACCAGACAACCCCCAATGACAGCAAACTTGAAAATGGCCATTGGCCACGCTACTATATAGAGTACATTACAGGCCTCGCTTTATGTATATACATTAAAATTTTACTACAATCTTTCACACGTGTACCAGCATCTAACTTTCAACTTTGTATTTAGAATATAGGCTTGGCCAGCATTTTGGTGGCATATTCATCCAACCAATCAAAGTACAACCTTTGTCCGTAACGTTTTGAGACTGATTTATTTTCTTCTCTAGAAATGATTCCTGAAAGGAAATGTTGGTGTGTATGTGCCATCTTTCCAAGCTAACCTGAGCAATTTACATGTAGGAAAATACGTTGTCACTGGTCGTCTGTGCATTCTACTGTGACGAAATGTGGAGATGGACGTCCACCTCGAACAGCGTGCAAACATTAAATTCTGAGTGAAGCTTGGCACGACAGCCACACAGACATATGAGCTCCTTCGTGACGTTTACAGCAACTAGACATTTTCACGGGCGCAAGTTTTCGAGTGGCACAAGAGGTTCATTTCGGGGAGAACATCGGTGGAAGACAACACAAGGCAGGGACGCCCTTCAACCTCACGGACTGAAAACAACGTGGCTCGGATCAGGGAAATCGTACCGCGATGACGGAAGGCTGCACACTGCTCTCAGCGTGATAAAATTTCTTGCTAAGCACAGCATTACTGTACTTCCCCATCCACCATACCCGCCTGGCCTCTCCCCATGCGATTTTTACCTGTTGCCTCCTGTGAAGAGAGCCCTAAAAGGTAACTGAATTAGGAGCATGGAGGCCATTCAAGACGCCACGACAAAGGAGCTGACAGCCCTGCCAAAAGAGGCATTTTCCAACTGTTTCCAAGACCTCAAGAAGCGTTGGGAGCTGTGTATAGACTTCAAGGGAGACTATTCTGAAGGGGTGTTGCACAAATGCTTTCAATGTTAAACGCATTTTTTTTAATGGACTCATTCTCGGAACATTACGGACAAAGGTTGTATTCAATTTCAGCCACCAAGTTCTATTGTAGGCGTTTCCAAGAAAACCTAAAATATGGGTGTGTATGGGCATAAACAAAGCAGTATCTCCTATACCCTCTTTAGTACACTTCAGCACGCTCTTTTTGTATAACTGGTTAGTGTCAGGAATGTTGGCATTAATAATGCTGATGTTATTATATGCACGCTTGTTGTTTTCCAGATTATGTTGGCCTGCTTCTGAAGGAGACAGTCCATTGCTGTGAACAGTGGCCGTCTTTCAAGGCAGCTTTTGCGGAAAACCTTTCGACTGCCCCACCCCCCATGAGTCGCTCTTTCCCGAGGCCCTCTAAGAATGAACTCGTGGCAGCAAGAAGGTCTAGGTTTGCCAGTAGCATGGGGAGCACCACTGTCTAGTACAGGTGCGTATTCCCTAAAATTACGAAATCAGTGTTGAAGGATAGGCCCATTACTTTCAAAACAAGTTGTAGTCTGGTCGCATGTTAATACGCATGAATTTATGCAGGGCGTGTTGCTGGGCTAGTTGTTTTTTGATCAGACATCGTGGATTCACAACGCTTGCGTACGAGGACACAGAGCGGACATGC
The DNA here is from genome assembly GCF_052857255.1 of Amblyomma americanum. Lineage (NCBI taxonomy): Eukaryota > Metazoa > Arthropoda > Arachnida > Ixodida > Ixodidae > Amblyomma > Amblyomma americanum. Next base: position 5,284,728 of record NC_135497.1, on the reverse strand, counting down.
AAAACTGTGCAGCTGTCTGTGTGTCCTCTCTTTGTCCCCGGCTATAAGTGCTGTGATTCCATGATGTCTGCCATGAAGCATGGCAGAGGTTGAAGTGTAGGTCGTCACACACTCAGACAAAAAAAAAGAAATACTCTCCATCTCTCAAAAGCATAGGTTGGGATAGAGTGCGAAAATGCAATCAATCTGTCCCTACCTATGCCTTGTACGCAACATCAGCACATTAAAAATAATAACATGATAACAAAGTGGATGCAGATGAAACTTTATAAAAATATTATTCAGAAATGGATGGATACAAGTATAGGATTTTTAAAAGCAACCCTTTCACAAAAATAATGAACACCTAGGGGGTGCTACTTCTTTCAAATGCTCCCATCTGCAGCGAAACTTTTCTCACTTTGAAGTCTCTTGTCCCAAAGGTGCATTCCCCTCTTCCATACTTTTTGAATTGCATAATACAGTGATGTGCGGTTAATATGGACACTTTTGTTCCCAGAAAATATTATTTATAATATGAGTGGTCAAAAATAACGAATGAAGGTCAAAACTCAGCTACTCAGCCAGAGTACCCTTGTTCGAACCTGACCGTGGCGGCTGCATTTCGATGGAGGTGAAACACAAAAGGCGTCAGTGTGCTGTGTGATGTCATTGCACGTTAAAGATCCCCAGGTGGCCAAATTATTCTGGCGCCCGCCACTAAGGCACCTCTTTCTGTCTTTCTTCTGTCAGTTCCTCCTCTAACCGTTCCCTTACTGCATGGTTGGACACCTAGACATGAGACACTGCGCCATTTCCTTTCCCAACAACCAATTTTCGACTGCATATTATACCCAATGAGCAAGGTCCCAGAGGACCAAAGCAATGTCTGCAAAACTGAGACAAAATGTATCTTTTTTTGCTTTTGGTTTCCAAATAAGCTATCCATAGTCTACGCAGAGAGTTTATATATCACCAAGGCAGAATGGAATGGGAGGGGATCAGTCCTTGAAAATTGTCCTTATAGCAAGGTGCCCATGTTAACAAGACATGACTGCAAGTTCACAAGCATTGCTGAACAAACTTCTAGAGCCCTTGTGCATACTGGAAACCAGTGTAACCTTCCGATGGAAATCTCTCCCTTATTTGGCATACAGCACAAGCAGGGAGGACCTTCCTGTGATGTCTGCCCAGGCGTCCCCAAAGCCAGTGTGCAAGCTGGCTGTAGCTGATGTAGCGGTACCTCCTGTTGACAAGAGAAAAACAAGAGTCAATATTTTTTTCAGCATAGCAAAATGAAAGTTCAGTTTCAGGCTTTTACAATGCTGAAAGCTAATCATGTTATCAGTGTCTGTACAGTTAGTTCCAAAGTCATTGTTTGCAAGTTAAATCATGTGATTGTCACTGTGTGTTCTTCCTGGCAGCATTGTGAACTCTGAATTCTATTGCAACATTTTGAAGTTATTGACAGAGAATGGTAGACAACAAAAATGCAACAGTGGCATGACCCCAATTTCGTGGCAGCATTGAAACTTTTTATTCATGGTGCCACGGTTCTCCACAGGCAGCACAGGCAAATGTTGCTGAACTACTATATTGGCGCGTGCTCATGGGAGCGCGCCGACGATGAAGACGAAGTGTGCGTGTGCCAGTGGACAAAGACGAAGTGTGTGTGTGGTTCAGACAGCCATCTTGTGAGTTCCCTGCTGTGCGTTGGACTTCGCTGAGACTGTGATCTGTGCCGGTCCTGTCTTTGTTACATTTTTGGTGGAGGTGCTGGGTGCTTTCCAACATCTACGTGCCCCGAAGGCTCTCAATGAACACGGATTTGACTCCGATTCATCGCAGTACGAGCCGCCGAATCCAAGGTCAGTCACCAGAGTACGGTCCGTTATCCCCTAGGACCAGGGCTCCAGCTGCGACGCGCAGGACTGACGCGGCACCTATGGCTAGCAACGGAGACGCGGCAGCTATGGCTGACAACGGGAACTCAGCTGCTCATTTCCTGGTCCTCCAGCCGCGAACGCCGCCGACCTTCCATGGCGAAGTGTTTGAGGACGCGGAGGACTGGCTTGACCAGTTCGAGCGCTTTGCCAGGTACAACGGCTGGGATGCGGAGCGGAAGCTGCACAATGTTTACTTCGCTCTTGACGACTCGGCGCGGACGTGGTACGAGAACCACGAGACAACGTTTCCTTCTTGGGAACGGTTCCGTAGCCAGTTGCTGGCGACCTACGTCAACACCGACCGTCGGGAACGAGCTGAGTCGGCGCTGCAGCCAAGGAACCAGCGACCCAATGAGAGCGTCGCAATGTATTATGAGGACATGACACGACTGTTCAGAAGGGCGGATCCAAACATGGCCGAGGACAAGAAAGTGCGCCACCTGATGCGCGGGATAAAATAACTGTTTGCTGGGCTTGTGCGAAACCCACCTAACACCACTTCGGAGTTTCTATCGGAGGCCACTACCGTCGAAAAGACCCTGCAACAACGCGCCCGCTATTACAATCGCGCCGTGAACATCGTATCAACTGCCGACTTTGCCCCAGCCTCCAGCGACTCCGCTGACACCCTTCGGGAGCTGGTTCGATCTATTGTCAAAGAAGAGCTGCACAAAATGCGCCTCTCTGCCCAGTCGCAGCCGCAGTGTCCATCGTTAGCACAAATTATCCGAGAGGAAGTGCAGCAGGTGGTTCCTGAACCTGTTGCCCCTGCTGCCCTTACACCGACGCCCCCGCGCCAGACGTACGCGTCGGTACTCCGACAGAACTGCGACCTCGCCCCTTGGAGCACCAGCCCATCTGCATCTGCTTTCCAGCCGCGGCCCCCGCCTGTCCCTGTGTTGTCCGAAGCCAGGCTGCGGAAGACGGACGTGTGGCGGGCACCTGACCAGCGGCCCCTTTGCTACCACTGCGGTGAGGCTGGCCATATCTTGCGGTGGTGCCCTTATCGTCGAGCTGGAATTCGCGGATTTCATCCGCGAGTCCCCTATCCGCCCAATGGCGAACGGTCCCGCGAAATTGAGGAGCACCTGTCAACGCGCCGGGATCATACTCACACTGATTTCCCTCGCCCTGACTACCGCCCACCAACCTCTACCCGCTATCGTTCGCCGAGTCCCCGTCCTCCGACAAGCCGTTTCAGCCGCTCACCGAGTCCTCGCCGGGGAAACTAGACCCAGCGGCCTGCGGAGGTAAGGCCGCTGACGAGCGAACAGCCGAACATCCTCCATCGCGTTCCCGACCAGACGACGGCTATCAAACGAGGACACGTGACGATCACAAAGGATGTGCAGCTTCGAACTTACCGGTCGATATCGACGATTTAGCGGTTACGGCATTGGTTGATACGGGAGCGGACTATTCGGTTATGAGCAACGAGCTAGCAAAAGAACTGAGGAAAGTTTTAACCGCGTGGACTGGGCCTCAGATTCGCACAGCTGGTGGGCACCCAATTACCCCTGTTAGCCGGTGTACGGGGAGAGTTACAATCGACGGATTTATTTACGTTTGTGACTTTGTTGTCCTACCTCACTGTTCGCGCGATGTCATTCTCGGCCTGGACTTTTTACAAGCTAACGGCGCCGTTATCAATTTACAAGAGCCGCGCGTGACGTTTTCGCCGACGCAAGCAATTGAAATAGCCGACCCAGACGACTCCAGGATACCCGCCCTGCGTATTGCTGCTGATGACGTGACGGTGCCTCCGCGGTGCAGCATGATGGTCCCCGTGCAAAGTGACTCGCCCGGTGATCGAGACGTTATGGCAGAGAGAAACGTCAGCCTTCTACTCGAGAAAGGGATCTGCGCTACAAGAGGGCTTGTTCGCTTACAGGATCGCTCTGCGACACTCTTGATCACCAACTTCGGAACAGAGTTCCAGCCTATTGCGAAAGGAACGGCCGTCGCATACGTTACCGACTTCGTTGAGCCCGCAGAAATATGTGCTCTGGGGCTACCGTCGCCGGACGGACGCGATGCAGCAACCGTTCTGTCTACCGTGGACATTAATCCCGGCTTGTCGGTGGGTCAGAAGCAGCGCTTGTTAGAGCTCCTTCACGATTTCGCAGAGTGCTTCGCCACGACATCAAAGGTAGGGCGCACCCCGGTAGCCAAACACCGCATCATCGTCAACGAGGAGACTAGCCCCATATCCCAACACCCGTACAGAGTGTCGCCGGTGGGACGGGAGGCTATACGATCCCAAGTGCAAGAAATGGGACGGCTTGCGAGATGGAGCCTTCGCCTCCAGGAATACGACATCACGGTAGTGTACAAGTCCGGCCGTAAGCACAATGACGCCGATTGCTTGTCACGTGCACCTGCCGACGTTGCTCCGGCCGAAACGGAGGACGACTTCCCGTTTCTTGCTCTCGTCACGTCGTCCGATATGGCCCGGCGTCAACGGGCTGACTCAGAGTTGCGTCTGCTCATCGAGCATCTGGAGGGCCTGAAGACGTTAAGCTGTTCCGCGGCTTTTCGTTCGAGGTTTGGGTTCCTACAGTCTCCGAGATAGCGTCCTTTACAAGAGGAACTTCGCCCATAACACGGAAACCTTTCTTATGGTTGTGCCATCCGAACTCCGTCCAGAAATCTTGCACGCCTGCCACGAAGAGCCATCGGCTGGCCATTTGGGTGTTACGCGGACGTATGCCCGCATTCGTGCGAAGTATTACTGGCCAAAGTTGCTCTCATCAGTCCAGCAATATGTGAGGACGTGCCGTGACTGCCAGCGACGAAAGACACCACCAGTTAAACCCGCAGGGCTTCTCCAGCCCATCCCACCGCCTACAACACCTTTCCAACAAGTGGGCATGGACTTGCTGGGCCCATTCCCATTGTCTTCCTCTGGGAACAAATGGATTGTTGTGGTGACGGACTACTTAACGCGGTACGCCGAGACACAGGCGCTCCCCCACGCTAGCGCTCCAGAAGTGGCTCAGTTTTTTATGACATCAATCGTCTTGCGTCACGGTGCGCCATCAGTCCTCATCACGGACCGTGGAACCGCCTTTACGGCGGCATTAATGCAATCTCTCTTCGAACTCATCCACACCAGTCACCGGAAGACAACAGCCTATCATCCCCAAACAAACGGCTTGACTGAACGCCTCAACCGGACGCTTGCAGTTATGCTTGCTATGTATGTCGATGTTGAGCATCGTACGTGGGACGAAGTTCTTCCTTATGCAACCTTCGCCTACAATACGGCAGAACAGGAGACTACCCGTCTTACACCTTTCCAGCTGGTCTACGGACGGTGTGTCACTACCATGCTGGATGCTATGCTACCCGATGCTCACGACGACGGAGACATCGGCCCCTACGCTGACGTTGACACATTCGTCCAGCGGGCTGAAGAAGCCCGCCAACTCGCGCAAGGTGCCGGATTCGACATCAACAACAACTCGACGCTGGTCGCTACAACCTCCGCCACCGATGCGTTCGGTACGAGCCCGGCGACTCTGTATGGGTATGGACACCTGTGCGCCGCCGCGGACTCTCCGAAAAGCTCCTCCGACGCTACTTCGGTCCGTACGAGGTGGTTCGTCGTATAAGTGATGTCACATACGAAGTTTTTCCGCGGGACACAACCTCCTCACCACGTCGGCGCCATCCGACCGAGACTGTCCACGTGGCGCGCATGAAGCCCTACCATGACAGGCTGCAACCCGCCGCTTTACCAGCTGAACAGCTCTCTGTATTCTCTGCCGTCCGCCGTCTATACCGAACATTACCTTTGCTGTCCGTGTTCGTTTCCGGCGTTGGGCCGCCGCCTTGATGGAGGGGGTAATGGCGCGTGCTCATGGGAGCGCGCCGACGATGAAGACGAAGCGTGCGTGTGCCGGTGGACAAAGACGAAGTGTGTGTGTGGTTCGGACAGCCATCTTGTGAGTTCCCTGCTGTGCGCTGGACTTCGCTGAGACTGTGATCTGTGCCGGTCCTGTCTTCGTTACAATATTCATACGAAGTTGCGAGAGCAGGAAAGCATTTATTTACAAGGCCAAAGCGGGGATTGGGCACGTCACTGAACAGTCAGTGGCGAGCACCATAGCTCATTTTTGTGCCCACCGAGTCTGTCGTCATTTTCTCACTGCACTATAGCGCGGCTTAGCATTTCGCCCCAGGTCAGTTGAAGCTTGTCCTCAAGCAATTTAGACAGCATTGTGATGGCAGCATTTGAGGGAGGCTATGTGAGTCCATTCGGCCATTCGGCCAGTCCATTCGGCCTTAGACACGCACCAAGGCTTCTGTCTGATGGGCAGAGCAGTACCAGTGTTAATCTATAGTGTTGCATGCCATAAATTGGCAGCGGAGAGGAAGTGGCTGGCTGAGCAAAATCAAACACTGACACATACTGGCTAAGAACAGCCTGTAATGCAAGCAGTTCGGACGACAAAAGCGACTTGTTAATCATGCATTCGATATTGACGGTGAAGTCTGTGGCTCGACTGGAATGCTCACACTTAGATATGGATCTGATAGTATGAATGTCATAAGCATCAAATCAAGCGAGTTTAAGCCCCAACAGGATCAGAACAGGTTCTGATGAGGCATTCACTGTCCACACTTGTGCGCAACCGTCATCTACGATAAGAACGACCTGTGGCACGAGAACATTCTGTTTCGCAGTGTTGTTCACATCTGGCTCAAAAAGCAAGGCTCAAAGCACTTTTTGTGCAGTGTTCAATGCAAAGCTATTTGTGTAATTAAATAATTCTGTTTGATTTTGTGATACCACCTCTTCTGTCACGCTGGTTGGCCCTACCACTTTACAACTTTAGAGCTGGTGGGTGGAGCTGCGGAACAGCTGGGAGTTTCAAAGAGGTATGCCTTGCACCGTCAGCACATGCAAGATGCCAGTGTCGACACGTTTAAGACAGCTTTACTGTGTGACTGCTGAAGATGCGGATTTTATACACCATGCTGTGGCACAAGCATCCACACATTAGTAGAAGTGATGATGGATGCAATGAAGTCTATCAGCAAATTCTTTTTAATTGAAACGATTTGTATGGCACACTATAGAATGTTACCACCTAATGCACGTTGCCAAAAAATGATGGCAATGAGGACAGCGCTGGAATGGTGATTGTTCTGGCAGTGAGTGGGGCTAGGTTACTTTGCTATGAAATTCCATTTTGTACAGTCTCCTGCGAAATAAAGGATTGATTGTTTTGTACTGATTTTACTGCAGTTCTCACAATCCTTTCCATTGCAATCGGCTTCTCTAGTGCTGCACCTGTTAAAGATGTAAACTCAGCCAATAAAACAGAAATGTGTCTGGCCAGCATCCTTACAACTATGGTCATGATCTTCAACTGCATTATCCAAGTTCACACATGCCAGAAGACACATCTCATCTGCTTGCACGTTTACTCGACAATATTTTACCGCCTGAGTAGCAAAACATCGTGATCGTCCACGCATATGAAAAAAGACCACCGATGTTGTGTTCGCACTCGCGTGCCGCGATGTGTATACACACCGTGGCACCTAGTGCAAACACATCGGCGCATTTACGCATTTTCCTAGGGAGCGATGTCATCCCAGAAGTTATCGCTAGGTTGAAGTCTTTGATGAGCACTGGCTCCCCGTTTGATTACAGCGCTTCGCATGTGAGAAAAGAGCAAAAAAAGGCGGTCGCTTGTTCATGCTGCGTCTCCCTTTGAGCATTGTTCTTACCCTGTGTGCTCGACGCGTAGCCCATGATCCAAAAGCATTTGCAGTGCCACCGTAAGCACCACCTCGTCGAGGCACAGGGTGTAAAAGTGGGGGTGCTCCGTGATGCACCCGGACGGCTGCTTTACAGTCGCTGCAGGGATCTCGCGGCAGCAGGTGCTCTCGAGTGCAGTGGGCATCGACACGCACCGCCCGCAGAAACACCTATTCGAATGCTTCAGTTAGCGATTGCACTCTCTCGAAAACTGCTCAACGTAAGCAACAAGATTCGGACATACCAGTGTGTATTCCGGACACGACCGGGTTCGGGAGGCTCACGGTCGGGGATTCCGAAAGTAGCGGTTGTGCCGCGGGCTACGACCGCTAGTTGCTGGCCGCACGCTCCGTCTTCGCAGCCATTGTCACTGCCACCGCTGTCGTCCTCTGACGACGGCTGATCTGGCACCCGCAAAGGTGTGTCGCCGTACGGCTCAAACCCCAACAGCCGACTCCTTTCCAGCAAGCGACGCTGCAGCTCGGGAAGATCGGCCATTTTTAAATAACCTTCTGCGCGTGATGCAGCGTGACGTCATTTTGACGCCACTTTGAGTACATATAGTGCTCTGACCTCGGCCAACTATGGGCCAGCAGGCCTCCCTAAGCCGCCATGTTGTGTCGGCGAAAGAAGCCTCGGATTGGCTACTTATGATGACGTTTCCTGCAGAGTTGAGGAGGACGCGTGCCGGGAAATCGAAATTAACTTTTTTTCGCTATTCGATCAACCCGGACGATGAAACGAATCACTGTACGCTATAGAATGAAGGGTCAGAATTCCAAATATACACGTCGTCCAAAATTTTCGGAAAACACTTCACGACCCCTTTAAGCACATTTAACTCCACCAGTGAGCTAAATAGATTTACCGTATTCATTGCCACAGATAGCTTCGCAATGTGCAAACCTAACTCACTATGGAGGGACCATCCATAATGATCCGGATGGCGACGGCAACTCGGCGCGCGCGACACTTAGTTGAGCAGCATTTTCAGGCTCGCTGTTTTCTTTTGCGCGCGTATACACCCTAGAAAAAGTAATGCTAAACGCTGTGTTGTGTACTGCCACAGCACTGATAATGATTTTGCACGGACGAACTTGTACCGTTTTCCGACGAAGTGTAATTGGAAGCAGGAGCGGAGGAAACGTAGGATTTAAATCGTTCGCAGTCAGGAAGACGCTCTTCTTTTATAACCACCCCCCCCCCCCTTTTTTTTGGCGGAGTTAGTTACTCCACTCATGCGTTTTTTGTTGTCTTAAACAAGCTGTAAAAGGCTACCTGCCTGTTTCACGTACTTTTTGGAGCGATGCAATGTAATAAGAATAATGCGGGGAATACCCCCATTGTTTCCTTTCCGGCGCTTCGTTTTTCATCGGCATGTGGAAGACGGCGTCACTACTTTCCTTCCATTTTGTCAATGGTTCTCTCAATTCATAGACGTGGCCGGATTGAGAAAGCTTAAAGGAGATGGACACCTACCTTTTCGGTGTGCGTTTTCTTGTTGGTAATGACGCGTAAGGCATTATGATACGTGAATTACTACTTGGGATTCTCCTAGGACGGCTAAATAATTGATAATCGCATTTCTGCCTCGTGCTCTTTCGGTTTTAACAGTCGAATGAGGACTGTGACGTCAACGTGCGCGTACAGGTTACGTAAGAGATAAAAAACAGCAATAAAATCGCTACTTCAACATTCACTGTTATTCCGGGTATTGAAGAAGGCTAGCTTCAACCCTGCAGAAAATTAAACGATTAATCAGCGACTATAAGGACGCTTTCCAACGCCTCACGTGACGCAAAACCGCACTCTGAGGTCACAGCCACCGTTCTGCTGTTGAACCCGAAACAGCACGACAGAAAATATTCGATTAAAAAATATTAACGGTCACAGGCGAATATCAGGCGGTGGTTCATGCGTAGTATTGTCTTCCGCATCATTGTGTAGAAAAGAACATGACACTAAATTAAGGTGTCTATACCCCTTTAATGCCTTTAGTGAAGTTCTCACCTTGGGAGAACTCGTCAGGGTGTTAGCCGGCCGAAACCTTGGTGCGTCTACAAACACAGGAGGCTCTCCTCTGCACCGTCATCTGCGATGATGCGTGATTTGCTTTCGTTCGCTTATCATGCCGTTTGAGAACGGCTTTTCGTGTAGAGCTTCCTAGGCTGTGCGGTTTTTGAACGGTATACAGGAGGTCACTGCATGTCAGACTCCGCGAAAATTTGTGTGATTCGGCGAAAGACCAGTATTTAGGGGTATGTCCGGGTTCACAACACATATTCATCGTGAAGTTGTGTAAAGATCGCTTCGAAATGACACTGCATACTTTGTCACAGTCTTCTTCAAAGCAGTGACCGACTGGCAACGAATGGCTGCTCCCAGGGGTGCTGTGCGAGGCGAGCAGAACGTTTCCGAAAGTTGTGTTTACGTGTGTTTTTAAATGTCGCGCTCCACTACGGTACATGTCAGCCTAAAGGCAGAGAGGGGGGGGGGGGGGGGCGACTACTATACGCGCATGTTTTGCGTGTTTCAAAAATTGAGTACCTTTGAAATGACGTTTCAGACTTTCACAGCCTGTTCTAGGAAGTACGTTGTCCCAAACTTTTAACAGTAACAAAGGTTGCTCCTTTAAATGCAACGTGTTAAATGCTTCTCTTGGCTAGGCTGGTTGTTCGTTCAGCGCATGACGTGGCAACCAATAACGTGGCAGAACGCTGGACAGACAGGTGCCTGGAGGGCGCACGGTGCCTGAACCAAAACTTCCCTTTGACATGTACCTGAAAATACCCATTTTTAATGCGAAAGCATTAACTTTGTTTCAACTGCGGTAAAATGCATTGCAGGAATGCGGAAGCATTGACGCCTCCTCGTTTTTATTTGCCTCTCTTTGCTTCACTTGTCCCTTCTCGTCATATTTACTCTATTAAGCACGGATTTAAATTCACGCCATGTCTAAATTACCACAATTAATTGTCTTACTTATTGAAGTTACATGAATTGCCCATTTTGGGTTTTCAAACTTGCTGCCCAACGTTGCCCTGGCTCCGCTCACTTTTTGGACATTTTTGGCTCTATTTAATTTACTAATGAACTTTTGGACACAATTCTTTATTCGACATCAACCTCGCATTATCCTCTTTCCATTACATCCATCCCTTTGGCACTACTTCTAAGCTCCTCACAACTGCTGCGGACACGATCATGTCCACATGACCTAGTAATGCTTTCGCATTAATAATATTTTCACCACAACGTCACTGATTAAAGAACAAAACGTTTGTGCAGACATTTGTTTTCAACTGCTGTATTTCGGCACCGCTCTCGGCACCCGCTCAGGAGGTATATATGCATATATCGGAACGCTAGCAAAGGCAGCATATCGGCGGCCTGACGACTGCGCGCGTGCGGTCACGTGATGTGGGTCACATTTTGCACGGTGCTGCAGCAATTTGATCACATGACCGTCCGCCACCTTGAAATCTCGAACGGTTAGGAAACGTTAGAATGCGAGTAGTAAGAGACACGTCTCTTAATAGGCTGGTGCGACAGCCTCCATTGGGTCCACTGCGCCACAGAAGTATCTGGGGTTGTTTGCGACTACAGCGCCGCCGCAAAGCAACGAGACTCTTTTAGACGGTCACGACTAAAGCGAGGTACCTTCCATCTGCAAATAAACGCAAGTTTATCGTGAAATTTAAAAACAAACGTGATTTCAATAAGCTGACCACGAGAGCAGCCCTCAGTGACGCCGACATATTGAATCGGTACAGGCGCCGCTTATAAGTATTGAAAATCACCAACACACGGCAGGATGCACGCTGCAATGCTAACTCAGAGAACACTGCCGGTGCCCCAGGCGGAGTATGCGGAAGCGGTGATATATTCTCTAAATTTTGTTTTTTTGCAGCGATAGCTCTATCTCCCGCGCTTTTTCACAACACGCGCCGACCGCTTAACACAGCTTGCGCCGCGGGTGTGTGAGGAGGAGCGCAGCCATCGCTACGAATCAGAAGAAGAGGAACGCCACCTGCGCGCTAACCAGGCCAGTCACAGTCATAAATATGGTCGGTGAGAGGGAGCACCAGCTGCTGGCCAAGAGGACAAGGGCAAGCACAGTCAAAGCTGCGGAGACAAAGGCACAAAGTAGATAATCACGGTTTTTGCCGGTCGCTGTCAGTAGAGGGCGAAGAGTGTAGCGAATCCTGTGACATTGTATACACGGGTTTCCTGAAACATGTATAGGATAGAGGACACCCGCATCCATGAGAAAGCATCTGCCGCGGGTTACCCTTAAAAATGCCGCGATTTTCGCAAGTATCAAAGGTGCCAAGCAGGATGGGGTTCTGTATTTCCACGGCCGGACTGTAGGAGAGAGTCCGCGAAGCTCGCCCTTATTTCCCGTCTATACCGGCCACGTTACTTCGTCTCATCAATCTCATCTTCGCTGTCCCTGAGTTGTTTCTTTTGACCGAACCGGCAGTTATTGTTTTACCCGAGTCGTTCACGCCCACGGCGACAAAGCAGTCGCCTCCTTCGTACTCCGCCGCATCTGCAAAGGTTGTGTATTCCGAGCCTTCTAGCTTGCCTTCGAGGACATTTGGTTTTGCTCTCCTCTTGCCTTCGTAATAAGCAGGGTGCATTTTTTAAAGTCAGCAATTTTCTCAATTAGTAACTTTGCCCGCGCGTTTCTATTCGGGATTCTGTCATGTAGTCTTAGGTTGCTCAACATCTTCCACTCCGCTGGTGTGGTTGCGAGCCTCCTTAATTGTGCAAATATATGTACCTCCCATAGTCTCGTGGTGGTGCTGTAGACCCCCAGTTTAAGAAGTCTTTCCGTAAAGGTGCAGTGGGGCATCCGCGTGGCTGCTTTATAAGCCTGCCTTATGATCTCCTCTGTTTTAGATAGCCGGACATTATCACGTTTTATGGAGCTGCAAAAATACGCCGCCACCTACTGGCTTAGCACCAGTTCCTTCTCTAGAGCGGTGGGAGGCTATAATGGCCAGCTCAGACGCGTTGACGTAAGTGCGGGCCACTGAGTGGGCTCACAACGCCGCCAAGAGCCATTACCACTAAGGTTCAGTGCTGACAGTAAATGCTGTCTTTACAATACAATCCCTCATGGCTCAGTTCGGTTTTCTACTCAGATGTATGACAGTTACTGCGCATTTCCTTTCTTCCAAAAAAAATTATTTTCAGTTTCATCTCCTCCGTTCATCTGTTCATCCTCGGCGCAGTTGAGGTGTTGAGCAGCAAGCAAGAGTGAGAAAAGTTACTGCGTTTATCCTTTATCATAACCATTTTGCAAACTACACAGCTTACTCGGAGCGCAACTGTTGTGATTTAATAATTTAATATAATTAATAATTGCCTTTGAGGAAAGGAAATGAGCAGAAATTGTCTCACATATCTGTGGACATGCGAGCCTCGTTTCGCCTCCACCCCGGCAGCCGCGACAGGGTTCGAACCCAGGAACTCCGGCCCAGTTCCTGATAGCCCTAGTCACTAGGAAACGCATCCCTTTCCAAGGACACCTCAACCATGCCCTAAAGAAATGGATGACGGAGGTAGTTTAATAAGGAAAAATCAGCTACAGTAGCGAGCTGCAGAAAATTCATCTGAAAGTGAAGAACAGCGTTCAGCGAACCGTTGCACCAAAACCTCTACCTTGCCCTACTAAATGCTGTCACTTCGCATTCGTGGCGTACAGTCTTCTGCAAGAAGTATCGAGGTGGAGGACGGATATTTCATTCACTGACGTTCAGATCGCGTCAGTAATTCTAAGATTGTGCTCAGTTTAAAATTATGAAGCCAACTTTCACTGTAATGCATAACGCAGTGTTCCCCAAAGCCGTCACGACGCGAGTGAACTCCACTGAAGGATAAAAGTCTGTCTCATTGGCATCTGATTAGCTACGTTCGGCGGCAGCCGCAGTCACGCTAGCTCAACAAACGTTCATTTCGCCTCTATAGCTGAACCTCGGCCACTGCGTTTTCTGTTCCTGGTGTTATCTTTGTAAACTTGACATAACATCTTTGACCCTTCACCACTGTTTAGTTTATAACACTTATATAATTTTTATTTCTTTTCCAGTCTTGAAGCTGAAGCTTGTCCTGCGCTGGAATCCCCACACTGAACCGAAGCACAAGTCCCTTCCGCTAAACACGCCATGGCTACTGCAAAGCCATCCGTGTTAGAAGAACGTACGCCATTAACCCTGCGCTACACCAGAAGTAAAGCGGCACCACTGTGTAAGCTGGTTCGACGTGTCGCCGAGTATAACAAGGTTCTCTGGAACGTAGGCCTTGGGATAAGAGTGGAAAATGGCCTGGGTGAATTGGGCATCGCTATTGCCCCGGGAATCGTAGTCATGGACCCTTGGGAAGACCCAAGTATTGACTGTGAAAGCCTAGACTTCGCCATTATTTTGCAGGTCGACGTCCTCGCCCATCATCACTGCATTGTGGCCGTCGAGCAAAACGTGCAAAAAAATGCGGACAAATTTTGGATAGCAAATAGTCAATAAAATAAATATAGTGATAGCCCGCAATGCTCAAAATCTCGCAACCCTAAATGTGCGTGGCATCCAGGCAGGGAAAGCACCATGCTTAATGGTTGCATAAAGGTGGATTTATCTGATCATATGCTGTGGCAAATACACCGCTATTCGCGTAACCTGCAAATAACTTTCAAATAACGTTTATTTCTTAATTTCTGACATCTTCGGGCGAGTAAGACTTGATGACTTAGACAGCCACAACTTTTCGTCTCACAGAATTAGTAATTATTTTTTTCAGGCATTTATCTGTTCACAATAATATGTGGAGACCTTCAGTGCCCTATTCAGTAGACATCACTTGAAATTGTATACATGAATTTATTAAATCATTAAGAAGTTTCTAGTTAAAAAGACTCACAACCAAGCTTAACCTCGTTCATATGTGTCATGGGCGACAGCCATGATATCAACGAATATGTCGCACCACAGACCTGTTTAGATCAGTGTATCAAGAGCTTGCCCGAACAACCTTCGTGGTCTTCTTTTTGAATGTCGGTTTTTTTAGCTCCATCACCAGAGCAGCTTCGTTTCGAAGTATGAGTATATCCTGTTGCCTATGGCCGGAATCTTGGGAACGAAAGCATCGCCCATGAATCCTAGCGCTTTTTACCAACAACAGCACTTCCAACTCATGAGACCGGAACTGCGAACTGAATGGTTCGTACATCAAGATTTGGCATCAATCAACGTGCGGTGACTCTGCGAAATGAGAATTATGAAGCAGTTTTGGCGCTGGCGCACTTTAATAGCTATGTCGGCTGCTTAGAAAATATATCATGCTAATGCTGGTCTCTTCTTGACGGCAATTTTCAGCCAGAACGCTTTCGAGGAGTTCGCACGAAGCTAAGTAGGGTGCCAAGTCGCCGCATACCCTATTCTAAAATTCCAACAGTGCAGCATACTGAAAACATGGAGATAAAATCACACTGAAATAAAAACAAAAAACTTGCGAACAGAATCCATTCGGTAAGCCACCAATGAAACTATTTCCACACTTGCTAAGAGATGCCTGTCTTCAAGATACAGCAGTTTCTGCTCAGTGCAAATGAAGGCTTCCTTGTGCCAGATGGAAGTACCTTCTCATTACTGAACGTTACTCTCCACTTCCATGTGTACTGGGCAATTGTCAGCAACACTGTAGGTTGTGAACGCCAGTGTCAAATGTTCCGCCTGTGTGATCAGTGGTGCTCGCATTATTTTATCACTATGAAATTATCTTCCTTCTGGCCTTCATCCGTTGTTTGCGCTTCGGGCAGCTACGTTTTCAAGGCGTATGATAGCAGCCCTTATTGAAAGCACTTCTTTTTTGGTTTTTTTTTTACAAAGGGCATCTGTTTAAACCTGATATTGAAACTTGGGTGGAAAAAAATGAAAATTGGTTTTTGCCGAAAGAAAATAGCTCAGTATCTGTTTCGCATATCGACGGAGATAAACTAAAATTGTGTACTGTACCGAGATACAGAATCTAAGGGAGATACAGCATCGCCCTCACACTAACCTTTCCCCACAAAAGAACTAGCACGAAAAAATTGGATATCTGATAAGATTCGATGTCAGATGACCCTTTTTCAAATTAATCCTACAACAGAAGACCCACCAGCAAGGAGTGCCTCCATGGGTGACGTGTCAGTAGCAAGCAATGCTAGCGCCACTGCGTGAAAGGCGCCGTTCCGAGTGACTCCTTTGCGCCGCTCTGCCGTGTAGCGCTTGTAGAGATGGACCACAGCGGCGATGTCGCCCCAGATCATCTTTAACATGCGCAAGATCACGAGCACTGCCAAGCTCAGATCGCAGACCTATACGCAGGCCCCGAGAGTGTTGTCACGCACGAAGTTCCGCATGTGTGGTTCGTACTTCTCGTGGTGCATCTGAAAAAAAGAGATGGCGCACAAGCCGATGCAAATTGTCGATCCTTGGTGCAATGACCATACAACGTGATATTTTTGAACTGTCACCTTTCTTCTGTTCATTGGTTACAGGAAGGTTATTGTGCAAATGACTTGATTCTCTAAGGTAGACAAAATGACTGGGTATGTGGGTCTTATACCTGCCTGGACAAGCATCATGCCTCCCGATTAGGATCTATAACGCTGTAAACAACAATGATCGTTGTGCTTAGCACAACCACGGAGCCTTTAAAGCATGGTGTGCGTGTCAAATACCGCAAAAGAGCAACCATTAACCCTCAGCTTGTAAGCAAATATGTACACAGTGCGTGCAGTGTGTGAAGCTCAGTATGTCAGCATCCGCATCCCCCGATGCGCCTTGAGTTAAAAGCAATTGTTCCCTGCCACCTCGGTTTTACTCAAGCGCAAGAACTACCGTGACATTTTTTATTTCTTAGCACTGAAAGTGAAAATTTGGTCGTCGGTAGGCGCGTCAAAGAATTCAATCCTCGCTTAAACTAAGTTAGTCTCACTTTGTGGTTAAGAGGAGATTGGCGTAGGGCCGAATTTTTACTGTCTGCAGCTTAAGCTGTTAGCGCAGAGATTCGCTAACCCGGTAACCTAGCATGCATTGCGCAAGAAAACATTCTCCGACCACAGTGGTGCATATATATAATATACCTGGATAACCTCGGTGTGCTCTGACATGGCCAACATATCATAGAGATATGCGCACGCCTCGAAGATGTCTTCCTTCGACCGACCCGACGGCTTCCGGCACCACGTGGGAAGTGTACAGGTCTCCGAGCCGTATAGGTACGACAGCGTGCGGGGCAGGCACACGAGGTACTTGCTGTAGCCGTCGTACGAGTACAAGAACGCCGCCATAGCAAAACGGTCTCGCATCATCTGAAGAAGCAACCAGCGCAGCATGGCTTCATTAGGTAATGCCAAAAGAGCACCACTTATTCAGAGGGCCGCAAAGGTTACATCTCTCAGCAAAACTAAGTAGTTTTGCTGAGAGATGTGACTCTCCGTAAAACTTAAGCATAAAAGAAAGCAGCTGGACATTCCAAACAGATTGGCTCACATATTTTGTTCAACCCTTCCTGAATGATTGAAAATTCAGCTTCTTCCAAAGCAAGGTCGCAGTACAAACGTGATATCACAACAGTCTCTGTAAAGATAATCTCACCAGGATAGCTTCCAGGTAACAGGACAAGAAAATCAAAAGCAACGTTTTTGGCCAGTTGGCGATTAATTATCATTTCAGTTCTATACTGCATTCTTACATGAAGGCACAACTGACCAAAAGGAGACCGTAGAACCGCCAGTATTCGTCTGCATTTGAAGGAACAACAGGGCCGTACATAGAAATGAAACCCTTTTCTTATTTGCAAGAGGGTACAGTGGATAGACTATACGGGGCTATTCGTCCGTCTCCCCTTCCTTCTGTCTTAGTCTGCGGTCCTTCGCATTTCGCCTTGTCCCTGTGATAAGCCTACCCTTGTTCTTTCCTATCCTACGTTCTCAACCCATTTGGTAGAGAGAGGCTTGTAAAGTACATGGCGGTGGTTCCAGAATAGAGCTCAGGAGGCGGGATTCCGATCTGACGACGTCGTGTCTCCGGGAGCGCCGCCGCTTAGGGTGGAGACAACCGCGTCGTTACCCCTTTAGCGAGTTCCCTTGCGGCGCCCGCCATCATGGAGCCCGACGCGCAGGCAGCACATGGGCAGAGCGCAACTGCATGTCGAGTTCGAGGCGAAGAAAGGCATGCCGCGCTGAGAAGATGATGATAATGTTTGTTGTGCGCGGTTGGCCCTTTGGCCTAAGATGAAGAAAAATATAATTAACCATCGGCAGTGTAAAACATAACATAAGCATCCTATAATTTGTATTTGCGTCGACACATGCACCTCAAAGCGGAGCATTGCTTACTTAGAAATTAAACTAGCTGTGCACGCACACATATACACAAAGACCCAGAACAACTAAGCGATAAACTCAGTGGCTATGTACGCGCCAATCAACTGTGCACCTCGCCGAAATGGTATTACTCGCACAAAACACATCAACTGACCTTAGGCTGTGTCTCAATAGATTTTTTGCCAGAGGGAGCAGTAGACGTTTGTCTTCTCTCGGAAAAACAAACAATCCTCAGCCATGTGGCGAGCGTTTCGTGAACAGGGCCACACAGCCCTGAGCGTTTTGCCCAAGAACGCCGCGCACACGTCTCTCCCACCCGCAGCAATGAAGCGTGCGGAGCCCAATGGCCATCGCCGCTTGGGAGGCAGCGTTGACCACTTCACAGAACGACACCGCACTTCCGAGGGGGCGTGCGCAATCAGGCACCCTAAAACTTTCATTCAAGCAGCCTCGCCAAAAGGACGAAAGTGGAGATTCATAAAAAACCGATAACAACACATTGCACAGTCATGCTGTGGCGTAACGATTAATTTCCTTGTTGCTGGACGTCGAACGGACCTTTTCAAGCTTTTTCAAGTCCGCTTTTCAAGCTCACTTTCTTTCATTTTCTTTTTTATGCTAAAAATAGCTTGGAAGCAAATTATTTAAGATCGCTCGTGGATTCGTGTTGTCATTTAGATAGGAATTTTGGATGCGTGAGCTAACAATACCACTTAGAGAGATGCAAGACGAGCTATTAGCCCTAACTAGAAGCTGTCGTTTTATGCCGTTGAAAGTACGGAACCACCCGTAAAAGCGAAAATTATTTACAACTCGCAAAAAGTTATAAGCTGCTGTAAATAGCCATCCAAATGTAGCCGTGCAGCTATATGACACGTTGCACTCTTGAATTATTTTGAGCGCTTAAGTCAAGGCTTCCGCTGGCACTAAGTCCGGCTGCAACGTTGTCGCGTTGTGAGCGAAAAAGCAGATGGCCCACTTCTCACATAGGTCACGAGACATTGTGACGTCATCACAACGTGCTCGACCTGTCAGGTGGCAGCTACATTAATGACTGGTCGTGAGAGATGGCTGTGTTTGAAACAGCTACCACGCCATGTCAGGTTGCGCGTCACTTAACTCCTGCAACTATGTGCCAGGAGTTATATATGAGGACTTCCCGCTTTATATCAATCTAAAGCACATAATGACCACGTCTGTGAAGCGATACGCAAATAAGACTCCAAGCCGCTGAAGGGGCTCATTAACGCTATCGCGTCATATCCTCGAGGCGGAGCTTCAGTGTTTCCTCAAGCCTTTGCATGTAAGTTAGGTCTAGAAGAGCAATGCGAGCCAGTTTTTCCACTCTTACCGCTAACTCCCAGGCCAGCAGGGGACCACTCGCCCTGAACGAGACGGCCAGCCACACCGTGTAGAGCAGCCTGGTCAGGACTAAGACGGCAAAGGATGCACTGTGCCTCCCCTTGTGTAGCGCCTCGAGACTCAAGTGCAGTACAACCTCGGGGCCGGCGAAGATTTAAGACTCGATCACAATCAGCGCTGGCACCTTCAGGTCGGTGAACAGCGGCAAAGTGGGCTGTCAGGTGGCGCATCATCCCACCCAGGAACACCACAAGAGGCAGGCCCTGTAGAAGTCGCAATAGGCGTGGCAGATGTGCAGCGCTGTTCCAGGGAACTGAAGTTCCCAATGAGGATACATGCAGGGCGTCAAACGAAACCGATGTTCTGAGTGGAAATCCTAACAGAAAGTGACGGACTGCGTAGAGTTCAATGAGAACAACTGCAAGGCAGAAACTCACCATACCTAAGTGTCACCTCAACCACAGAATATTTAGCTTGCATGCTAGCATTACAATCGTCGTCGTACGTGGCTGTTATTCTGTGAAACACAGGCGCCTTTTAAGACGTGAATGAGTAAAAATGAACCACTGCAAACCTAAGATTGATCCAGATTATGTTTTCGGACAAGGTGTGCAAGAAAAAAAATTCTTTGCTGCTAGCCTGCGCGCTCTTCTAGCCACGTCAGTGTGTTGACTAGGGCAAACAATTCGGTATCTTTACACAAGGCTTCTTCGATATCTTCGAGAAGCCTTCGTTGTGGTGTATTTTTTCTCTCTTTTGCAGTCTTTTTTTTTTCAGGAGATGAGAAGGATATAAATTACAGAAATTTGAACACGGTATTGGTGACGCAGCTAGGGGAGCGGCAAGTCTAAGGTTGTGAACAACATGACACACACAAGGGTTCATGGTATACGCGTGCACTTCAGGTCGCATTGTAGGCCAGAAACTAAAGGCGAAATAGTTAATCAAAGTCAAAGATGAAAAGGTGAGAACACTGCACTAAAAAACCGTGATTACTCTTATCAGGATATCAAGCTCTGGCGGTGAAGCACTTAATTCCACTGCGTCATAATCTAGCGCAGCGTCCACATGTGTTAACGCGAGTTGGCAATAGTGGTGCGCTTTCCATGCCAGAACGAACTCACCACGAAGGCGATGGCGGATGCCAGGACTGTTGGCGTGACGGCCCCGTCGAATTGCAAGGACACATTTCCGCCCAGGCGCACCATGTTACCAGAGCATCCTTCGGTGCGATTACTCCGTTCATCCCGGACCATACAGCAGCGCTTCTGCAGAGCCCACAACGCAACCTCCTTCTTGCTGTCAGCTCCAGACAACCCCTCCTGACGAGTCAGCGGGCAGAAGATGACTGCTTTTGGGACAAGACCACGCCCTTCATCGCAGTCCTCGTAATTTCCGTCGAAGACAGTCTGTAGCGCACCCAGGCTTTCAGTGACACCCACTTCCATACAAGGCGTGGAAACATGTGACGACCCTCCCTGACACATGTCGGTCATGACTGGCACGTCCATGCTTGTGTTCCTTGAGTCCAGATGGTACGGCTTCATACGGCAGCGAATTTTGAGCAGATGACGGCAGGGAGGGGGGCACTAGAGTCTTATCCACTTTCTCTGGCACTCGTCGCCGCTCGCAAACCGACTGAGCCTCTTTCCTCTTCTTCACTGTTGTTGTTGTTGCCCTCTGTTGGAAGGCACATACCGGCGGTGGAAAATTTGCGGGGTAAATAACTATGGAAAGAAATATTTGGGTGTGACGATAAGAGACCGGAAGCGGGCGGAGTGCGTGAGGGAACAAACGCAGGTTAATGACATACTAATTGAAATCAAGAGGAAGAAATGGGCTTGGGCAAGGCATGTAATGCGAAGGCAAGATAACCGCTGGTCCTTAAGGTTAACGGAGTGGATGCCAAGAGAAGGCAATTGTAGCAGGGGGCGGCAGAAAGTTAGTTGGGCGGACGATAATAAAACATTTGCGGGAATACGGTGAGCAAAGTTGGCATATAACAGGGTTAATTGGAAAGACATGGAGTGCCAAGCCTTTGCTCTGCAGTGGGCGTATTCAGGCTGATGATGATGATAAACTCAAACACGAGGTATGTGTTTACTCACTTCTGTTAGGTAAGCATCGGTAAACTTTTTTGGATTCAAAAATAGTTTAATCTAGAAATGCATAACGAACAAATGAACCTACATTACGCAATTATTTAATAAGGTACAGGTACGCACACTGGTTTCAGAACGAGACTCCTGCAGGACGTTTCCACCAAAGGAGAGGAGAACATGAATACAAGGATGAAGCCCTGATCGAGCAAGGGGATCGCCAAATAAGTTCTTCTCCGAGACGAAAACCTGCGGAAGCATAGGAGGAAGTATTCAAGTGATTCAGGTTTTTAACTTCGTTCACAAGGGTTCGACGATTGCCACAAAGATACAGTCTCGAAAAGATCGTGAAGCAACCTTGCTCTTTCTCTTATGTTTCATGGCAATGCCTATGCTTGAAACCATTCACAGATAATTTTCAGCGAATGGTACACCACTTTATTTTACATTTTTTTAAATTACGAATCCAGACTGCCATGTTAGCTTGCTGGAAAATGACACTTTTATCTAGGAGGGTTTTAATGTGGGCGCGGCACATCGATGTGTAAATCTTCGAGCCACTGACCAGAGCACTGCTGAACCTGCAGCAGTGGTGTAAATCGGGGTGGGGGGAGGGGGCAGAAGTTTCTGGCCCCCCCTCTTCCCTTCGCTTAGGGCGGTGGGGGGGGACACGGCATCCGAGTGCCACCAGGATAAGAAATTCAGGTTCTGAGGCACACCATGGGATCAGCTTGTTGCTGTGTCATGTAATGTAACATGTAACAAGATTGGTGTAATGTTTACGGCATGCATGGTTGCTAAACAGCATTGTACCCCCTGGGACAGTAGACACCACCATAACAGCAGAAACCTCCGTAACGTGTTTACCATTAGATTGCGTATCTGGAAATTCCTGTGATCACATTGACTTCACCTGCTGGCACACAGGGATTTGTGGGTCCTATCTTCCCTTGCATTGATCCGATCTTTCAGTTCTGATGTAAATTGTGTCAGCTGTACAAATAACTGAGCATTCTATAACTGATAACTTCGCATGCACGGTTGCAAATGCGTGGCCGGATAGGACTACTGCGCGTGCGCAACAGGCATACAGCCTGCGTCAAAAATGTACATCCCAAGAAGTTTGCTTCTAAGCTGTTTAACGCGGCTCCCTAGAACATTTAGCAGTCCAAAGCTTGGGAGGATTGAGAGCATGAAGCCATTCTTCTTTCGAGATGTTACGGCCGCTGCGGATGTATAACTAAGCACGCTGCAGGCCTCGCAAGCAAACGCTTTGGGCTGTATACTTTTGACGGGGGCTGTACGTTAAACTGCTATACTTCTACGCTGGTATGTCTCCTGGGTGCTATATCGCTCTGTTGATGAACTGAACATAACCACCAGAATGCAGCAGCAAGAGCTTCACATACGCGTTTGCCAGCGAGAGCGCCTAGAAAACAGGCGGCATTACGAGAAATTCGGGGTCGGGTTCAGAGGGAGGCACTTGTGAAATATCTGCCGTGGTGAGCGCCACCGCTAGTCTTCCCTAGCGGCCGTCAGCTCTGTCTGGTGCTGTAGTGAAATCACGCTTAGAATGACTTGGTTTAGGAACGCCCATTTTATGAACTGTTAAAATACTTATGAAAAGCTTCATGAGGAATCCTAAGTACCTGCTAAAACTAAGCGCTCAAATTATCCGATCATTGTTTATTTTCTATAAGGAAAAAATTGCTGCCAAATCAATCCGCTTATTATCCCTGAAATGCTACGACATTTATGAGCTCGTTGCAGGGCTGACCGCGTCGCAACCAATGTGGAAGCACTAAGTGCGCTACATCTCTAAGAAAGCCGCGTTTTGGCGGAATTGCTCGGCGAGCACTGCTCTTGACGCGTTGCGAGGGTGCGTGGAAGAAATGGTGCCGCTGGCATTGTAGAACAAGCTGCCACTTCTCGTTTGTTGCCACTTTGTTTCGATACGATCTCTATAAGTTGTTCCGTCGATGGCGTTTACAAAGACAGAATCACTCAAAAAAGACACGAAATAGTACATGGAGGCACTGTTTTCTTGAATGTGAATTTGCCTTTTCTCTAATTGTGTTTTCTGCTCATTACAGTTTTTTTTTAACAAGGCGGGTTCTGAAGATGGCATTTGTGTTTCCGGCTTCGAATTTTGTAGCGTGAGCTACACTGGCCTAGGTTAAGCAGTTTCGCGTGGTTCCTGGAGAGCCGTGCTGCGCATGCGCGAGGAGCAGTGACGTCACACGGCGCACAGCTGGCGCGCCGGAGCCGCCACCGCGCGCGCCTCACCCGTAATAGCCGATGCAGAGGCATTGGCACCGGCGCAGCCCAGCTGTGCGCCTCCGTTGCACAGTAGCCATCTGACGCTGCCCCGGAGCTGCTTAATAGCGCCTCTCATTTTGTGCGCAAGCACACAGGTGTCAGTGGGAGTGTACATATAGCAGGGCGTTTGCCAGTGTGGTATAGCCATGAAGGAGGAGAGCGAAATTGCTGCTCAGCGGCAATTGATGCTCAGGGGATCAGCGTAGCTCACGCTACGTATATCCTGGCATATTCGAGCTAAGCCACTGCTAATTGGCTGACTGGAGGCGTTTCTTGAACCCAGCACCGACAGCAGATCCGACGTGAAATCTGATACGATAATGTTATCGGTCAGCTTCTTCCCCGTGAGACGCTCGTTGAGGGCGAGGACGAAGCCGACATACTCCATGTACACTTCGCTCTCGGTCCAGCGTGTCATGTCAGCCGGCGTCAGTACGCACGGCTGCGGCTCGGCGTACATAGGTTCTTCTTCGCTTTCTGACATCTTGTCAGTAGCAATGCTTCGACGTTCAATGGCTAAGAGCGCCTGGCTTCCCAAGCGACCACCAGACAACGAATCGTCTTCCTCGTGACTCATCAATCTGCGCTAGTGATAGTGTTGATGGCGATAAGCCCAATCGCACTAGAACTTTCTGGCGTACGCAGCTGACTTTATCTACGAAGGATTTTAAATCCTCAGTAGAGATACGTAAATTTTCGTTGCGCATTTTATTATTTGTAAAGATGCGTAAGGCATTATTATACACGGATTACCACCTGGTAATCACGTACGACAGCTAAACAATTTATACTCTCATTTCTTTTGCGTGCCGCTTCGACTTCAACAATCGAATGAGGACTGTGACATCAAATTGTACTACGCTAGTCATGTGAGACACAAAAAAGTTTCCGATATAACCAGTCGCGACGGCTCAGTGTTTAGGGCGCTCAGCTACTGAAATGGAGTACCCGGTTTCGAACTCCACCGATGTGGGAGTGTTTCGATAGAGATGAAACGCAAAAGGCGCCCTTGTGCTGTGTGATGTCGGTGCACGTTAAACATCCCCAGGTGGTCCAAATTATTCCGAAGACTAGGGCACCTCCTTCCTTTCTTCTTTCACTCCCTCCTTTATTACTTCCCTCACTGCACGGTTTAGGTGTCCAACGAGATGTGAGACAGATACTGCGCCATTTCCTTTGCCCCGCTTCCTCCCGCCCCCCCCCCCCCCCCAAAAAAAAAACAATTTTCAAGCCATCTGATGCTTCCTCAATCGTTGTCATTCCGGCTCTTTAAGGAGGCTGGCTTCAACACTGCAGTGAATTAAACGATGAAGCAACGATTTTAAGGCTATTTTTCATGACGCACGAGACACAAATATACTCTGACGTCACAGCCATCATTCGGCTGTTGAAACCGAAACAGGACAACGGAAAAAGTCAACTATAAACTTTTTAGCGGGCGTAATCGAATATCACATGGTGATTCATGCGTAGTAGTGCCTCCCGCATCAATATAGAGAAGAAAACATGACACCAAAATTAGGTGTCTATACTCCTTTAATGTTGCGCTTATCTACCATATTATACAAGCACAGATTGATGAGTGCTGCCTGTCAGGAGGCTATGCTGGCTGCACGCATGTCGAGTAGCGTCTTCGCCGAAAGTAAGCGACCAGCCGCGGCGGGAGCGGGCTCGCAGCCGAGTGGCGGCGCTGCGGTCTCCGGCGCCGGCCGCTGCTCCCGTGTACTTGCAACCTAATAGTTCCTTAGTGGAGCCTTGAGGGTAAGCTTGCGCCTTTTCACTTCATCCACCATGGACGCCCGACGCATGCTGGGAAGACAGATGCCGGATTGACATCTAGTGCCCTGTTGACTGTGTCTACTGGTCCACAGCAGGTGGCGAATTTCCGCCTCTCCAGCCGGTGTGGATTATTTCGGGCAGTCATGAGGGAAGGGGAAACTTCGCGGGGGAATGAGGCCGCGTGTGCGTTTCCTTAAAGGAGATGCTAAGATGGGCTGAGCGGAGCGGGCGTTAGAAGGGTGCCTTGTGAGGGATGTCCGGACGAGGTGTCTGAGAGAGGGTATAGTCAGTGTGCCCTGCTCGGCAGGCATATTTTCGAGCTAGGGCGTCGGTGCGTAGTTATGTACCTGGACCTTCTGTACCTGTATCTCAGCAGAGAGGGCACAATCTGGTGGGGCGCAGCCTTAGCAACGAGTGGAAAAACAAGCAACTAATTAGGCTTTTAAAACTAATTGGAGCCGTTCGAGAGGTTAAATTTGGCTTTTGTTCGTGATGAGAAAAACCGATTAAATTGCGATCTTGTCTGATGTCCGAAGAAAAAAACAAAGCCACTATTGTATTTTCGTCAGCAGCTATACCGTACCCTCAATACTGCGGCATCCTGCCTTCGTTTTCTTTGATGATGTAAGCTGTTTGCACTATCCGTATAGTCCTACACTTCAGCGTGCAATGTAAAGCGTAAGCCGCAATACATAACACTTACCGAAATTTAATTTACATTACCCTGATATATTTAAATTAACCAAATTACAAAACTTCGCACAAAATATCCTTGAAGGCGACTAAAAGGTGTGCTAAGGTAAATTGTTCGAGAGAATGGGGGAACATCAGTGTGGTATCCCGATTTTAACAAGCAGTGCTTTTACATAATCGAAGTAACCAGGAAGGGTCGAAGACGATTACCCAAGGCGTAGACGAAGTGTTCACTTTGCCTTTTCTTTGTCTTCAGCATTATTGACATGGAATTAAAGGTCCGTGAGCCCACCGTACAAGTGTGCCTGTGTGCAGCCTAACTACGTGCGTTTCAAACTGCAATTCATACGGTTCACCGGTTCGATAAGGACCAGTAATTGTTTTCCCTTGCTTTAAACACCAGGCGCTGTATTTTTAAATCTGTTGAGGGAAGGGTTATTCTAGTGCAAACAACCACCCATGCGTAGGCATAACCCTATTCGAGGCCTTCATTTCATGCATAACCCTCAGTGTTAAGTGTGGTGCACATGTAAGCGAGACAAATGTTCACTACTTAAAATAGTCGTTATTCGCTTCATAATAACGAGGTAAAGAACAACGTTGCAAGCTTACCTCCAAACAATGTCCGATCACAGCTTCACAAGCAGTCAGCTCCCAAAACGTCGGCCACAGTCAGGAATTTGCGGATGTGAATCCAGCAGTCGTAGCTGAGCTCGTCGAGTTGCACTGAGCTATCGCGTCCGCCGATGCACTGAACCCGTCGCTTGACCACGCCAGCCAGTCTCATGTAGTCGTCGAGACCCGTCAAACATCGAAGCCCCAAGGCACGACTGACCATCGTCGCCACTTCCCTGGCATCGACGCCAGCATTTTATTGAATGATGCTGAGGACCCTTTCATGTCCCGAGACGAGCTCGACCGCGCGTGCGTTGAAAGGATCGTGGTCACCCATCACGAAGCGGGCTGCTCTGGTGACGAGGCTGGCGTTGCGCCTCGCGATGCTGCGAATGACAAGGAGCTCTGTGTTACGGCCTTTGCAAATTGGAAGACCAACGCGGAGCAGGCGGACCAGCGTCTGCAAGAAGGCCTTGTAGCTATCGCGGCTGAGCACCGCGATCGAGAGCTCGGATAGATTTTGGCTGTTGGCAAAGCCGTTCGCGAGGAACTCACAGTGTCTTCGCTTAGAGGCAGCTCTCTTACTGTGATTCGGGTGAGGCTGAGGTTGGATGCCAGCGCGTTCACGAGAAGCTTTCCGGCGTCAGGGTCATGCTGCTGGTCTTCGAGTTCGGGTTCATCGACGTAGGCGTGCACTTCTAAGTCCTTCAGTGTGCGTGCTTCCATTATATAGGCTGCCATGGCAGCTTGGATCTTATCAAGGAAGCATTTCAGCAGGCACACGCGAAGTGAAGTAACGTGATTGGAGGATACGAGGATTTCGAATGTTCTGCGCAAGATCTCTGAATTGTTGAGGTGCAAAGAGCTGACCGCGAGGGGCGTCACTTCGGGCATTCGGGAAGCATGGGAAGGCTACCGATGCTCAGGGGGTGATCTTCAATGTGAATGGCCTTCGCCAAGCCGGAATGACGAATGATTTGGCATATCTGCTTGAGGTCAGCGCATGCGGGAAGATGGCTTATGTTGATGTTTTGGAGGGCTTTGTTGAGTGCCAGGGCGCGAAAGAACGCGCAACACTCCTCTTCTGAGAAACCCAAGAGGTCTACGTTCAGCGCCAAACGTGTGGCGTTTTCTGGCAGGGCTACCAGCCACGGCTCGATCATTGTGGCTGCGTCTCCGGCGAGAAGTTCGAAGCCGCAGCTCTTGATGGACACGACGCAGTTTCTCGGCCACGTAACACTTAGCTTACGCAGATTGCGGTTCCGGGCGATTTCTTCGGGAAAGAGGGCTTTCTCTTCGACATCGTAGATGTCTATATCGATGACCAACTCTTCTAGCGTCGTCCTCGGTGCAATGGCCCTGACCAGAGACTCCCGTGCACGCTTGCTAACCTCGGGTGTTCGCACTGTCAGCTTCTTGAGCGGCGAGCGGTGTTTCTGCAGGTAGAGGACGAAGCCATGAAGGAGGTCGACGCAGTCATAAGTGAACACGCAGGAGCCGGCGGTTAAGTCACTTATGGTGTTATTCTGCAAGAGTATGTTTATCAACTGTCGTGCGCATCCGGTGCAAAATTCCAGATCGGCGACATCCAGCGAGGTAAGGGTGATACTGCCCTCCTGCTTAGGGATTACAAACAGTGGCAGTCTGACAGAGAAGCAGAAGTATTTTTCGCCTTCGTCTGAATAATTTTGATCTGAGGGGTTGGCGAGCTTCTGTAGGGCTTCAAAGACTTTCGTTTCACAGCACGGTACATCTGAGATGGTAAGCTTCCTGACGCTGTACTTGTCTTAAGGAATGCTGAGGAGGACAGGGCTCCTCGCTACAAAGAAAGTTAGCTCTACAACCACAATGCAGCGATGATGGGCGAGGACGTTGCGCAGCAGAATCCTGGCGAGGGTTTCACAGTCAATCTTTGGGACTTCCCAAGGGTTCATGAGCAGGGCCTTCGGGGCAATAGCGATGCCCAATTCCCCCCGGCCATTTTCCTCTCTTATCTCAAGGCCTACGTTCCAGAGAATCTTGTTATACTCGGCAACACGACGAACCATCTGACACACTGGTGCCGCATCACTTCTGGGGCAGGGCAGGGTTAATAGCGAGCGTTTTTCTGAAACAGATGGCTTTTCAGTCGTCATGGCACGTTTAGCGGAGTGCTCTTCTGCTTCGATTCAATGTGGGGATTTCAGCGCAGGATACGTTTCCGCTTCAAGACTGGAAAAGAAAGAATAAATATATGTACGCGTTATAACGAAACTGTAGTAAAGGGTCAAAGATGTTATGTCAACTTTACAAAGATAAGAGCAAGAACAGCAGACGCAGCTCGCAGTGGCGTAGGTTCAGATAGAGAGGCGAAATAAGCATTTGCTGATCAAGTGTGACTGCGATTCTCGCAAACATGGCTAATTAGATGTCAGTGAGACAGACTTCTGTCCTTCAGTGGAATTACACTGGCGTTGTGACGGCCTTGTCGAGCATTGCGTTGTGCATTACGGTGAACGTTGGCTGCCTGATTTTAAACTGAGTACAAACTTGGACCTTACGGACGCGATCTGCACGTCAATGAATGAAATACCTTTACTCCACCTCGATACTTCTTGCAGCGAACTGTAAGCTACGAACGCGAAGTGACAGCATCTATTAGGGCAAGTTAGAGGTTTGGTTGCTACGGTTCGATAAACGCTGCTCTTTACTTTCTTCAGCTCACTACTCCAGCCTTTTCTTTATTGCTTACACTTTCTCTCTTATTTCACTCCCTTCGTATCCGTTCCTTTAGGGCGTGGTTGAGGCGTCCTTGAAAAGCGACGCCTTTCCTTTTCTGAAAACTAGTTTTAAGAAACTGGCTAGCGCGTTCTGCTACTGAGCCGGTGTTCCCGGGTTGGAGCCCGGTCGCGGCGGCGACGTTTCGATGCAGGAAAAACGAGGCTCGAATGTCCACAGAGATGTGAGACAATTACTGTGCATTTACTTTCCTCGAAAACCAATTTTAAAACTATTTTTTCTTTCATGGGTATGAATTGCCGCATCACACCAGTTACGCTCCGAATAATTTGTGGAGTTTAAAAATTCATTATCAGATAAATAAAGGGCAGTAGCTTTCTCTCTCATTCTTGCTTGTTGCTGGACACCTCAACGGTGGCGAGAGTGAACAGATGAAGAGGAAGAGATGAAACTGAAAACAGTTTTTATGGAAAGGAAATGGCACAGTAACTGTACCGAACTGCGCCATGAGGGGTTGTATTGGTAGCACTAAACTTTAGTGGGCATGGCTGTTGGCCACCTTGTGAGCCCACCCAGTGGCCAGGATTGCGTGAACGGATCTGAGCTGGCCATTATATCCTCCCACCGCTCTAGAGAAGGGACTTGTACTAAGTATGTATGTGGCGGCACATTTTTGAAGCTCCATAGGATGTGATCGTATCCGGCTATCTTAAATAGAGGGGATCATAAGGCAGGCATATAAAGCAGTCATGGGGCTGCCCCACTGCACACCTGCGCAAAGACTTCTTAAACTGGGGGTCTACAACACCATCACGGAACTATGCTACGCAGATATATTTGCACAATTAAGGAGGCTCGCAACCACACCCGTGGGGTGGAAGATCCTGAGCAACGTAGGACTACATGACAGAATCCCGGATAGAAACGCGCGGGCAAAGTTACTAAGCGAAGTGAGAAAATTACGTACATTTAAACCTATTCCAAAAAACATGCACCCTGTTTTTCACGAAGGCAGGAGGCAAGCAAGAGCAAAGGCCCTTGAAGCTAAGTTAGAAGGCTCGGAATGCACAGCCTATACAGATGCGGTGGAATACGAAAGAGGCGACTCCTTTGTGATCGTCGGCGTGAACGACTCGGGAGAAACATTAACGGTTGGTTCGGTCAAAGCAAAGAACTCAGGGACAGCGGAGAAGGCGGCTATCACTATGGCAATGGTCACCGCCAAAGCAGTTACCATAATTAGGGACTCCAAAGTCGCGATAAACAATTCCGCGCGTGGTATTATCTCTAAGGAGACAAAACGAATCCTAAGACATCGAGACTAGAACCAAAGTGAGGTGGAACTATTACGGGCGCCGGTACAATAAGGGAACAGGGGAAACGAGTTGGCTCACAGTGTGGGGAACCTGCCCTGCCAAGGTGGCACTGCAATTGTTCCATTCGGTGACTCAAAACTGCTTTTGTCAGCCGCTTGGGTCGCTGAAAACGCGAGAACACATTCTACGCGATTAGATACCCGCGTTTGGCTGACAGCATTCATTGCCTAACTTCTCTCGGCGTAGCCCAGATAGCTGACGCACGGCACGTGCGCCTTCGACAGAGCGCAGAGGCTCACACCAATAAGCGCCTGAAGGTGGCGCGCAAAAGTACTAATAGTACTAACCAAAACTGATTGGTCTTCTCGCTGGGCAGTGTGTTATGGCGCTGCAATAGGCACAGCATACTTCAGCGCAATTTCCCCACAGCTCGTGGTTATGTCAGCCGAACAGTGAGCCGGTTGAGTCCCCAAATTTCACGATATATGAATTTATATCCTTTCACAACTACGCCAATTAGTTTAAACTGGAAAGGGGGATCTTACACATGACAGAATCCCGGATAGAAACGCGCGGGCAAAGTTTCTAACCGAAGTGGGAAAATTACTGACTTTTAAACCTATTCCAAAAAAAAACATGCGCCCTGTTTTTCACGAAGGCAGGAGGCGAGCAAGAGCTAAGGCCCTTGAAGCCAAGTTAGAAGGCTCGGAATACACAACCTATGCAGATGTGGCGGAATACGAAGGAGGCGACTCCTTTGTGATCGTCGGCGTGAACGACTCGGGTTAAACATTAACTGTTGGTTCGGTCAAAACAAAAAACTCAGGGACAGCGGAGATGAGGCTATCGCCATGGCAATGGTCAGCACCAAAGCAGTCACCATAATTAGTGACTCTAAGGTCGCTGTAAACAATTTGCCACAGGGCAGGATCTCCAAGGAGACAAAACGAATTTTAAGACATCAAGTCTGGAACCAAAGAGAAGTGGAAATAATATGGGTGCTCCGGCACACTCGGGGAACAGGGGAAACGAGTTGGCTCACAGTTTAGCTCAAGGTTATGTCAGCCGAGTAGTGAGCCGGGTTGAGTTCTAAATTTCCCGAGAGATGCATTCATATCCTTTCACACCTACACCAATCAGTTTAAACTGAAAAAAGGGATCTAATTGCCACCAGAAAGAAAGCGCGATAAAATTCAGGAGGTAACGTGGCGTCGGCTACAGACGCCATGAATTAGGGGAGTGAAAGAAGAAAGAGAATGATGCCCGTAATGGAGGGCTCCGGAATAATTTCGACCAGCTGGGGATGTTTACGTGAACTGACATCACACAGCACAAGGGTGCATTTAGGGTTTCGCCGCCATCGAAACGCAGCCGCCGCGGCTGGGTACTCCAGCTCAATAACCGAGCGCTTAACCACTGAGCCACCGTGGATGAAGAAAAAGAAGCACCCTCCTGGAGGGCTGTAATTTAATTTATTCTCTTTGAGGTTCATTAACTAGCACACGGGATCTTATCTTTGGCCTCCATCGAAAGGCGGTCGCCGCCCCTCGTGTTGAACAGATTGAAGCCGTGCCCTCTTTCTGTTGATCCGAGCGCTGAGCCAGCGCGCCGGCCATCTCTGTCGACGGACAGACGAAGATGTTGCAGCGAAATACGGGGAACTCACATGTTTCAGCATCGCAGGGACGAAGTCCTTCGGCTGAGGGTCGGCCAACAGCAGCTCGGGTTGCGCGCGCTTCCAAATAGCTCGCGCAGCACCCGCTCGAGGTAACGCGTCGTTTTTTTCACAACCAGCGCTCAGATATGATGCGTGAGAAAATAAGAATGGCAAGTAGAAAGAGAAATGAAGAAAACACTTCAGGGAACTCACCATCATCGAGATTAGACGAAGTTACGTGGCCAGTATAGACGCGAATTGAGCAAGCGCGAGCCTCGCCGAATCCCTCCTCCAGCCCGACCATGTAATTAAAGAACATCTCCTGCTGTGACACCTTTGATACTTGAGACAGTCACGTCATTTATGAGGGAGATTCCGCGGCGGAGAGAGAGAGGGGGGTTTAGGTTAAAGCAGTTAGATTGGCCTGAAAAATATATGTACACTGGTCTGCTAATCTGCACTGGGGAACGGGAAGAGGAGAAAAAAGACTGTCACGATGGGGGATGATGATGATGATGATGGGACGAAGCAGATGAAAAAAACAAGGTACACTTTCAAACATTACAAAAGCCAGTCAAAGCCCGTGACGCTTAAAAACGTGAGAACGCTCGCGTTACCTGTAGAGTTTTCGAACTATCTGGCCAAGCGCCGAGGGTCAAATCCTCCGCGAAGGGCACAGCGTCCAAAGACTTCAAGTAGGTGCTAGCATGACTCTTTCTCGTGCATATGCTGGGCGCGCCACTAAAACATGCTCTACACTTTCTAGCACGCCAAATGTGGAAAAGTCCGGGGAGTCGTTTGCTTTTTTCTGAAGACCCATGTCCACAATGGCTGCGTTCCAATACTCTAGACGTCTAACAAGACGTCTAGTGTGACGTTTAGGAAGCCGTCTAGTGAGAGTGGCATACGTCTAGAAGCCCATGTATTTGAACTTTTCTACTGCTTACGCCGTCTCACGGCATAACAAGGTAAAAATAAAGTTTATGAACAGTTGTACTACAATTTTTCTCATAATGAGCAATAACGATCATTAAAAACGTGTTTTCAACAAGTTTTCACATTTTTTTCTGGAATGACATTGCGCGTAAACCGGGCTGGTGGATGTGCCTATCGGTCAGTCTACATGTAGCAGACGAGGCCTCTTTCCGAAGACAACGCTAAAGAGATATGCGATTATTCTTTTATTATTGATGCTAAACTGTACATGCTCCTCGAAAGTGCTCGTCCAGACGGCGCTGTAAACATAATAAAGAATACGAAAGACTGTAATCAATATGCGCGAAATGCGATACGGCTAATATACACTGCAACTGGAAAACACATGCGTGCCATTAAACCGGCTGTCTGCCGTACGTGTCACTCGGAGCCGGCGAGAAACCTAAAGAAAGCAGCGAGCTTTAATCCTGCAAAGTCTAAAATCAATTCGCAACATGCCGGTGTGCTTGTTCTGAGAGTGTAGAGATAAAAAAGAATGTACGCGAAAGAGTTGATGCAACTAATACAGCAACAGAAGAACACATTTGTTAACCGTCACGCCAGCCGTCTTAACGCCCGTCGAAGAACCCAACGACTGCGACGAGTATTAATCTCTAAAATCAAGGTGCTAATTAAGATCCGGCATCGTCAGATGCCGGATCACGTAAACAGACCACGTAAACAGACCTACAGCGTCCGCTGCTGTAGCAGAGCTCTCAAGTGAACGATTTTCTCCTGCGTGATTCACTGCTAGGAATCGCACGTCCCCGAAGAGTAATTGGACACTACTTTGCGTAGCAAATAACATAATGTAATGACCCACATTTTTCCTTTCCTATACTCCGTGCACAGTCCGACGCCCGCTAGAGCACGACTCGCTCATCCGCGTACATGAGCTCCGCCATCTTTAGACAGCAAGTTAGCCTGCATCGATGTGGACTTCGGCGAAGCAGTCTTATTGCTTCGTGAGAAATGGAACGCGTCCCAAGATGGCGGCTGTCCGGCTAGAGGTCTAAGTAGCCGTCTACTTGGGAGTATTGGAACGCACCCAATGTCACAGGATTCGCTGCACTCTTCGCCCACTACTGACAACGCCGACATTAATCGTGGTTATCTACTTTGTGGCTTTGTATGCGTAGCTTTGGCTGCGCTTCCCCTCGTCCGCTTGGCCAGCAGCTGGTGCTCCTTCTCACCGACCGCATCTATGCCTGTGACCGGCCTGGTTAGCGCGCAGCTGGCGTTCCTCTCTCCTCGCCATTCGTAACGATGGCTCCGCTCCTCCTCACACATCCGCGGTGCAATCTGGGTTAAGGCGCGTTTGTAAAGGTGCGGCGGATACAGCTATCGCTGCAAAAAAAAAAAATTGGCAGTGGCTTAGCTCGGCTATGCTAGCCTATACGTGGCGAGAGGTACATTTCCCTGGCTGAGCTTGTTGTGGTCACTGTATTGTTAGCAATGATAGACATTGGGCTCCATCTCGGCGGCTATGCGCCGTCTAATACTGTCGGCAGTCTGGCATCTCCGTTTGGCAAGCCGTTACTCTCTCTGTTCGGGCGTCTCCGCTGCACTCTTCGCCTTCTCACGGACATTCTATCTTTGTTGAGTAAGCCAGGCGACGACCTCAGGATCGGAAGAGTTTCTCTTCTCTTGTCCATACTGCCGCTTAGCAGCGCCTGGACTCTCCTTCTGTGATTCCATGTCAAACGTTGTGATAAAGACGCCTATTATATCTCCGCCTTTTATACGCAATCCTGCGCATGCGACGCGCGGTTCGGGTGATAGAGCGGCGTGCGGCGATGAAGCGCGCGCTGCGCTTTCCTCCGACGGTAGAGCGCACGCCACACCTGCTGCAAATCTCCGGTTTCCATAGTAACTGCGCATGCGCACAACTGGCCTGTCCCAGCCACTGCGAAATGCACTGCTGGTAGCCCAGTGTAGCTCTCGCTACAAAAAATATCACAGCCTGCCTGCATGCTGCAGCGTATTGGTGATCTTCACTACCTAGAGGGAGCGCCTGAATCGATTCAATATGGCGGTGCCACTGAAAGCTGCTCTGGGAGTCAGCCTATGTGAAATCGGGTTTTTTTTTTAGTTTCACGATAAACTGACCTTTGTTTCCCAGTAGATGGCATCTCGCGTTAGTCGGACAGCCTCTGTTCACGACGGTTTAAACGAATGGACGAGAAACAACTGAGGAATCGCTGCATGTCTGGCGTTCGAAAATATTTGGCCGGCGTTAAACCGGAGGTGTTCACGGCCGACGCGCTCTTTGTACATATCTTATTATCATTAGCATTGACGGTGAAGAGTTTCCTACAGTAGGTGAACTACAAAGACCAGGAGGTCAGGTGAGGAATATCCCGCGATTGTCCATTTGCCATCCTACTTCGCGGTGGCTCAGTGGTTAGGGCGCTCGACTACTGATCCGGAGTTCCCGGGTCGAACCCAACCGCGGCGGCTGCGTTTTTATGGAGGAAAAATGCTAAGGCGCCCGTGTGCTGTGCGATGTCAGTGCACGTTAAAGATCCCCAGGTGGTCGAAATTATTCCGGAGCCCTCCACTACGGCACCTCTCCTTCCTTTCTTCTTTGACTCCCTCCTTTATCCCTTCCCTTACGGCGCGGTTCAGGTGTCCAACGATATATGAGACAGATACTGCGCCATTTCCTTTCCTCAAGAACCAATTATTATTATTATTATCCTACTTCTATAAAAAAAGATGCCGCCAGCGTCTGGAACTAGTTCAAGTAACGAGCGTTAGCTGCCGCCATCTTGGATTTGTTATTTAATGTCCTCAATTAATTATCATTATTGGCCGACATCTTGGATTTATAAGTTAAGTCCTCAATCAATCCCCAATTGGATACAATAGTGAAGTCACCAATCAATCACCAATTTCGTTGCTATATCGATTTACTACGGGAGTCACCATCTGGAATTCCTCGGACTTGACGCCGAAAGAAGGTGGCAGCAGACCCCAAGAAATCAAGAGACGTGATGAGTAAGAGGTAACGTAGTTAAAGCAAGCTATAAAAGTTTGTCAGTCATTGTGTCATCGACGTATTGCACAGATGTGCTTTCCTGCTCAACACCGGCGACGTCCCGCGCGTCCAATCTACAATTATGGCGTAGTCGGTTGCCGGAATGACGCTGCACAGTGTTTCTTGCATGGTCTCTAAAAAATGGTTTATTATCTTATTTGGCAGCAGTGCAGAAGTGTACGTCGTGTTCCGTTTCATACCAGTTGTGAATTCATCACTATCTTGTGCGCGTAACATGAGGTACTGATGGAAGTTCCCTTCCTTGTCTGTGTGACCACGGAATGGGAGACCCTGGCGCAATAGGTACACGGATGCCTGAAAATTAAGCTTCAGAGAGCGCTTCGCTATCTCCTGCTGCCTTAGAGCTTGAGTGTTGACTTGGTTACGAACCGACGTCGCCTGCAGGCTGCTGTGCTGGTAGACAGCGTTTCTATGCCCTCCTGACTTTTCGTGATTGGAAAATTTCTTCTTATGCTCCTTCCAGTTTGTGATACCAGCCCCCGTGAAGGCATCCGGAGCTTGCGGCCGTGCTGGTCTAAGAAAGTCTCGTTGCCTTGTGGCGGCGCATTAGTAGCAGAGAACCCAAGGTACTTCTGTGGCGTAGGAGAGTCAAGGGAAGGTGTCGAACCGGGTTTTTAAAGGGACACTGAGGAGAAATTGAAGTTGGCTTGTATCCATAGAATACCAGCTCCTGATCACAAAAACGCCACTCTTCCTGAAAACAAGGCTCTTGTAATGTAGAAAATAGCACGAACCAAAATACAGGTATCGCCGCCACAGGCCAATCTCGCAAGTACAAGCGTGATGACTTCCTAGGACAAGAGGCGCCAACTTTGAGGAATTATCCTTACTTCATGGACGTCACAAACCTCTGAGGCTTGCAAAGGAAGGTTGCACACCACACCGCTAGCCGGCAGAAATCACGCAGTTGCGTTTACGTCACGATTCACGTCACGCCGTTCTGTGACGTCATAAGAGCTGCCGTGGCGTCATAAGAGTTCCCTGAGTTTGAATCAGAGGAGCGGGAAAAACTTTTTCAACAATGAATCCAAATTTCCTTGAAATAAATGCATCTTTCGCGCCCGGACAAGCGGCAACAAAACCATGAAATGTCGAACTACCAGATTTTGCTAACAAAAAAAAAATGCTAGTTCTCCTCAGTGTCCTTTTAAAGGAGTCATCATCATCATCAGCCTGACTACACCCACTGCAGGGCAAAGGCCTCTCCCATGTCTCTCCAATTAACCCAGTCTTTTGTCAGCTGCGCACGCCCTATGCCTGCGAACTTCTTTATCTCATCCGCCTAACTAACCTTCTGTAGCGCCCTGCTAAACTTGCTTTCTCTTAGAATCCACTCCGTTACCCTTAAAGGCAAGCGGTTATCTTGCCTTCGTATTAAATGCCTTGCCCAAGCCCATTTCTTCCTCTTGATTTCGACTAGCATATCATTAACCCTCGTTTATTCCCTCCCCCACTCTGCCCGCTTCCGGTCTCTTAACGTTACACGTATAATTTTTTTTTAAAGGAATACACACACAATTTTGGTGGCATGTTTTCCTTGACTACAATTATGCGGAAGACACTACTATGCATGAATCACTATGTGATATTCGCATACGGCCGCTAAATAATTCAAAATCGTTTACGAATACCTTCCACACAATAATCATCACATCTATGTTTTATTCGTTTATATGGCCACGCTGTGGCCAAAAATGAGTGTTAAGGCGAGGAAAGGACCTCGTTCAAGATGGATACTTACTGGCATCAACTGACTGAGAACGTCCTCGCTTGGCAAAGGCCTAAAGAAAACATGCGTACCAAAAAAAAAGGTCGGTGCAGCGCACGTGTGATGCGGTGAAAGCGCATTTCGGTAGTGCAAACCCCATGACACTGGTAGTGAACATTCAAAAAAAAATTTTTTGCGGCATACAAAATTTATTCAAACAAAAGACTGTGGATTGCAAGCTAATAAGTCTGTATGTTTAAAGAGTAATCTCAAGTCTTTTATCTCGATGGCCTTTATGCTTAATTTTGGTCTCAATCTAAGAAAATCATCACTTTTTGCCAACTTTGGGACTGATTTTCTAAAAAAATACTCTTTAAAGAAAGATCAATATATTTTGGCAGACGACTACTATTAAGTGGACGGTAAAAATTTTATTGTGATTGAAATATGAACAACGTTTATAATAACAAATTCTGGAAATGCACAATTTTTTGCTGCTTTATTGTACCGAGAAAAAGCAGCAATGTCTTATATGGGGGCAATAATGACGTTGCATCAAAGAACGATGCGTACGCGATAATATAATGAATTTGTTTTTTAATCTGCTTTCACGCCTGATTCAAAAATATTCACCTGCGAGCAACTTTCGCGTGTTCGCAAATACCTCGTAAGGCGCTTACGTGAGATAATTTTTTCCTCGAAAATACTATAAAAAAAGGTATTCACATACTCGACAATTAACCGCATTTTTTTCGACAAAATCAGTCACGGTCTTTTTTGGACCCTGTAACGTTTCCCATGAAATGACCCACAGGAAAAGGGGCACCTCCCCCTTTCCTTTTCCAACAAGGATGCGAGATTGCCATCTTTGACGTAGTGTTTTCGGTTGGAAAACGTAAGACGTCTTTCCTGAAATTTTGAAAGTTAAGAAAGATTAGTGCGAGGAAGCCCACTACTGCCAACACGAGAACCAAGGCCCATTTCCTGCATAGCCCCTACTGTCCCGCTCCAGGGATCCCCTCTATGGTTTGTTGTGCCCTTGTACTCTTTCCACACCTTCCTCCGAACCATCTTGAAGTCAATTGCCGCGGCACTCCTTAGTTTACTCTGAAGGGGAGCTTGACATTTTTCGTTTCAACAAAGAATGTTTGACGGTCGTCTGAGAAACCACATCTTTTTCTTTGGGAAAACAAATCTCTAAAATGCTGACTCATTTCCGCTAATGGTCCCTATACTGCTAGCTGGAGTGCTTTTGTCGCAGGGCAGTACCAACCAATTCCTAGGAGTCGCCTTATTGGGCCCTAAGTTCCCGCCAACCCCCTGTCCTCCCCCCTTCTCACTCCCTCCAGGCGTAGTGAACTGGTATCGCCAGGTAAAAAGGACAGAGTCTAGAACTGGCTAAGCACACTGCGTCTCTTCATCGACGTTCCAGGTACATCCTCTACGGTAGTTTTGAGTACTGCCAGCGAAGGTGTCCACTCAGTAACAGCAGTTCTCCACAAGACCTGGACTCCACGAGAGTGCGCCGAACCTTCAACGTCAGCGGCCAGCTGTGCGGTTATTTCTGATTTTTTAGCATAGTGCTGCTGAGATTGCAACCGTGGACTCAGTCAGTGGCGTCATTCAAGAGACATCGTTCCTCGAGCTCGTTGTTTCTCCTGTGGGTTTCTCAGTAGACACAGGCCACTACCCACCGCGGGTTCGAGCTTCGCGCGAGCCAAGGGCCCCGATCAGCCGTCACCACACGCACCCTGGGGCACCGCTGCGGCGGCGTTCAACCTCTGCAGAGAGGAGAGCGGCTCGCCGCAAGAAACAGGCCTCCAAGTTCACAAAGGAGACGTTTATTGACGCCGTCCTCCAGCGGCACACACACACGCTCAACAGTCACCCCGTCCCGGGGCGCGCTCAGAGCAAGGCTGCGGTGCGCGCTCGGGGCAACAGGAGAAATGCGCGCCGCTAGCACGCCGCTGCAGGAGATTGTCCCCGCGGCAGTGCTGTGATCTCTCTCGTGTCGGCCGTTGGGCCGTTTGCGAGAGAGAGTGGGCAGTCAACGCAAGGTGCGCCTGTCAGAGGTCGTTGGACCCCTGGACAGGTTCGAGCCGCGGCGGATCAAGGACCCACGCTGGCGAGCTCGAGTATGAACTGGTCCGAACGGCAGAGGCCGGCCCGGACTAACAGTAACGTACGCACCTTACGCTGTCTCGGAGGGGTCTCTCTCTCTCTCTCTGGGCCCGGCTCGGACGGTCGAGCGCCGCGCGACCACCCCAAACGGGTCCCGAATTCCCGCCAAAAGTCACCAATGGCAAAGGCCCTTGGGAAGCCGGGGGCGGAGCTGCGGCCGAATGACAGCGATTAGCCACCAGCCGTCTCCCCGCCGCCCGAGGCGGGAGAAAGGGAAAGAGGGCGACGCGGGATGCCGCGCAGACGCCACGGCGGGAATCTAGCAGGCTTCGCACATCCTCCTCTCCTTAAATGCCCTCCTACCCATCGGCGATTGCATGCTGCAAAATAATAATAATAAAAAAATTAATCCATATAAAACTACCACACTTCAGTTCCAGCCATAAATTCAAACGACAAACAAATAAGAACAGAACACAAACAACACTTGCATACGTTTCAAAGAGACAAATCTAACTACACTGTACACTGTACACAAGGCCATCTAACAGGTGGCCTGCAGCCTCATAATGTTCGGTGGCGCGGCCCATTGGGCCTGTCGGCGGCCAACTCACGCTTTTGCTGCCTTCAGGGTCCCGGTGGACGATTTATTGACGGCGGTCCCATGTCCTCCACAAGGTCATCAAAGTTGAGCATGAGGACGTTGACGACGCTCGACGATCCCGAGGAGCCGCACGGGAAAAGGTGCTGTCCTTCCTGCCCCCCTCTCGGCGTTGCCTTTGATCTTGGGAACACGCACATAATACCAGGCACGCACAGGCACAGAAGCGGACATTGTTCATTGACAACGACCCGCTTGTCGGAATCGTCCCGAGGCGCCGTGGCAGGTGTCAAAGGACACACAGACGCACTCTTCACGCTCCCCATAGCAACACAAAAAACCATGCCGCGAGACACTCGCTCCTTACCGAGCAAACCACTCCCCAGCCGGAAGGGGAGACTTTCGCCGACCCCTCCGCGAACCAGCCGGTCCCGTGTTCGCGAGGAATGCCGCACCCGTGGGTTCAGAACGTAAATGAAAAGAAGGCGCGCTGTACAAAAGAAGGCCATCTCTGCGCTACAAGAAAAGTGCAATCGCGAGTAGGCTGAAGTTTACATATGTACAAGTCTGGTTTAAAAAAACTGAACGCCAACGCAAACGTATATTACATATGTACAGATCTCGGAACATTAGAAGAAACAACGAATAAACTGGAAACAAAAACATGCCACAGACTGACTAAAACAAACAAACGACTAAATAACTGCACAAGGCTGGAACTGAGCATGCGGCAAAGAAAAAAAGAAACCGCCGTGCTTCACCTGGGGTAGGGCCCGGCAAGAAAGCTCGCCCGCTAGCTGAGGCTGCGTGCCTTCGGTTGCGGAAGAGTCCGCCATCCGGCATCAATCACATCGGTGACCGTCGCCTCAGATTATACCGGTGCTCGGTACGGTTGCGTTCCGCAGCACCAGTTGTGCCTTTGCGCTTGCTTGTGATACCAATGGGTACCGACGCAATCTCGTCAGACCGTGACGCATAGGCCTTCAGGTCTGCGATGTGGGCACGGCTGGATTTTCCCGTAAGGGGATCCTCCAGCAGGTACGCGAGCGGCGACCAGACTGACCACTCGGTACGGACCAAGCCACTTAGGAGCGAGGGAAGCTGAGAACCCTTTGCTCGCATCACTAAGAACGTGGTTGCGCTTCAGGACACGATCGCCATCTTGAAAAGTCAGGCTGCGGTGCTTGCGGTCATACTGAGCCTTCTGTTGGGCTCTGGCTGCCGCCAAACTCTGCCTTGCTCTGTTGAGAGCCCGACCAAGCCGGTCCCGAAGCGTCGACACATAAGCAGAGCAGTCTGCCCGCGTCTGCTCATCCCCGAGCTGGCTCTGCACGACGTTTGACATCGGATTCGCCAGCTCCCTCCCGAAA
The DNA here is from genome assembly GCF_052857255.1 of Amblyomma americanum. NCBI lineage: Eukaryota > Metazoa > Arthropoda > Arachnida > Ixodida > Ixodidae > Amblyomma > Amblyomma americanum. Next base: position 5,242,261 of record NC_135497.1, on the reverse strand, counting down.
TTGAGGAAGGCGAGAGAGAAACCAGTTGAAAGATTCTCAGCTGTTCGAATGGCGAACGCAAATTCGCTCAAATGGTCTGCCAATTCCTTTTGACACCCGGCAAAGGCCGCCAGCATTGGCTTGAGCGTTCGGTTGACTCGCTCGGTCAAGTTGGACTGGGGATGGTAGAGTGAAGTGGTGTAGTGCTCAATTCCGAGGGAACGGCACGTGTTACCGAACACCCGAGCGGTGAAATAGGACGCATTGTCCGTGATCAGTCTTTCCGGAAAGCCGAACCGACAGAACACTTCCTGGAGGTTATCCAGCACCGCTCGTGCTGACACTTTCCGAAGCGGGTACAACTCGACCCATTTGGAAAAATGGTCAGCTACTACCATCAGGTGAATGAACCCCTGCTTACTCCTGGGGAAAGGCCCCATCAGATCGCAGGTGGCCATCTGCCACGGACGCACACTGTCAACTGGTTTCATCATTCCGGGCGGCTTGCCGCCCCTTGACTTCACCGCTTGACAGACATGGCAGGAACGGCAATAGCGGAAAATGTCACGCTTCATGCCGGGCCACGTCACAGATTGACTCAGTTTTGCAAAATCTTTGGAGCCACTCAGGTGACCGGCCAGTGGTTCGTCATGAGAAAATCGCAACAGTGCGCCTCTCAGACTTTTGGGGATAACCACCTTCAACGGGTCAATGGACTCATCATCGGTGGCTATGTATTTCAGCACGAGCCCGTCATGGTCCAGCAAATATGAATCCCCCGGGGCTCGCCGCGACACACGCTGGCTTTCACCCCCTGCGCCCGCTGCAATACAAGTAGCGTCCCGGCACTCCGTCTCCCTGAGACCGTCGCTCATCTCGCGACACATGGGGTCATTTTGCTGGGCTTTCAGCAGCTCTTTCCGGCTGAAAACGATTCCAGTTACCCCAGAGGGGGGCCTGGTGTCGTCCCCCTTCAGGTTTGCAGCCAAAATTTCCGATCGCGACGGCGTCTCCGAGGCGCTCACGCGGAGCTTTGCCTCTCGCCCGCTTTGCGAAGCGCTGCTTGCCTGGTTAGCGGAATGGGTTAGCCCGTTTGAGGGCTCCCCCTCCTTGCCGCCCGGCGGCTTGTCCGCTTTTTCGCCCGCTCCGCCTGCTGGCGTCAAGGCACCGCTGGCGAGTGTGGCACGGGATAGCGCGTCAGCTACCACGTTCGAGCTCCCCTTTCGATACTGCACCGAAAAGTCGTAATGCTGTATCAGGAGAGCCTAGCGCGCCAGCCGACCCGCAGGCTCGCGGAGCCGCATCAGCCAACTGAGCGCACTGTGGTCTGTCTGCACCACGAATTGCGTTCCGTCAAGGTAGACGTCGAATTTCCGCAGTGCAAACACGATGGCGAGGCACTCCTTCTCGGTCACGGAGCAATTCCTCTCCGAGGGCAGCAAGGAGCGGCTGGCAAAGGCCAGCGGCTGCAGCACACCATCTAAATCCTGTAGGAGAACTGCTCCTAAACCCAGATCGCTCGCGTCAGTCTGGACTACGAACTGTCTGGTCAGGTCGGGTAGCCTGAGCTGCGCTGTCTCGGCAATGGCACTAGACAGGAGGCGAAAGGATCGCTCTTGCTCGGGCCCCCATCGCCACGCGGCAGTCTTTCCCAAGAGCTTGGTCAAGGGTGCCTGCACGCGGGCACAGGACGGGATGAACGACCGATTGAAATAGGCTATTCCCAGAAAACGGCGGAGGCCGCGTACGTCCTTGGGCGCGGGAAACTCGAGTATGGCTCGGAGTTTTTCCGCATCGGGCTCAATGGAGCCCTCGCCCAGCGTGAACCCTAGCAACTGAATTCGGGTCCGCGCTATTTACGCTTTCGTGGATTCAAAGTCATCCCAGCAGCCCGTACCATCGCGAGCATGTCGGCAATGTGGCCTAAGTGCTCATCGAATGTTCGTGAATAAATCACGATATCGTCCAGGTAGCACATGGCATGAGACCATTTAGCTTCCCATAGGACGCGGTCCATGAGCCTCTGAAAAGTCGCAGGACCATTGCAGAGACCGAAGGGCATGCGAGTGAACTCAAACAGCCCTCTGTGGCACGTGAACGCGGTCTTAGACCGGTCAGCGTCCGCCATCTGGACCTGTAGGCAACCTTTGGAGGCATCTAGCGTGGAAAAGTACCGCGCACTGCCCAGGTTTCCTACGATTGAGCTGATCGTCGGGAGCGGATAGGCATCCTTTCGAGTCAGCGCATTCAGACGGCGATAATCCACACACAACCGGTGGCGCCATCTTTCTTAGGCACCAACACAACCGGAGACGCCCAAGCGCTGGACGAGCGACGGATAATGACCGCCGACAGAATCTCATCCAGCAACCCATCGACCACCTGCCTTTCCGCAAGGCTGACGGGTCTGGGGTTGCACTTCAAAGGAAGCGCATCTCCGGTGTGGATCTTGTGGCTCACTAGATTAGTACAGCCAGGTTGATCCGTGAAGAGCTCATCGTACTGACGCAACAGTGCTGTCAAACGAGCCTTCTGAGTGTCATCCAACGTTACAGCAAAGGCGGCCAGCGGATGTGGTGCCTGGTCGTGCCGCGCTGCTCGGTCCCAAAGGGGAGCGTGAACGACGGAACGCTCGACACAAGAGCTTGGCCCAGGTCGCTGAGCGTGGCACTCTCCGAACGCCTTCACTGCGCAGGCAGTTATTGACGCCGGTGGGCAGATGAACAGCTTCAGCTGGGAAAATGGTCCGTCGCGATAGCCGCCATTCGAAATGTCCACCACGATCCCGGTTTTCAGGAGAAAGTCCCTTCCGAGAATCAAGGGCACACTGAGGCCGGGGAGGTGGATGAAACGCGTGCGTCTCGTCCGCTCTCCCCACCTGACAGTCAGCCTCGCGGCGCCAGCCGAATGGGCTACGACTTTCGCAAGGTTGAATGTCGTACGGCAGTCCCGCAAGCGCACCAAGTACTTTTGCAAGAGGGACAACACCTCTTCACCGAACAAGGAGGCAGTGGCTGCAGTATCCAGTAACGCCAAAAATTCGAGGCCAGCAATGGTGACCGGAATAAACGGCGCGTGCGCATTAGCAAGGCAGCTTGCTCTGTACGCTGAGGGGATTAGCAAGGATTGGGCCGGTCGTCCCTTTACGACCGACCCGCGCCGCCGTTTCCCTGCCTCAAAGGAGAACTGGTTACGGGGCATTCTCTCGCTAAGTGCCCCGTCTCTTGACAGCGGAAACAGCGCACACCGCCGCGAGCTTGGTCGAGGAACAATGGCGCCTCTATCTGCCTGGTTCCGCCCGTTGCACGGCCAAAGGGCTGGCTGATTCGGGTTTCCCCCTCCGCTGTGCGTACGGGCACTTGGCGTCCCTGGGCAGGCGGTCCAGAAAACGGTGCAGCGCAGGCTGTCCGTCTCCTGTAGGAGTAGGGATCGAGAGCTCGTTCGCTCAACTCCCATACTTCGTTTTGCCCGCTAACGGCTGCAGAGGCAGCGAGTACGGGTGGTCGCCGATTGGGTCGGGGCATGGCCCCTCTCCATGCACAGCGTGGCTCGAGGGCCTCGCTTGCCGGCGGTGGCGGACGATAGGCGCGCGCGGCTAGAATGTCGCCTTGAATGCGCTTTGCCTCGGCGGCCAGCTCCTCAAAATCTCGGAACCGCCCTCCGCGCAGGTATGCTGAAAAAGTCGGATGTGCCTGCCTGATCGTCCTTTCCACACGTTCCTCGTTCGCAGCTCTGGGCTCGGCGATTGAGAAAAGGTCCTCCATCGCACGTACGTACTCCAGGAGTGACTCATCCGGAGCCTGTGTACGGAGCTCCAACTCTCGCCGCATCCTACGCTCATAGTCAGCGGGTAGGAATTCGCGCAAGAATGCTGCACGGAACTCCTCGAGAGTCGCTGCCTTGGTGGCCGGAAAGCCGATGCCACCTAGCTGCGGTGTCAGTCAGTGCTGCGGGGATGATGTGTGCAAGCACAACCTGATGAGTGAGACCCATAGCTCTCTGGTAATGGGTGAGGGACTCAAGGAAATCCCGGGCACTGAGGATGTCATCATACCCGCGGTATGTTGGCATGGGCAACTTGACAGCGGGGTGAGACACCTTCGGCGCGGCCAAAAGCGTCTCAACCGCCCCTGACAGCGACTGAATCATCTGGGCAGCACTTCTTAGCAGCGACTGCGCCCCGGCTTCAGAGGAGGCTTGGGCGGGCTCCACGAACGCAAGAGGCAAGGCGCCCAGTTCGATGAACGGCGCGGTTTCCACAGGGAGCCGGGCCAGCGCCTCACCGTTCCCAGAGCAGAATTGATTGCTCGCGGGGCACGGCTGCTGCTGTGCAGGACGGCCGGTTGCGGCAGCGTCGCACGCACCGCTTTCGCACTGGGTGCAAAGCACGCACAGCGGAGGCATGTGATTGACGGGTGCTCCGCAGGGTGCTCCCGATACAGCTCCAATGGCAGCTGCGTGATCGACGTTGGGGGTTGTACCGCCGTATGCCCCAATGGGGGCCGCGGCCAACAACGGTGTTTGGCTATTTGAAGAAACCGCCGCCAACGGATCAAAGGACGCTACGACTCCTAAGGGAGCCGACACGTAGCTGCCGAGTGCCCCGATGGGGGTGGCAGACATGGTGCGCAAGCGTGATCGTCAAGGCGACCTGCTCGGCAAATGTGCTATCAAAGGCTAAGAGGCAGTGACTTAGCACGTTGGGCGCCAGTTGTGGGTTTCTCAGTAGACACAGGCCACTACCCACCGCGGGTTCGAGCTTCGCGCGAGCCAAGGGCCCCCGATCAGCCGTCACCACACGCACCCTGGGGCACCGCTGCGGCGGCGTTCAACCTCTGCAGAGAGGAGAGCGGCTCGCCGCAAGAAACAGGCCTCCAAGTTCACAAAGGAGACGTTTATTGACGCCGTCCTCCAGCGGTACACACACACACTCAACAGTCACCCCGTCCCGGGGCGCGCTCAGAGCAAGGCTCCGGTGCGCGCTCGGGGCAACAAGAGAAATGAGCGCGGCTAGCACGCCGCTGCAGGAGATTGTCCCCGCGGCAGTGCTGTGATCTCTCTCGTGTCGGCCGTTGGGCCGTTTGCGAGAGAGAGTGGGCAGTCAACGCAAGGTGCGCCTGTCAGAGGTCGTTGGACCCGTGGACAGGCTCGAGCCGCGGCGGATCAAGGACCCACGCTGGCGAGCTCGAGTATGAACTGGTCTGAACGGCAGAGGCCGGCCCGGACGAACAGTAATGTACGCACCTTACGCTGTCTCGGAGGGGTCTCTCTCTCTCTCTGGGCCCCGCTCGGACGGTCGCGCGCCGCGCGACCATCCCAAACGGGTCCCGAATTCCCGCCAGAAGTCACCAATGGCAAAGGCCCTTGGGAAGCCGGGGGCGGAGCTGCGGCCGAATGACAGCGATTAGCCACCAGTCGTCTCTCCGCCGCCCGAGGCGGGAGAAAGGGAAAGAGGGCGACGCGGGATGCCGCGCAGACGCCACGGCGGGAATCTAGCAGGCTTCCCACACTCCCAAGCGCCCTGCGACGGAACAGACCACAAAGTGCCATCGTCAGGTGAGACTTCTTTCTAATCCGTCAGTTGTTAAGGCCTACTGTCCGTTTGTTACGAGGGCAACGAATAATGGCAACATAAATATCGAAGCGACCGCTCAAGCGCTAGAGTAACAGGGCGAATAAACATAAGCAAACATGGAGCCGTGCCAGCATCTTTCCTTCGTAGTATGTTTTTAGCCATCGTGCATGTTGGTGTTCATACGAGTGGCGAGATGTCTGGGCCTTTCTGACTTGGCTTCCCTTCGGTGCGAAACGACCTTACGTCTCTCACTGATGGTCAGCTTTCACGAAAGACCGACCGCAGCGGCGTGTTTGCTTTGGCTTCTCTTCATTGCTTGCCGTTTAAGTTTCCTAAATTTATATTACTTACCAATGTAAACTACCGCTGACACTGTGTAGCAGTACACTTTAAGCACATTTACTCCACCAGTGAGCTAAATAGATTCACCGTATTCATTGCCACAGATAGCTTCGCAATGTGCATACCTAACTCACTCTGGAGGGACCATCCATAATGATCCGGATGGCGACGGCAACTCGGCGCGCGTGACACTTAGTTGAGCAGCATTTTCAGGTTCGCTGTTTTCTTTTGCGCGCGTATACACCCTAGAAAAAGTAATGCTAAACGCTGTGTTGTGTACTGCCACAGCACTGATATGAATTTTGCACGGACGAACTTGTACCGTTTTCCGACGAAGTGTAATTGGAAGCAGGAGCGGAGGAAACGTAGGATTTAAATCGTTCGCAGTCAGGAAGACGCTCTTCTTTTGTAACCCCCCCCCCCCTTTTTTTGGCGGAGTTAGTTTCTTCACTCATGCGTTTTTTGTTGTCTTAAACAACCTGTAAAAGGCTGCCTGCCTGTTTCACGTACTTTTTGGAGCGATGCAATGTAATAAGAATAATGCGGGGAATACCCCCATTGTTTCCTTTCCGGCGCTTCGTTTTTCACCGGCATGTGGAAGACGGCGTCACTACTTTCCTTCTATTTTGTCAATGGTTCTCTCAATTCATTGACGTGGCCGGATTGAGAAAGCTTAAAGGAGATGGACAACTACCTTTTCGGTGTGCGTTTTCTTGTTGGTAATGACGCGTAAGGCATTATGATACGTGAATTACTACTTGGGATTCTCCTAGGACGGCTAAATAATTGATAATCGTATTTCTGCCTCGTGCTCTTTCGGTTTTAACAGTCGAATGAGGACTGTGACGTCAACGTGCGCGTACAGGTTACGTAAGAGATAAAAAACAGCAATAAAATCGCTACTTCAAAATTCACTGTTATTCCGGGTATTGAAGAAGGCTAGCTTCAACCCTGCAGTAAGTTAAAACGATTAATCAGCGACTATAAGGACGCTTTCCAACGCCTCACGTGACGCAAAACCGCACTCTGAGGTCACAGCCACCGTTCTGCTGTTGAAACCGAAACAGCACGACAGAAAATATTCGATTAAAAATTATTAACGGTCACAGGCGAATATCAGGCGGTGGTTCATGCGTAGTATTGTCTTCCGCATCATTGTGTAGAAAAGAACATGCCACTAAATTAAGGTGTCTATACCCCTTTAATGCCTTTAGTGAAGTTCTCACCTTGGGTGAACTCGTCAGGGTGTTAGCCGGCCGAAACCTTGGTGCGTCTACAAACACAGGAGGCTCTCCTCTGCACCGTCATCTGCGATGATGCGTGATTTGCTTTCGTTCGCTTATCATGCTGTTTGAGAACGGCTTTTCGTGTAGAGCTTCCTAGGCTGTGCGGTTTTTGAACGGTATACAGGAGGTCACTGCATGTCGGACTCCGCGAAAATGTTGTGCGATTCGGCGAAAGACCAGTTTTTAGGGGTATGTCCGGGTTCACAACACATATTCATCGTGAAGTTGTGTAAAGATCGCTTCGAAATGACACTGCATACTTTGTCACAGTCTTCTTCAAAGCAGTGACCGACTGGCAACGAATGGCTGCTCCCAGGGGTGCTGTGCGAGGCGAGCAGAACGCTTCCGAAAGTTGTGTTTACGTGTGTTTTTAAATGTCGCGCTCCACTACGGTACAAGTCAGCCTAAAGGCAGAGGGGGGGGGGGGGGGGGGGGGCGACTACTATACGCGCATGTTTTGCGTGTTTCAAAAATTGAGTGCCTTTGAAATGACGTTTCAGACTTTCACAGCCTGTTCTAGGAAGTACGTTGTCCCAAACTTTTAACAGTAACAAAGGTTGCTCCTTTAAATGCAACGTGTTAAATGCTTCTCTTGGCTAGGCTGGTTGTTCGTTCAGCGCATGACGTGGCAACCAATAACGTGGCAGAGCGCTGGACAGACAGGTGCCTGGCGGGCGCACGGTGCCTGAACCAAAACTTCCCTTTGACATGTACCTGAAAATACCCATTTTTAATGCGAAAGCATTAACTTTGTTTCAACTGCGGTAAAATGCATTGCAGGAATGCGGAAGCATTGACGCCTCCTCGTTTTTATTTGCCTCTCTTTGCTTCACTTGTCCCTTCTCGTCATATTTACTCTATTAAGCACGGATTTAAATTCACGCCATGTCTAAATTACCACAATTAATTGTCTTACTTATTGAAGTTACATGAATTGCCCATTTTGGGTTTTCAAACTTGCTGCCCAACGTTGCCCTGGCTCCGCTCACGTTTTGGACATTTTTGGCTCTATTTAATTTACTAATGAACTTTTGGACACAATTCCTTATTCGACATCAACCTCACATTATCCTCTTTCCATTACATCCATCCCTTTGGCACTACTTCTAAGCTCCTCACAACTGCTGCGGACACGATCATGTCCACATGACCTAGTAATGATTTCGCATTAATAATATTTTCACCACAACCTCACTGATTAAAGAACAAAACGTTTGTGCAGACATTTGTTTTCAACTGCTGTATTTCGGCACCACTCTCGGCACCCGCTCAGGAGGTATATATGCATATATCGGAACGCTAACAAAGGCAGCATATCGGCGGCCTGACGACTGCGCGCGTGCGGTCACGTGATGTGGGTCACATTTTGCACGGTGCTGCAGCAATTTGATCACATGACCATCCGCAATCTTGAAATCTCGAACGGTTAGGAAACGTTAGAATGCGAGTAGTAAGAGACACGTCTCTTAATAGGCTGGTGCGACAGCCTCCATTGGGTCCACTGCGCCACAGAAGTATCTGGGGTTGTTTGCGACTACAGCGCCGCCGCAAAGCAACGAGACTCTTTTAGACGGTCACGACTAAAGCGAGGTACCTTCCATCTGCAAATAAACTCAAGTTTATCGTGAAATTTAAAAACAAACGTGATTTCAATAAGCTGACCACGAGAGCAGCCCTCAGTGACGCCGACATATTGAATCGGTACAGGCGCCGCTTATAAGTATTGAAAATCACCAACACACGGCAGGATGCACGCTGCAATGCTAACTCAGAGAACACTGCCGGTGCCGCAGGCGGAGTATGCGGAAGCGGTGATATATTCTCTAAATTTTGTTTTTTTGCAGCGATAGCTCTATCTCCCGCGCTTTTTCACAACACGCGCCGACCGCTTAACACAGCTTGCGCCGCGGGTGTGTGAGGAGGAGCGCAGCCATCGCTACGAATCAGAAGAAGAGGAACGCCACCTGCGCGCTAACCAGGCCAGTCAGTCATAAATATGGTCGGTGAGAGGGAGCACCAGCTGCTGGCCAAGAGGACAAGGGCAAGCACAGTCAAAGCTGCGGAGACAAAGGCACAAAGTAGATAATCACGGTTTTTGCCGGTCGCTGTCAGTAGAGGGCGAAGAGTGTAGCGAATCCTGTCACATTGTAGACACGGGTTTCCTGAAAAATGTATAAGACAGAGGACACCCGTGTCCATGAGAAAGCATCTGCCGCGGGTTACCCTTAAAAATGCCGCGATTTTCGCAAGTATCAAATGTGCCAAGCAGGATGGTGTTCTGTATTTCCACGGCCGGACTGTAGGAGAGAGTCCGCGAAGCTCGCTCTTACTTCCCGTCTATACCGGCCACGTTACTTCGTCTCATCTATCTCATCTTCGCTGTCCCTGAGTTGTTTCTTTTGACCGAACCGGCAGTTATTGTTTTACCCGAGTCGTTCGCGCCCACGGCGACAAAGGAGTCACCTCCTTCGTATTCCGCCGCATCTGCAAAGGTTGTGTATTCCGAGCCTTCTAGCTTGCCTTCGAGGACATTTGGTTTTGCTCTCCTCTTGCCTTCGTAATAAGCAGGGTGCATGTTTTTTTGGAATGGGTTTAAAAGTATGTAATTTTCTCAATTCGATCAGTAACTTTGCCCACGCGTTTCTATTCGGGATTCTGTCATGTAGTCTTAGGTTGCTCAAGATCTTCCACTCCGCTGGTGTGGTTGCGAGCCTCCTTAATTGTGCAAATATATGTACCTCCCATAGTCTCGTGGTGGTGTTGTAGACCCCCAGTTTAAGAAGTCTTTCCGTAAAGGTGCAGTGGGGCATCCGCGTGGCTGCTTTATAAGCCTGCCTTATGATCTCCTCTGTTTTAGATAGCCGGACATTATCACGTTTTATGGAGCTGCAAAAATACGCCGCCACTTACTGGCTTAGCACCAGTTCCTTCTCTAGAGCGGTTGGAGGCTATAATGGCCAGCTCAGACGCGTTGACGTAAGTGCGGGCCACTGAGTGGGCTCACAACGCCGCCAAGAGCCATTACCACTAAGGTTCAGTGCTGAGAGTAAATGCTGTCTACACAATACAATCCCTCATGGCTCAGTTCAGTTGTCTACTCAGATGTATGACAGTTGCTGCGAATTTCCTTTCTACAAAAAAAAACTATTTTCAGTTTCATCTCATTCGTTCATCTGTTCACCCTCGGCGCCGTTGAGGTGTTGAGCAGCAAGCAAGACTGACAAAAGTTACTGCATTTATCCTTTATCATAACCATTTTGTAAACTACACAGCTTACTCGGAGCGCAACTGTTGTGATTTAATAATTTAATATAATTAATAATTGCCTTTGAGGAAAGGAAATGAGCAGCAATTGTCTCACATATCTGTAGACATGCGAGCCTCGTTTCGCCTCCACCCCGGCAGCCGCGACAGGGTTCGAACCCAGGAACTCCGGCCCAGTTCCTGATAGCCCTAGTCACTAGGAAACGCATCGCTTTCCAAGGACACCTCAACCATGCCCTAAAGAAATGGATGACGGAGGTAGTTTAATAAGGAAAAAAGAGCTACAGTAGCGAGCTGCAGAAAATTCATCTGAAAGTGAAGAACAGCGTTCAGCGAACCGTTGCACCAAAACCTCTACCTTGCCCTACTAAATGCTGTCACTTCGCGTTCGTGGCTTACAGTCTTCTGCAAGAAGTATCGAGGTGGAGGACGGATATTTCATTCACTGACGTTCAGATCGCGTCAGTAATTCTAAGATTGTGCTCAGTTTAAAATTATGAAGCCAACTTTCACTGTAATGCATAACGCAGTGTTCCCCAAAGCCGTCACGACGCCAGTGTACTCCACTGAAGGATAAAAGTCTGTCTCATTGGCATCTGATTAGCTACGTTCGGCGGCAGCCGCAGTCACGCTAGCTCAACAAACGTTCATTTCGCCTCTATAGCTGAACCTCGGCCACTGCGTTTTCTGTTCCTGGTGTTATCTTTGTAAACTTGACATAACATCTTTGACCCTTCACCACAGTTTAGTTTATAACACTTATAAAATTTTTATTTCTTTTCCAGTCTTGAAGCTGAAGCTTGTCCTGCGCTGGAATCCCCACACTGAACCGAAGCACATGTCCCTTCCGCTAAACACGCCATGGCTACTGCAAAGCCATCCGTGTTAGAAGGACGTACGCCATTAACCCTGCGCTGCACCAGAAGTAAAGCGGCACCACTGTGTAAGCTGGTTCGACGTGTCGCCGAGTATAACAAGGTCCTCTGGAACGTAGGCCTTGAGATAAGAGTGGAAAATGGCTTGGGTGAATTGGGCATCGCTATTGCCCCGGGAATCGTAGTCATGGACCCTTGGGAAGACCCATGTATTAACTGTGAAAGCCTAGACTTCGCCATTATTTTGCAGGTCGACGTCCTCGCCCATCATCACTGCATTGTGGCCGTCGAGCTGACTTTCTTTGTAGCGAGCAACCCTTTCCTCCTCAGCCTTCTTCAAGATATGTACAGCGTCCGTAAGGTGACCATCTCAGATGTACCGTGCTGTGAAGCGAAACTTCTTGAAGCCCTAAAGAAGCTTGCCAACCCCTCGGAGCAGAATTATTCAGACGCACGGGAACAATTTTTCTGCTTCTCTGTCAGACTGCCACTGTTTGTACTCCCTCAGGAGCAGAGCAGCATAACCCTTACTGCGCTGGATGTCGCCGATCTGGAATTTAGCACCAGCTGCACACGACAGTTGATAAACTTACTCTTGCAGAATAACACCATAAGTGTCTTAACCGTCGGCTCCTGCGTGTTCACTAATGACTGCGTCGACCTCCTTCATGGCTTCGTCCTCTACCTGCAGAAACACCGCTCGCCGCTCAAGAAGCTGAATGTGCGAACACCCGAGGCCAGCATGCACGCACTAGAGTCTCTGGTCAAGGCCATTGCACAAACGACGACGCTAGAACAGTTGGCCATTGATATGGATATCTACGATGACGAAGACTAAGCCCTCTTATCCGAAGTAATCGCCCGGAACCGTACTCTGCGTACGCTAAGTGTTACGTGGACGAGAAACTGCCTCGTGTCCACCATCTTCTACGGCTTTGACCATCTCTCCGGAGACGCAGCCACACGGATCGAGCCTTGGCTGTTAGCGCTGCCAGAAAACGCTACACGTTTGGCGCTGACCGTAGACCTCTTTGGTTTCTCAGAAGAGGAGTGCTGCGCGTTTTTTCTCGGCCTGGCACTCAACAAAGCTCTTCAAAATGTCGACATAAGCCATCTTACAGTATGCGCTGACCTCAGGGAGATATGCCAAATCATTCGTGATTCCCGCTTGGTGAAGGCCATTCACATTGAAGATCACAACCTGAGCATCGGTAGCCTTTCCATGCTTCCCGAATGCCCCGAGGCGACGTCCCTCACGGTCATCTCTTTCCACCTCATCAATTCGGAGATTTTGCGCGCAACCTTCGAAATCCTCGCCTCCTGCAATCACTTGAGTTCACTTCGCGTGTGCGTGCAATACTGCTTCCTTGATAAGATCCAGTCTGCCATGGCGGCCTATATAATGGAAGCAAGCACACTGAAGGAGTTAGATGTGCGAAGTGTGCGTCTACGTCGATGTACCCGAGGTCGAAGACCAGCAGCATGACCCTGACACCGAAAAGCTTCTGGCGAAAGCGCTGGCTTCCAACGTCAACCCCACCAGAATCACACTCAGAGAGCTGCGTCTGAGCGAAGACCACTGTGACTTCCTTGCGAACGCTTTTGTCAACAGCCAAAATCTCTCCGAGCTCTCGTTCGCGGTGCCAAGCCGCGATAGCAACACTGTCTTCTTGCAGACGCTCGTGTCGGGCATCGAAAGCAATCACCACCTGCTCCGCGTCGATCTTCAAAGTTGCAAAGGCCGTGATGCAGAGCTCGTCGTTATCCGGAACATCACGAGGCGCAACGCCAGCCTCGTCGCCAGAGCAGCCCGCTTCGTGACGGGTGACACGATCCTTACAACGCACGCGCGGCCGATCAGGTGTCGGGACATGAAAGGATCCTCCGCATCGTTCAAGAAAATGTTGGCGTCGAAGCCAGTGAAGCGGCGACAATGCTGAGGCGCGCCTTGGGGCTTCAATGTTTGACGGACCTCGACGAGCACATGAGACTGGCTGGCGTTGTCAAGCGACGGGTGCAGTGCATCGGAGGACTCTGGAGCTCCGTGCAAATCGACGACCTCAGGTGCCACTGCTGGATTCACATCCGGACATTTCTGATTGTGGCCGACGTTGTGGGCGCTGACTGCTCGTGAAGCTGTGATCGGACCTAGTATGGAGATCACCTTGCAACGTTGTTCTTTACCTGGTTTGTATGAAAAAAATACACATGATTTTAATTAGTAAACATTTGTCTCGCTTGCATGTGCGCCACACTTAACACTGGGGGGTTATGTATGAAATGAAGGCCTCGAATCGGGCTAATGCCCACGCATGTGTGGTTGTGCGCACTAGACTTAATTGCTCTCTGATATATCAAGTGATCATAGTGTACAACTAGGTTACGAAAAGCATGACATTGCGGCACTACACCTAGAACGAGATCGAAATGCATTCTGACCCGCAGATGGTAATACAAGTGAGAACTGACTGCACCTCGAGAGGAATTAGACCGGCAGCGCACCTTCTCACATATAAAGAGATATAGGTAACGTGCAAAAAAATGCGGACAAATTTTGGATAGCAAATAGTCAATAAAATAAATATAGTGATAGCCCGCAATGCTCAAAATCTCGCAACCCTAAATGTGCGTGGCATCCAGGCAGGGAAAGGACCACGCTTAATGGTTGCATAAAGGTGGATTTATCTGATCATATGCTGTGGCAAATACACCGCTATTCGCGTAACCTGCAAATAACTTTCAAATAACGTTTATTTCTTAATTTCTGACATCTTCGGGCGAGTAAGACTTGATGACTTAGACAGCCACAACTTTTCGTCTCACAGAATTAGTAATTATTTTTTTCAGGCATTTATCTGTTCACAATAATATGTGGAGACCTTCAGTGCCCTATTCATTAGACATCACTTGAAATTGTATACATGAATTAATTAAATCATTAAGAAGTTTCTAGTTAAAAAGACTCACAACCAAGCTTAACCTCGTTCATATGTGTCATGGGCGACAGCCATGATATCAACGAATATGTCGCACCACAGACCTGTTTAGATCAGTGTATCAAGAGCTTGCGCGAACAACCTTCGTGGTCTTCTTTTTGAATGTCGGTTTTTTTAGCTCCATCACCAGAGCAGCTTCGTTTCGAAGTATGAGTATATCCTGTTGCCTATAGCCGGAATCTTGGGAACGAAAGCATCGCCCATGAATCCTAGCCTTTTTTAGCAACAACAGCCCTTCCAACTCATGAGACCGGAACTGCGAACTGAATGGTTCGTACATCAAGATTTGGCATCAATCAACGTGCGGTGACTCTCGCGAAATGAGAATTATGAAGCAGTTTTGGCGCTGGCGCACTTTAATAGCTATGTCGGCTGCTTAGAAAATATGTCATGCTAATGCTGGTCTCTTCTTGACGGCAATTTTCAGCCAGAACGCTTTCGAGGAGTTGGCACGAAGCTAAGTAGGGTGCCAAGTCGCCGCATACCCTATTCTAAAATTCCAACAGTGCAGCATACTGAAAACATGGAGATAAAATCACACTGAAATATAAACAAAAATCTTGCGAACAGAATTCATTCGGTTAGCCACCAATGAAACTATTTCCACACTTGCTAAGACATCCCTGTCTTCAAGATACAGCAGTTTCTGCTCAGTGCAAATGAAGGCTTCCTTGTGCCAGATGGAAGTACCTTCTCATTACTGAACGTTACTCTCCACTTCCATGTGTACTGGGCAATTGTCAGCAACACTGTACGTTGTGAACGCCAGTGTCAAATGTTCCGCCTGTGTGATCAGTGGTGCTCGCATTATTTTATCACTATGAAATTATCTTCCTTCTGGCCTTCATCCGTTGTTTGCGCTTCGGGCAGCTACGTTTTCAAGGCGTATGATAGCAGCCCTTATTGAAAGCACTTCTTTTTTGGTTTTTTTTTTACAAAGGGCATCTGTTTAAACCTGATATTGAAAATTGGGTTGAAAAAAATGAAAAATGGTTTTTACCGAAAGAAAAGAGCTCAGTATCTGTTTCGCATATCGACGGACAGTAAACTAAAATTGTGTACTGTACCGAGATACAGAATCTAAGGGAGATACAGCATCGCCCTCACACTAACCTTTCCCCACAAAAGAACTAGCACGAAAAAATTGGATATCTGATAAGATGCGATGTCAGATGACCCTTTTTCAAATTAATCCTACAACAGAAGACCCACCAGCAAGGAGTGGCTCCATGGGTGACGTGTCAGTAGCAAGCAATGCTAGCGCCACTGCGTGAAAGGCGCCGTTCTGAGTGACTCCTTTGCGCCGCTCTGCCGTGTAGCGCTTGTAGAGATGGACCACAGCGGCGATGTCGCCCCAGATCATCTTTAACATGCGCAAGATCACGAGCACTGCCAAGCTGAGATCGCAGACTCATACGCAGGCCCCGAGAGTGTTGTCACGCACGAAGTTCCGCATGTGTGGTTCGTACTTCTCGTGGTGCATCTGAAAAAAAGAGATGGCGCACAAGCCGATGCAAATTGTCGATCCTTGGTGCAATGACCATACAACGTGATAATTTTGAACTGTCACCTTTCTTCTGTTCATTGGTTACAGGAACGTTATTGTGCAAATGACTTGATTCTCTAAGGTAGACAAAATGACTGGGTATGTGGGTCTTATACCTGCCTGGACAAGCATCATGCCTCCCGATTAGGATCTATAACGCTGTAAACAACAATGATCGTTGTGCTTAGCACAACCACGGAGCCTTTAGAGCATGGTGTGCGTGTCAAATACCGCAAAAGAGCAACCATTAACCCTCAGCTTGTAAGCAAATATGTACACAGTGCGTGCAGTGTGTGAAGCTCAGTATGTCAGCATCCGCATCCCCCGATGCTCCTTGAGTTAAAAGCAATTGTTCCCTGCCACCTCGGTTTTACTCAAGCGCAAGAACTACCGTGACATTTTTTATTTCTTAGCACTGAAAGTGAAAATTTGGTCGTCGGTAGGCGCGTCAAAGAATTCAATCCTCGCTTAAACTCCGTTAGTTTCACTTTGTGCTTAAGAGGAGATTGGCGTGGGGCCGAATTTTTACTGTCTGCAGCTTAAGCTGTTAGCGCAGAGATTCGCTAACCCGGTAACCTAGCATGCATTGCGCAAGAAAACATTCTCCAACCAGAGTGGTGCATATATATAATATACCTGGATAACCTCGGTGTGCTCTGACATGGCCAACATATCATAGAGATATGCGCACGCCTCGAAGACGTCTTCCTTCTACCGACCCGACGGCTTCCGGCACCACGTGGGAAGTGTACAGGTCTCCGAGCCGTATAGGTACGACAGCGTGCGGGGCAGGCACACGAGGTACTTGCTGTAGCCGTCGTACGAGTACAAGAACGCCGCCATAGCAAAACGGTCTCGCATCATCTGAAGAAGCAACCAGCGCAGCATGGCTTCATTAGGTAATGCCAAAAGAGCACCACTTATTCAGAGGGCCGCAAAGGTTACATCTCTCAGCAAAACTTAGTAGTTTTGCTGAGAGAAGTGAGTCTCCGTAAAACTTAAGCATAAAAGAAAGCAGCAGGACATTCCAAACAGGTTGGCTCACATATTTTGTTCAACCCTTCCTGAATGATTGAAAATTCAGCATCTTCCAAAGCAAGGTCGCAGTACAAACGTAATATCACAACAGTCTCTGTAAAGATAATCTCACCAGGATAGCTTCCAGGTAACAGGACAAGAAAATCAAAAGCAACGTTTTGGGCCAGTTGGCGATTAATTATCATTTCAGTTCTATACTGCATTCTTACATGAAGGCACAACTGACCAAAAGGAGACCGTAGAACCGCCAGTATTCGTCTGCATTTGAAGGAACAACAGGGCCGTACATAGAAATGAAACCCTTTTCTTATTTGCAAGAGGGTACAGTGGACAGACTATACGGGGGTATTCGTCCGTCTCCCCTTCCTTCTGTCTTAGTCCGCGATCCATCTTCGCATTTCGCCTTGTCCCTGTGATAAGCCTACCCTTGTTCTTTCCTATCCTACGTTCTCAACCCATTTGGTAGAGAGAGGCTTGTAAAGTACATGGCGGTGGTTCCAGAATAGAGCCCAGGAGGCGGGATTCCGATCTGTCGACGTCGTGTCTCCGGGAGCGCCGCCGCTTAGGGTGGAGACAACCGCGTCGTTACCCCTTTAGCGAGTTCCCTTGCGGCGCCCGCCATCATGGAACCCTACTCGCAGGCAGCACATGGGCAGAGCGCAACTGCATGTCGAGTTCGAGGCGAAGAAAGGCATGCCGCGCTGAGAAGATGATGATAACGTTTGTTGTGCACGGTTGGCCCTTTGGCCTAAGATGAAGAAAAATATAATTAACCATCGGCAGTGTAAAACATAACATAAGCATCCTATAATTTGTAATTGCGTCGACACATGCACCTCAAAGCGGAGCATTGCTTACTTAGAAATTAAACTAGCTGTGCAAGCACACATATACACAAAGACCCAGAACAACTAAGCGATAAACTCAGTGGCTATGTACACGCCAATCAACTGTGAACCTCGCAGAAATGGTATTACTCACACAAAACACATCAACTGACCTTGGGCTGTGTCTCAATAGATTTTTTGCCAGAGGGAGCAGTAGACGTTTGTCTTCTCTCGGAAAAACAAACAATCCTCAGCCATGTGGCGAGCGTTTCGTGAACAGGGCCACACAGCCCTGAGCCTTTTGCCCAAGAACGCCGCGCACACGTCTCTCCAACCCGCAGCGATGAAGCGTGCGGAGCCCAATGGCCATCGCCGCTTGGGAGGCAGCGTTGACCACTTCACAGAACGACACCGCACTTCCGAGGGGGCGTGCGCAATCAGGCACCCTAAAACTTTCATTTAAGCAGCCTAGCCAAAAGGACGAAAGTGGAGATTCATAAAAAAACCGATAACAACACATTGCACAGTCATGCTGTGGCGTAACGATTAATTTCCTTGTTGCTGGACGTCGAACGGACCTTTTCAAGCTTTTTCAAGTCCGCTTCTCAAGCTCACTTTCTTTCATTTTCTTTTTTATGCTCAAAATAGCTTGGAAGCAAATTATTTAAGATCGCTCGTGGATTCGTGTTGTCCTTTAGATAGGAATTTTGGATGCGTGAGCTAACAATACCATTTAGAGAGATGCAAGACGAGCTATTAGCCCTAACTAGAAGCTGTCGTTTTATGCCGTTCAGAGTTCGGAACCACCCGTAAAAGCGAAAATTATTTACAACTCGCAAAAAGTTCTAAGCTGCTGTAAATAGCCATCCAAATGTAGCCGTGCAGCTATATGACACGTTGCACTCGAATTATTTTGAGCGCCTAAGTCAAGGCTTCTGCTGGCACTAAGTCCGGCTGCAACGTTGTCGCGTTGTGAGCGAAAAAGCAGATGGCCCACTTCTCACATAGGTCACGAGACATTGTGATGTCATCAGAACGTGCTCGAACTGTCAGGTGGCAGCTACATTAATGACTGGTCGTGAGAGATGGCTGTGTTTGAAACAGCTACCACTCCATGTCAGGTTGCGCGTCACTTAACTCCTGCAACTATGTGCCAGGAGTTATATATGAGGACTTCCCGCTTTATATCAATCTAAAGCACATAATGACCACGTCTGCGAAGGGATACGCAAAGAAGACTCCAAGCCGCTGAAGGGGCTCATTAACGCTATCGCGTCATATCCTCGAGGCGGAGCTTCAGTGTTTCCTCAAGCCTTTGCATGTAAGATAGGTGTAGAAGAGCAATGCGAGCCAGTTTTGCCACTCTTACCGCTAACTCCCAGGCCAGCAGGGGACCACTCGCCCTGAACAAGACGGCCAGCCACACCGTCTAGAGCAGCCTGGTCAGGACTAAGACGGCAAAGGATGCACTGTGCCTCCCCTTGTGTAGCGCCTCGAGACTCAAGTGCAGTACAACCTCTGGGCCGGCGAAGATTTAAGACTCGATCACAATCAGCGCTGGCACCTTCAGGTCAGTGAACAGCGGCAAGGCGGACTGTCGGTGGCGCATCATCCCACCCAGGAACACCACAAGAGGCAGGCACTGTAGAAGTCGCAATAGGCGTGGCAGATGTGCAGCGCTGTTCCAGGGAACTGAAGTTCCCAATGAGGATACATGCAGGGCGTCAAACGAAACCGATGTTCTGAGTGGAAATCCTAACAGAAAGTGACGGACTGCGTAGAGTTCAATGAGAACAACTGCAAGGCAGAAACTCACCATACCTAAGTGTCACCTCAACCACAGAATATTTAGCTTGCATGCTAGCATTACAATCGTCATCGTACGTGGCTGTTATTCTGTGAAACACAGGCACCTTTTAAGACGTGAATGAGTAAAAATGAACCACTGCAAACCTAAGATTGATCCAGATTATGTTTTCGGACAAGGTGTGCAAGAAAAAAAATTCTTTGCTGCTAGCCTGCGCGCTCTTCTAGCCACGTCAGTGTGTTGACTAGGGCAAACAATTCGGTATCTTTACACAAGGCTTCTTCGATATCTTCAGAGAAGCCTTCTTTGTGGTGTATTTTTTCTCTCTTTTGCAGTCTTTTTTTTTTCAGGAGATGAGAAGGATATAAATTACAGAAATTTGAACACGGTATTGGTGACGCAGCTAGGGGAGCGGCAAGTCTAAGGTTGTGAACAACATGACACACACAAGGGTTCATGGTATACGCGTGCACTTCAGGTCGCATTGTAGGCCAGAAACTAAAGGCGAAATAGTTAATCAAAGTCAAAGATGAAAAGGTGAGAACACTGCACTAAAAAACCGTGAGTACTCTTATCAGGATATCAAGCTCTGGCGGTGAAGCACTTAATTCCACTGCGTCATAATCTAGCGCAGCGTCCACATGTGTTAACGCGAGTTGGCAATAGTGGTGCGCTTTCCATGCCAGAATGAACTCACCACGAAGGCGATGGCGGATGCCAGGACTGTTGGCGTGACGGCCCCGTCGAATTGCAAGGACATCTTTCCGCCCAGGCGCACCATGTTACCAGAGCATCCTTCGGTGCGATTACTCCGTTCATCCCGGACCATACAGCAGCGCTTCTGCAGAGCCCACAACGCAACCTACTTCTTGCTGTCAGCTCCAGACAACCCCTCCTGACGAGTCTGCGGGCAGAAGATGACTGCTTTTGGGACAAGACCACGCCCTTCATCGCAGTCCTCGTAATTTCCGTCGAAGACAGTCTGTAGCGCACCCAGGCTTTCAGTGACACCCACTTCCATACAAGGCGTGGAAACATGTGACGACCCTCCCTGACACATGTCGGTCATGACTGGCACGTCCATGCTTGTGTTCCTTGAGTCCAGATGGTACGGCTTCATACGGCAGCGAATTTTGAGCAGATGACGGCAGGGAGGGGGGCACTAGAGTCTTATCCACTTTCTCTGGCACTCGTCGCCGCTCGCACACCGACTGAGCCTCTTTCCTCTTCTTCACTGTTGTTGTTGCCCTCTGTTGGAATGGCACATACCGCCGGTGGAAAATTTGCGGGGTAAATTAACTATGGAAAGAAATATTTGGGTGTGACGATAAGAGACCGGAAGCGGGCGGAGTGGGTGAGGGAACAAACGCGGGTTAATGACATACTAATCGAAATCAAGAGGAAGAAATCGGCTTGGGCAAGGCATGTAATGCGAAGGCAAGATAACCGCTGGTCCTTAAGGTTAACGGAGTGGATGCCAAGAGAAGGCAATTGTAGCAGGGGGCGGCAGAAAGTTAGTTGGGCGGACGATAATAAAACATTTGCGGGAATACGGTGAGCAAAGTTGGCATATAACAGGGTTAATTGGAAAGACATGGAGTGCCAAGCCTTTGGTCTGCAGTGGGCGTATTTAGGCTGATGATGATGATAAACTCAAACACGAGGTATGTGTTTACTCACTTCTGTTAGGTAAGCATCGGTAAACTTTTTTGGATTCAAAAATAGTTTAATCTAGAAATGCATAACGAACAAATGAACCTACATTACGCAATGATTTATTAAGGTACAGGTACGCACACTGGTTTCAGAACGAGACTCCTGCAGGACGTTTCCACCAAAGGAGAGGGGAACATGAATACAAGGATGAAGCCCTGATCGAGCGAGGGGATCGCCAAATAAGTTCTTCTCCGAGACGACAACCTGCGGAAGCATAGGAGGAAGTATTCAAGTGATTCAGGTTTTTAACTTCGTTCACAAGGGTTCGACGATTGCCACAAAGATACAGTCTCGAAAAGATCGTGAAGCAACCTTGCTCGTTCTCTTATGTTTCATGGCAATGCCTATGCTTGAAACCATTCACAGATATTTTTCAGCGAATGGTACACCACTTTATTTTACATTTTTTAAATTACGAATCCAGACTGCCATGTTCGCTTGCTGGAAAATGACACTTTTATCTAGGAGGGTTTTAATGTGGGCGCGGCACATTGATGTGTAAATCTTCGAGCCACTGACCAGAGCACTGCTGAACCTGCAGCAGTGGTGTAAATCGGGGTGGGGGGAGGGGGCAGGGGTTCCTGGCCCCCCCTCTTCCCTTCGCTTAGGGCGGGGGGGGGGGGGGGGGACACGGCATCCGAGTGCTCCCAGGATAAGAAACTCAGGTTCTGAGGCACACCATGGGATCAGCTTGTTGCTGTGTCATGTAATGTAACATGTAACAAGATTGGTGTAATGTTTACGGCATGCATGGTTGCTAAACAGCATTGTACCCCCTGGGACAGTAGACACCACCATAACAGCAGAAACCTCCGTAACGTGTTTACCATTAGATTGCGTATCTGGAAATTCCTGTGATCACATTGACTTCACCAGCTGGCACACAGGGATTTGTGGGTCCTATCTTCACTTGCATTGATCCGATCTTTCAGTTCTGACGTAAATTGTGTCAGCTGTACAAATAACTGAGCATTCTATAACTGATAACCTCGCATGCACGGTTGCAAATGCGTGGCCGGATAGGACTACTGCGCGTGCGCAACAGGCATACAGCCTGCGTCAAAAATGTACATCCCAAGATGTTTGCTTCTAAGCTGTTTAACGCGGCTCCCTAGAACATTTAGCAGTCCAAAGCTTGGGAGGATTGAGAGCATGAAGCCATTCTTCTTTCGAGATGTTACGGCCGCTGCGGATGTATAACTAAGCACGCTGCAGGCCTCGCAAGCAAACGCTTTGGGCTGTATACTTTTGACGGGGGCTGTACGTTAAACTGCTATACTTCTACGCTGGTATGTCTCCTGGGTGCTATATCGCTCTGTTGATGAACTGAACATAACCACCAGAATGCAGCAGCAAGAGCTTCATCCGACAATAACTTCTGTTCAATTCTTAGCAGATTTAAATTATAATCAAGAACATTTAACTAGAGTTTGACTCTTGATTGCTGCTCTGGGTAACGGCGTAGTTACTGGCTTGCCGAACTGATGGCACACTCTTCAGAATAGTTCCCAGCATGCCACTCTATGAAGTCTTCGTTAGCGGCTCATCCTTCACGTACATCTTTGACAGAATTGCCGAAACTAGCATCGATTACAGCAATGGTAAACCCCTTCTCGACGGCGAACGATCGAATCGTGAGAAGCACTTTACCAACCTAGACAAAAATGTGAACTACCACACTACTAATTGTTACATTGGACAAATAACCTACTGGCATAAAACGCAGCATCAGGTTTGCCGCCTCTTATGTGCAACACATGCAACATTCACTTCAACGCATCCTTGCTGCACTTGCACCACATCGACAAAAGATTGGAAGAGCTTTCTGCTATTGAGGCTAATAACATGAGTGTTGAAATGTAGACATTAAGACACGATTTTACAATTTTGAATGCACAGCGCAAGAACCATATACAAGTATCGGTGAGTGACCTCTAAGTATGAGCGTCCGGGAATTACAAATTTCACTGCTTGAACGAAAGTACCTAGAAGCTTCATTGCTTTGCACTGTTATTGCGTACGCAATTCCACTATCACCTATGCCGGTGTGGTCACTGTACGCGCTTAATGAAAAATGTACCTGTCAAGCAAAAGAGTCTTCTTATAATTTCCTCTATATACCTCATAGAAGGCACACGCTTTCTTGTAGCATTTTATGTAGCAGCCCATGGCCATAGCCTCCCTCCGATGGGGGCACTTTTGATAAAACTGCGCATTCGTACGGCAGGCTCAGCCTCCCAAAGCAACCTACCAAAGCAGGGACACTGTAGCAGGGCACGGCCGGAATCGAGCCGCCTCCGCTACTCGAGCCCGGCCGCGAGCAGGGACGTGTGCCTTTCCAACGCACCGAGAGAGGGCGCCACACGTTTCATGAAAAAGCTGATGATGCATGATCAATAGTGAAATAGCGCAGGAAGACTTTTACGCCATTGTAATGTAAAATACCTTAAACTTCCTTAAAGATAGGACATTACCCCACGTGAACCTGCTAGAGCTTGTCGATATATTTTAAAATAGGGCTGTAGTGAGCGATAAATTGAAGTCAAGTGGGGTATTTTTCAGGACCTCGCCATAGGCTCCATGCTGTCATAGATCACTGCTCATGGCAAACGCAATATGTAAGCTACATCGATGAAACTCGACTAAATGAAACTTTAAGATGCATTTAACATCTAGGCGAGAGAGCTAATTTCTAACTGTTATGCGCGACAAAATATCAATTTTTATTTTTCGTCGCCATTGAGTTACGCGCCGCCGCGCCGCCGGCTGTCGCGAGATGGCGCGACCGGTTTTTCGAGGCGCATGGTCCAGAATCCTGGGGATGAACGTATTTGTGTGTGTATACCGTGTATTCGTGTCTCCTGTTTTTTTATTTCTCATGGCGATTGCTGTGCAGTTTTCTCTGTGCATTATTTCTTTTTTACTTTTCTGTAAACAATCCTTTCTATATGGTCCTCGTATGGACACTTCATCTGGTTTTAGCAGCTCACGTGTCACCACGTGGGCAGTCGCGACCTGTGCCGGCTTCTTGGGCCATCTTTTGGAGTTGCACGGGGCCACTCAAACGCGGCCAGAGGGGTACAGGCGCCCACAATTGGCCGACACTTCCCTTCTTTTGTTAAGCCCCCACCAATTTTTTTTCTTCATTTGTTATTGCTTTTCTGTCTTTCTTTTCTTTTCGAAGTAACCACGTGCCCGCCCGCCCAGCCCGGCTTCCCTCTTTCCCTTCGTGTGTGTGCAGTGAGTTCGTGCGCACGCGACGTGGCGCCTTTCTTCCTTAGCATGGTGTAGGTGTCTGTGCTGTGTTCCGCTCACCCCCCCTTTCTTTTTTCCTTATTTCTTTTCATTTTAAGCCCTCTGTGTGCCATGTCCCATGCTATATGAAGACGCGTCCGTGCACTGTATGATCATTCTTGACAAAGATCCGTCCTTGGTCGAAGCGTTGAATAAGTTCGTTGCGTTTTTCAATGTCACTTCCCCAACTTACTGTATTTTAAATCAGTGGCGTGAAGAATTTGATATCCCTTTATATATATATATATATATATATATATATATATATACGCCAGAGCCGAGAGTGGGAGCATTTAGTGCGCACTCCCTCCAAGAAGGCGCCCCAGATCCAATGTGTCTTTGGAGCAAAGTTGCTTAATTCGACTCGCAATCAGGGCAGCGCCGTCATAGCTTGGATGGAAGCCATCGGTAGCGAGCACGCGTGCTAATGGGAGCCACTCAAAGCCATGGTCCACATAATACACGAGCTTGGATCGCCTGCAGAAGGTTCGCAGTAAACTATTGAAGATGCAAGTCTCTCGGTTGTGCCGATGAAGTCCCTTGCCTTTGTGCTTTCGACGATTTGTTGCTCTGGGAAGAATTAGGCTTGCGTATATGCGAGAAATATCGGGCCGGGTGGTTCCAATATGATCTAGTAATCTGCAGTACCTTTCAAACGTAGACTGGCCTGAGCAGGAAGCTAGATCGTTGGTTCCGATATGTAGCAGGATGCTTGAGGCTGTTGAAGGCACGATGTTCAGGAGCTGAAACGCATCCGCAATAAGGGCGCCGCATTTCGTAACGAATGCAGGAGTATCCGGTCGGGCAGGATCAAAGTGCTGGTAGACGTATTTGGTTTGGGAATCGCCTAGCATGACAATCGATGTGTCAGGACGCGGGAGCTTAAAGAGTACGTTTTTCGCCGTGGCCATGCCGAAGTCCATTGTTCTTCAGTGAGCAGGAGGGGAAAATCGGATGGATCCGGTGCAACATAAACGCAATAGAGTGGGCGCACGGTGGAAAAAGTAACAATCTTTATTATAAGGTTTCGACCAGGGGCTGGCCTTCGTCAGAGTATACGATACAGGCAAAAGACACTGCTTTTATAAGTACACGCGCGTGGCGAGTGAAACGTTCCGAGAATACCATTGTTGTTTAAACAACAATGGCATTCACCTGTGTTTTCATCTGATTTTTTTTCTTTCGCAAAGATGTGATTGCAATGATCCTTCACGATGCCTAGGAAACAGAGTCAAACATGATTAACGCTTTTTTCTTTCACTGCCCACTCACACTGAGATGTTTCCCGCTGCTATCCGCCAACCGGAATGTTTCCATCACCACGTGCGTGTACTTATAAAAGCTGTGTCTTTCGCCTGTATCATATACTCTGACGAAGGCCAGACCCTACTCGAAACGTTAGAATAAAGACTGTTACTTTTTCCACCGTGCGCCCACTCTATTGCGTTTATGTTGTACCGGATCCATCCGATCTACACCCCCTGTTTATATATATATATATATATATTATATATATATATATATATATATATATATATATATATATATATATATATATATATATATATATATATATATATATATATATATATATATATATATTAAGGAAGCGAAGAGTCACCGAAACCAAGCTGCATAGGGGAATGTTTCTATTTTTTTAAATTTAGAGTGCCAATCAATGGCAGAATAACACTTTGATTAAAAAGTCGCTTAGAGAAAATTACTTATGGAGCAGCAGAAAAACAACCATGCCACCGGTGGGATCCGAACCCATGACCTCCGAACATCGCGTCCGGTGCTCTACCAACTGAGCTACGGCGACGGCTGTCCAATCTGCTGCTGCTGCTTTCGCGGGTATTTATTTCGCGTGTAAGCTAACGTGTTTTGCGTGTATATATATATATATATATATATATATATATATATATATATATATATATATATATATATATATATATATATATATATATTTATGAAGGGAGCCAACAGTCACCGAAACCAAGGTGCATAGGGGAACGTTAATTTTTATTATTGTTTTTTTTAAATGTGTTATGCTTATCAGGGGGAGAATAATACTTAGATTAATAAATTGCTTAAAGAAAATTACTTATAAAGCAGCAGAAAAAACAACCATGCCGCCGGTGGGATCCGAACCCACGACCTCCGAATATCGCGTCCGGTGCTCTTACCAACTGAGCTACGGCGACGGCTGTCCAATCTGCTGCTCTCGTGGGTATTTATGTTTACTGCGTGTGAGCGAGCCTTGAGAGTGTCAAACGGGCCCCTCATTTCCTTTAACCTATATATATATATATATATATATATATATATATATATATATATATATATATATATATATATATATATATATATATATATATATATATATATATATATATATATATATATATATATACGCACACATAAGGGTGTCACAGCTAACTTGGACCAATATTTGAAAAAAACGAAGCCTTCTTCAGAACTGAAATCGCGCAGATATTGTTAAGGTTTATCTTATGTTTCACTATTATTTTCTGATCGTCCTACTTAAATAATTAGTCGAGATAAATTACTTAACTTTACAAATATAGCTTGCAACGTTCAGGAATCAATAGTAAATTTGTGGAGCTCCACAAATATTGTCAAACCCAGACATTTCCAACCAGACAGACTTAGCGTGGCCGTTTCAATTCGGGGAAAACGACAACCCGCGGAGTTCTAAATATACCACGTGACTTCGCGCCCGAACGCGCAGTGTAAAAAACATTGTTCGCTTCGCGCCTTTCGTGCTGCTGCATACGACAGAGCTTCGTCGTGGTTGGTTCCAAGACAAGCGCCAGTGGAACGGGCGGCAGTTGAAAGAAAGCCGGCTCCCGTTTCTGGGGCGATAATTGCGCTATCACGCTAGTAGAATTTACAATGTGTCACCAGCCGCAGCCGATAGCTTCAGAGCCGAGCAAAGATAGAAGCCCTTTCTCGTAAGCGATGAGAAGGCGCGGCGCGGCGCTGGCGATGTTTTTTTCCAAATCACAGATGGGAGCGCTGTAATCGCGGCGCATTAGGGCGCACAGAGCGCGCTGTCACGGTTTTTTTTTTTTTAAACTCCGCGGTCTTTCGTTTTTCCCGAATAAAAATTGCCAGCTAAGGCTATCGCGTTGGAAGTGCCTAGGTTGGCCAATACTTGTGGGGCTCCTAAACTCTCGTATTGACTCCTGAACGTTTCAAGCTATATTTAAAAAGTTAATTTATCTCTAATAATTATGCAAGTAAGACGAGGAAAATCCGCTTTTCAGCATCCACGTGATTTCATTTCCGAAGAATGGTTAGGTTTTTTTTTAATACATATTCTACCAAGTTAGCTGGGACATCTTGTATATATGTGTGTGCACCTTTCATCGCTCATTTTTGCGTGTTGTATTTTCTTTCACTTGAGCTAGTAACTGCAGAAATCTACAATCATTTGTGAATCCCTGCTTAAGCGACTTGCAGAGACGATAATTATAAGCTGTGGGAACCGGCAATACATCGTATTTTTAAAAAGGTCGTAAGCACGAATATAACGAGGAACATTTTCGATAATGCGAAGCAACTGCTTTTCCAATACGGCAACTTTTTGCACGTTTTCGTTATTGTTGGCCCCCAAACTAAGCTGCAGTAGCTCCGTCAAAATGCGAAACAGAGAATTAGACTATTTACATGATGTTGCTTCGCATGATATAGTGATTTCGATAAACTAATCCAACAACCTGAGTCAGTTTTTTGTCAGAAAATCTATATCTGCTTTATGTGCTTATTTTTTGGGTGAAATTGGGCAGATTTGGTCTTGATAGCATTAATATTAAGCATATTCATTTGCGACCTTCATTTAACGCAGCAAGCGTTGAATTTGCGATATAAATAAGCGCATATGCTAACCGTTCAGCTTAAAATCCACCTGTATCGTCGTTATAAACAATAAATTAGCTGCGGCAGCTTTATTTACGTAGGCATTTATGTATAAATTCAATAGAAAAGGTCCCAGAATGCTTCCTTACGGTACTCCACAGCAAACTTGTGGTGAGGCTGAAAGGTGTCCATTGAGTGATGCGTTTGAATGCGATTACATAGTAAGGTTGAAGGATAGGCGCTGCTTCTTCATGAGTGCCGTGTGACGCTCCAATTTTGGATTTATCAAAGCGTGGTCTATGCAATCCGAGGCTTTCGTGAAGTCAATGAAAAGGCTTAAGACCTGTATGCTTACTTACGATTGAGAAAACAAATTTCTTCTGTGCAAGCAGCGCGAATAGGGTAGAGAGCTTTCCGAAAACGGAACTGACAGTCGAATAAGAGGTGATGCTTATTGTATCCTCCCGGCCAGACGGGATTCCGTCGCGCTCTCAACTTGAGGTCATGTTTATGTTTAAATTGTACGAATCGCTTTAAAATAACATTCTCGAAAGCGTTAGAAAGCGCAGGAAGTATTGATATGCGGCAGTAATTCTCCGTATCGTTTTATCGATTTTCTTAAAGAGCATAGATTTTCAGGTTGATTAATCGAGGCAACCCGCTTATGCATGGATGTGACGAGCGCTGTGTGCAACGTATGTTGTTGTTTGTTTTCGCTCCGTGGCTGAGCTTTCAGACTTGACAGCACAACAAAGAGGCGTAGCCGGTAACAGTGCGCATCGAGGAGCGGAACATTCCACGTGACCAGGAGGGAAGCTGAAGCACGTTTCGAGACAAAAAAAAAATTGGTTCCCTGAGGCATTTTATGTCTTATGGTTCGATGAAGAAGAATAACTTATTCTCAAAAGGGATGAAATAAACGCAAACAGCTGTTTTTTAGACGAAAACGCGCACCAGTGCCTCACGGCACCGAGCCAAAGCCCCTGTTGCCCGTGAGTGGGCGGCCCCGTCATGACGCCCTCCACGGGGATCTCTGACCAGCCCTCAACAGCGTGGCAGTGGAACTGCCGCGAAAAATGATTGGACAAAACTACGCACTCTCAGAGGGAGATGAAGCATGTCAATGAAGTTCAGAATGGCTGCATGACTGATGTTATCATATCCCTTTTCAACGTCCATTGCTAAAACAGTACGCACATTGCGGCTGCGGGTAGATGACAAAACTGCAGATGCTAAGACAGCCAACACGTCCTTTGTACCAATATATGGACGAAAGCCGATTTGTGCTGGGTGATAAAAACCGTGCTGCTCTAGCCACCATGACAATCGTGTGGCTAGCATTTTCTCCGCCAGCTTGCACAGCGTAGGAGTTAAGGAGATAGGTCGCAAGTTGGCAAGGTCCGTCGGAGGCTTTCCTGCTTTCGGGATAGGAATCACGACAGCGGATTTCCAGCTCTCAGGCACTACGCCATCCAACCATACTTTGCTTATGGTGTCAAGTAGTTGAGGGAGTGCAGCGTAACTTAGGTTCTTGTAAACCTCGTACTGAATGTTGTACCGGCCTGGCGCTGTTTTCTGTTTCGCATCATCTATTCAAGCCAGCAACTCAGGCATAGAGAATGGACACGCAATTCCCCCACTTCAAGCACTCGTGGCAGGCGTGTGCGGGACGCCTTCACGGATGCCCAATTTGTGCTGCTCAACCATCCTGGGACAGCAACACGGCCAGTGTGTCAAACTCGCAGTGCTCCCTATGCTCCAGACTTGACGTGGTGGCCGGGACCGGGTACTCCCTCCTGGCACGTGGAGCCAGACTGCTGGGGAAGTGATTATCACCCTTTCATCATCGGTGTTCACACCTCACATTTCCGACCTTTACGCTACAAATGTTCTGTGATCAACTGGGACAGTTTCCGCTCCTGTATGGACAATCTCTCCTCAGATTCTTCGCCAATCCTTGTTGAGAGCATACAAACAGCGCTCAACAGTGCTACAACTACCACATGGACTGATGTTGGTCGACCGGCACCAGACCTCGGCCTTCTTAACTTGTGGGCGGCACGCCGTCAAGCCGAGCTGGCTGCTACGCGAGATCCTACTTCGTCGCAGGCACGTAAGCGATTGCACTATCTCACTGCTAAGGCACGCAAATATGAACGCGACCTATCTCGGCGGCAGTGGCATGCTGGGTGCGAACAATGTTGTGCAAAATCCTCGAATGCCTCTCTCTGGCGAACATTCCGTATAATGGAACGCGGTCGCCGTTCGACTGACGCAGTGGCAACCGCATGCTTCGCGGCGAACTTGTCGCCAGATGATTTCGCCAAAGAAGCAGCGCGAAAGTTGTTCCCAAAATACGAAGCTGTGCTTTCTTCATCCCCTAGTTTAAATATGGCAGGCATCCCAGCGCATGTATATCAACTGCCGTCTGATTTGCAGATGGCGCATGGCTTGCTGGATTTGACTGACATTCAATATCGAGCAGGCCATGAGCCAGTTGCAATCATTGGACACGAGTGTGTAAATATTGGTTATTATTCCTCGCGAAGCTCTCAAGTTTACAAGAGCAAAAAGGAGAGGGATCCAAGACAAAGCCGCATTAATACGGCTTGCCATCGGTTACCGGGTCAACGTCGGTGGATGGTTGGACAGAGGTCTCAAAGTGATTAGTTCTTACTTCGACTGGCGTTCACACGTGATAGCGGGCCACTTAGCAAACAAATTCAAATTCGGTCTCGGCTTTGCATAGGCTTTGCTCGGCCCTACGTCGGGAACAAAAACGCCTGTGGCTGCTGAGCACTTCCAAAGCGACGTGGCCGCGGAGTGCGAACACCCAGTTTCTAGTGCCCCCGTTTGAAGCTGGCCCGAAAAGCTGCTATGTCCTCGTCATCGCTTTCGTGATCGCCTTCACAATCAGAGAAGAGTACAACAGCTGCATCTTACCGGTACTCACCTCCGGGGCAGAAACGTAGAGGCTCACGAAAAGGGTTAAGCTTAAGTTAAGCACAACGCAGCGAGCCGTGGAAAGAAAAATGATTGATGTAACGTTAAGAGACCGGAAGCGGGCAGAGTGGGTGAGGCAACAAACGCGGGTTAATGACATCCTAGTCGAAATCAAGAGCAAGAAATGGGCTTGGGCAGGCCATGTAATGCGAAGGCAAGATAGCCGCAGGTCCTTACCGGTAACCGGAGTGGGTTCCAAGAGAAAAAGCGTAGCAGGGGGCGGCAGAAGTTTAGGCGGACGAATGAGATTAAGAAGCTTGCGCGCAAAGGATGGATGCAGATGACAAAGGACAGGGTTAATTGGAAAGGCATGGGCAAGGCATTTTCTTTGCAGTGGGTTCAGTCAGGCTGATGATGATGATGATGATACACTCAGGACAAAGCTCCTGATGATGTCAATAAGCGCTTAAATCAACAAAAAAGGATGAGGCCCCAGGTTCAGCGTCTTCCACTCCTGGGGCCAGGGTTCCGCACGTCCTCAGTGTCCGGCACAAACTGTTCCGTTCCGCCCACATCACGCTGAAGCTGGTTGCACTGTTTTGACATTGGTTCAGCACCAGCTTCGGTACACGCAGGGAGCGGCAGGTTAACTTCAACGCGTCTCTTCTTTTTGCGGCGAAATTTCTGCGCATGGCTTTCCGCTGCCCTTGTGCAAACCTACAAATGCATAACTCACTTTTTTAAGAATTATCCATCGTGCCACAACGCCCCTGTGCGAGTCGCTTGCTTGAGTCGGCGTTATAGTGAACTAGAACATTTGATCACTATACCGGCGTTGCGGATGCAGTCTTTGGCTTGGCTTAAATGCGAATTGGCTATACACGCTAATGACAATGATTCTTATGCGCTGATAATGCAATGTAGATTCTGGTCTGCGGGAGCAAAGGAGCCTTCACTGGTTCCTTTTCTTTTTCGTCTATATGTGAATAGATTGCCTGGTAGATGCTGGCCTTCGGAGTAAAAGAAGCAACCATTGAATGTTTTTTTAATTCTTTTTCGCATATAGGTAAATACATATATAATGCTCTCTCTCTTTTAGATCCAATTCTTCTAATAGGTCTGATTTATACCGTTATCTAAGTGGTGCAGGAAGACACAGTTTTTCAGTTTCTTTTCGCCCTGAAATTAAGCGAGTGGTATCCTCACCCATTCCTAATGCGTACCACCAAATACTTCCTGCATTGAAAAGGGTGATGCATTCATTCGTGTGTCACAGTTTACTGTCAAGTAGAGAAAATGCACATCGTTGTACAGGGAATCTGTCTACTCTAGTTAAAAACGAAGACCGCACTAATTAACCATAATTGTACGTTCATGTGTTCATCGTATTGCAAACAGTGCAGCACAATTCCCTGTACAATTAACACTAACCAGCCAGCCCCCATTCTCGCCTTGTAGAATGCGCGTGACGACGTTGCCTCGGTAAGACGTTTGTTCATTACTTAGATTGCGATACGGTTCAATGTGTGGCGTAAAATCTCGATTCCCATGCCTCTTAGGTTGGTAATAAGGCAGTAATTACTCCACTCAATCGCTAACATACGCCTATAAAGGAAGGCTATCGTAAAACTTTCTCAGAAACCTCTCAGTTAAATTCGTCCCAGTCGGGGGTTTGAACCTGGTACCACCGCTTCACCGGAGCAGTCACTCTAACTACTGAGCTAACTGGGACGCAAAGTTCACGATAGGGCGACAGTGGATTGTAGATGTAAGACAAGAAAAGACATCAAGTGTTGGAAGCTGCGCTAATTTCGGCGGATAGGCTTAATTTATGGGAAATGGCTCAGATCCTCTGAAAGTGTAGGCCGCTTTCGACTCTAGTTTCGCCTCCAAGGCTAGGTCCGCGGAATTATCGCTAAAATCCGCCCTGCTTTCTTTCCAGCGGAGCTGAAGTTACGAAGTCAAAACCCGGCCTTTCTTATTACGCGGCGGAATATGGTCCTTTCTGGAAGTCATTTCTGTAAAACAACCGGTAAACCTAGAACCATAGAAAGGCTAGAAAAACATTTTTTTTTATTATTAAAATGAATTCGCAAGGCAGGTATCGTGTAAGATGCTTCGGTAGATGACGCCAGCTACCCCATCAATGGGCTGTAGCTATCGAGCATAAAAGCGCACGAACGGGCCAGGCGCACCCTCCAACCGCCGAATTATTTGGCGGAGTGAGAAAGTTACGCAGGCTCTACGGACATCTGAACATGGGGGGAAAGGGGGCCTGTCGCCCTCCCCCCAACATTTTTCTGGAAGGGGAAACGCCCTCCCCCCTCCCCCTGTTTCCAGTTTCTTGCACTTGGATCTGAATTCTGACAATTGAAACACTTCAGTTCTTGGACTCTTTTCATGCAAAGCACAGTGGGGCTGAGATATTTGGTTTCGTAGCCAGTTGTAAATATTTTGTATATGACTAACCTAAATTAGTCATGTCCCAACAGAAGTTGACTGTCCCGTGTACATGATCATGATTAGCAGAATTTAAACAAATTACGCACAAACATTTAAAGCAACTGATCACTCCTCGTACATAATGCTTCCCGTCTAAAAAGCGGCCCATTCCACTTCATTTTATATTGCCGTGAATCTTTGCATTGTTTTTTCGTCGGCACTCAAAAGCTGCCGGCTTGCGGCTTTAACATTTTGCTTTGTGAGGCCAGATCCGACCAGACTTATCTTTATTCATCGTGGCCAGGTGCAAATGCTTCCACATTTTTCCTGATTGTTCTACATGCTTTTGCTTATTTATCTCAAAGGTTCCCTGCCTCTTTTAAATTGACCGCGGCCGCCAAGAACTGCAAGCATTCATTTCGATGACCGCCGAGCAAGCTTGTGGGTATCGCTGCCGTCTAGGCATTGAGTTCTTAGTGGGTGCGAGTTAGCCGTTTCAACAGTCTCTTTTGGAAGTCTTTTCGTTGTCTTCCTGACTGCTCGATTGTCGTCACCACATCGTGACAATGCATCAACCTTTGCACATTGAAAAATAAACACAATAATAAAAATGTAAACGAGCATTAAATAAATATCAAAATATGCTCGATGTCCTCCCCCCCCCCCACCCACACGAATCAAAAACAAGTTCCGGAGTCCCTGGCAGACTCCACATATAACCTTCCCTTCATTGTCAAGACAGGCTGTCATCGGGTGTAATCACATTCAGGGGCCTTGTCTATGGCTTCGTCTTCTGCATCAATGTTTGACTTCTTGCTTTGCATTTGAGGTAAGGAGACGAAAAGTGTATGGGAAAAAAGGTTATTTATTCAGTAGAGAACGCTGCATCTCACTGTATCTTTGACGCATCATGCGCTACCTCTGTACGTGGTCGGCCTTGACGTGGTTTCAATCCTTGCTGCGCTAGTGCAAGTAGTCCCGAAGGATTCTGCGGTCTCGACGTTGGCGCATCTTGCGCTTCTGTTTACGTGGTCGACCTCGGCCCCGCTTCACTCCTGCTTCAAGCGGCGTACCCTCCGTTGTGTTCCTCGGTCGTACCTTTGGCGCACTTCAGCCTGCCCTTAAGCGTGGCCGTCCTCGGCCCGGCTTCAATCCTTCTTTACCTTCAGCGGGTTGCATGTGTGGCGCCTGAGCTTGGTGATGTCCTCGGCACCAGCGCCGCACCGCGGGCAGTGCAGCTGGTACCGGCGGGAGTGTATGACCTGCTCGTGCCTCCTTGCATGGACGCGTTGCCTGAACCTCTTGCCCCACTGGCCGCACTCGTAGGGCTTCTCCACACTGTGGATCTTCATGTGAACATTGAGGTTCTTCGGCTGGGAGAAGCTGTTCTGACACAAAGGGCACAAGGACTCTCGCCTGCCAACGTGGGTACGCTCATGCCTGATGATATTAAACCTGCGTACAAGAAGGGTACGGATAAGCAGGATTACGACACGACTACGAATTTCTGCTCCCGATGCTTCCGTTAGTATGCACCTTTAGCATATCATGTACCGTGTCACCGTTACCGGTACAGTACCGCAGTACCGGGAACCTGCGCAGCCAATGCACATTCGCATGTCGCCCTGACAGTGCCAGATGGCACAAGGTACCCAGCAGCTGCGCGAGCGCATGCAGCAGCAGGACTAATCAGCGCGTGCTCACCGGCGGTGGGTGGGCTCCCGGTGATTCGGTCACGGCTACAAGGTACACAGTAGGCTAAAGGTGTCTAGTTATATGTGCACATCTCGTCCAAGGTTAAGATTTCGCCAGTGACGTTCACACCTTCCATCTATATCACAGCCGCTGGTGTCAGGCGCATCTTTGCCTGTTTCTGACGCAGCTCTTCCGCATGTGCGAACGTCTCCTGTTGGCGTTTCGTTCCTATGTCCTCCCTAAGGGAACATCGGCAGACAAGTACTTCAGTTGTAATGTGATAGACTCAGCAGTAATGCTAATCAGGCTTATTGAGGAGTGTCTCAGGCACCACTGCTCAGTTCAGCTCTGCAAGTACTGAAACTCACACGCGCACGGTCGCACTCAATTCTTTAGCGCCCAGTAAAGGTCAGCGCTTATGATGGGCTGGCCACGAGGCGACCAGATTGCGTGGGCGGCTCGTACACTTGTGCCACTCCTCGTGAGAGGCCGCTGTCAAAAGCACCAGCAGGGCCGTTTCGCACACTGGGGATTCACTCCATTCTGACACCGCAAGAGCGGCTTCAAACTACAAATTTCTATACAGCGGAGGCAGCAAATAACGGTCGCGGTTACAACGAACACTCGCTTATTACGAATGAAGATGGCACTACCGTAAAAATGTGTATAAGAGGAATGGCACCGCGTCTCAGACATAACGAACGACTGCGGCCGTACTTGCGCTAGCGTCACCGCCGCATGGACCCAGGCCTCACAGACGACGGTGACGAACGAGGTGTTTGTGGCAACGCGTCGTTATTGCCGAGCTGGCCGGCACGGGTGACTTCGTTAACGCCGACATCACTGCGCTACGAACTGATGAAGCATTGTAGGCAAAGTACGAGCACTCCCAGACTGCCGCGAACATTATGAAGACCACGAGGAGGAGGCGTACCTATTGCCACCTGCCTTGAACGCTTCAACCTTAATTAGTTATGTCGCATCTCTAAAGCAGATTGTTGGCGGCAAGGTTCTCGGCGGGGAGCACATGACCACCGTGGACAGCTGAGAATGCACTTTCATGTATCAGACGCACATAACTCACAAACTCACTTTTTTAAAATATATCAATTGTTTTTCTAACTATAATTTGGGTGTAATATAAGGAGTTCGCTGACTACGAACTTCGGGTACAACGAATGCATTGAGTGCGACCGCCCGGCTCTTTTGGATTGCAATTGTTAGCTTGCTGGAAAAATGCGGGCATTGTTTCTTGATGGAAAATGAGCACAAAGCGCGCACAACTAGCCCGCCGGGACACTTTCGAGTGCGCTACTGCTACTAGTGATGCTGATGACTGCGTTGTGCTCTCTCCGAAAATCGTGGCATTCTAGCAATCATTGTGTACTTGTACGGCGACTTCACGATTTTTCCTTCTTTAAAGTAATTACGGCTTGAAAATGTGGCCCGTCATCAGAAATGACATCGCTCCATTTAACTAGCCACAACAACGTCAAGCAAGGAACGGCGCCATAAAACGATTTAAGACCTACTTGCGACTGCTCGTGTAGGTGCAGTACATGCAGCGGCGGATTCCGTGCGTGCTGTGCCAGTGTTTCCGCCGGGTATGCATTTTCAAGTTGTACTGAGTAGAGAAGAGGTCACCGCACTTCTCACAGGCGAGGAAGAGGCTGTTCAAGGGAACGATATCGACGTCCTCTGAAAAAGAACAAAGCAGTAGAAGGAGCGAATGAGCACATATAAAGTGAAGAACTGCCCAGAGAATTCAGTGTTCTTAATGTGTACCGTGGCAGAGAGGAAAAGGCCAGCAGTAGTACTTTTTGGCATCAGTTCCTTAGTATCAATTCTTTGCATGGTAGTCTCGTTAAGATAGTAATAGAATAGTATATCATTAACCTGAATAGTACAGATATTTAACTCGCACTTATATCAATTAATCAAAAACTAGAACGGCTGATGGCCCTGGCAGGAAAAATTTAGAGCATGAGAAAGTCCTAACATTATATTGAATTGAATTGAATTGAATTTATTTCTCCAGAACAACTGGAAGGATTTCCAAGCAAAAAGCTGCTTTTGCAACTTCACTGGGCCCGGAAAGCCTTTACATAGCAGTGGTTTCGACATACCAGCTGATGGAAATGAACATAAGAAAGATACAACAAAGGAGAACAAATATACACACTATCAAATACAAACAATGAATACACATTTACATGCAAGTGTATGGTTAAAACTGCAACTTCTAGGCTCATCTAGTGCAAAAATAATACGTAATTAAGAAATGCACATGTATTAGAATCCCAAAGACGCACTTAATGTTCACATATAAACATTTTGAACCTATATACACACATGAAAAGCAGAATACACACATCAAATTGTATGAAATAATCAAAATATTAGAGAAATGCACAAAATTGTCTCTGTACATCACAGGCCACCTAAAGAATCAGAAGTAACATATCTAAAAAAAAGGAAATAGTTCACAACTCTACGATCTACGAAATACCGTCGCAATTCTTTGAACCTGAAACTTGTGGTATGTTTATATTTGTTAAGTACATGCGGAAGATTGTGTTGCAATGTTTGGAGTTTATAATTTGTTCTAAAATGAGGAACAAACCAAGCGTCCGTGCTGCGGGTACGAGCAGAAGTATGTTTAATTTTTGGGACGCTGTTTCAGTTATAAAGGCCTTGTAAGAACTGTTGGAGAAAGAAAACAAACGTAGCACCCGGAAATCATACATATGGTCAATGCGGACAATGTGATACAATGGAAACAAAACGTTTGTTGGGGATAAGCAGTGTACGTTTGCGATGTGATGAAGGGTTTCTTTTGGAGGCGCAGAATCTTCGCGATATTTGTTTTCGTAGTGGTTGCCCATATTAAGCTACAGTAATTAATATGAGATTCAAAGAATGCATAATAAATTTGTCGCTTAACGTTTGTGGGCAGGAGCGTTCGGCATCGTGACAGTGCTCCTGCTGTCGCAGCGAGCTTTTTACAGATGTTTTTCACCTGCGTATCCCAGCTGAGATTAGACAAGAAAACAACTCCCAGAATTTTGTGCTCATGCACAATTTCAATTTCTTCATCAGTTATCTAATTGCGTGTTGAATTTGAAGTGGTTTATTTTTTCCCGGAAGATAATTGCTTTTGTTTTTGCTGCATTAATATTTATCTTATTGCGCTGCGACCAGAGCAAGAGCCTGTCAAGCATATCATTGCATTTTAGTACTAATTTGTGTACACTTGGACCATAAAATAAGACTGTGCTGTCATCTGCATATATTATGAACTTCTCTGCTTGGTCTAGTGTAACAATATCATTTATATATAAATTAAATAATAAAGGCCCCAAAACACTTCCTTGTGGCACACCATGTGTAATTGTTAAGAAATTTGTCTGTTCCCTATCTATGCATACGTACTGAGTTCTGCCACTCAAATATAACCGAAACAGTTCTAGTGGTATGCCCTGAATTCCGTAGAGTGAAAGTTTATGCAGTAGTATATCGTGATTAAGACAAAGTCCTTCGTGAAGTCAATAAATAAACCTATGGTAAAATTGTTATTTTCTATATTTTGTAGTATATTTTCTTCCAGAGAAGGCTGTCTCTGTTGCTCTATTTTTACGAAATCCATGCTGGGCATTGCTTAGCACATTATGCTTCTCTACAAAAAGAATTAACCGATCATAAATTAGTTTCTCTAGCCCCTTTGAAAATATTGGTAGAACAGATATTGGTCTGTAATTTGAAACCAATTTTTTATCGCCCCCCTTATGAACTGCAGTTAATCTAGCTTTCTTCATGGCAACTGGAAATACACCCGTTTCAAGGACCAAGTTATAGATATGAGTTAGAACAGGAAGAATATCCTCCGAGACATATTTAACAGACTTTACTTGCATATTATCTACATCTAATGCTGTACTCTTATTCAAATGAATAAATGTTCTGTAGATTTCTGATTCATTGGTTGGCTGCAAAAACATACTTTCGGGAACGCTTTGAATAGCCATATCCAAACTTAAGGGGTTATTGTCCCATGGTATAGATTTAATAAAATGTTCATTCAATTTTTCCGCGAGTGCCTTTCCAGTCAATTCGGAGTTGTTAAAAGTAATTCTGTTTGGCTCTGTGTTTTTCTTTCCGCGACCTAAGACCTTATTTACTACTTTCCAAACGATATTTGGGCTCTTTCGCGCGATATCAGAGAATAATTCTTGGAGGTACACTTTCTTGGCCCGCCTTAATTCAGCATTCAGCCTGTTTCTGGCTGCTTTAAAACCATCTAGATCGGCAGGCGAGCGCGTGCGCAGAAAGACATGATAAAGAGTATTCTTCTTTGTGATCATGCCTAGATGAGCCCTTGTGACCCACGGTTTCCTTATCTTTCTTGGTTGCTTAAAGCTCCTAAATGGAAAGTGTCTTATGTATATCTGCACAAAGATTTCAATGAATGCGGCATAGGCATCACTTGCATCTTTAATGCGAAATATGAACTACCAATCATAAACGGCGACATCATGTTTAAATGACTGCAATGCGAGGTCTGTTATGTACTGCAATGTAATCGGGCAAGAAGCATCAGTTTTAGCTCTTGTTTCTGATTTGTAGATCATAAAGACTGGACAGTGGTCACTAATATTTGATGTAATAGTAACAGCGGCGGAAATGACCGTCTCTATGTTTGTTATCAGTAAATCAAGTATAGACGTACTAGATGACGTGACGCGAGTTTATGTTTCAATTACATTTGTGAAACCAGAGCTGTGAAGCGTTGTGATAAGGTCATTTGCCGCAGTATTATGTTGAGAAATGTTAATATTAAAATCACCCCCGCAAATTATTCTGAGGTTATTAACACGCATGTAGTCAAGAATTATGTCAAAGAAGGTAAGAAAATTTGAAACCTTGCCATCCGGGGGCCGGTACACAACTGTAACCGCTTCCTGCTTATATTTCGAAGTTAATATTTCAAAATCATTACATGATTTTGAAATCTCTGGAACTATCTCGTAGTCATGGAGAGAATCGACATATATAGCAATACCACCGCCGCGTCTACCAAATCGATGAATAAAAAAGTTTCTATAGCCCTCTAGGTAAAGCATATTACTATGCTCATAATACCAAGTTTCTGTCAACAATATTATTTTAAACTTGAAATTAAATTCATTTAGAAAACTACTAATGCACTCATCCTTGTTACAAGCAGAACGTGCGTTGATATGTAAGACAGGATTTTGTGTGGACTGTTCAAGTTTTATGTTTTGGGGAAAAGCAAATTCTTGATAGCGCATTTTAGATTCATGCGGTATCGCTGTGCTGCTCTAAACATTGCCTAGCAGATCTTTTCAAGGTCCTTTTCATTTTCTATCTGCACAGCATCAGTGCCGTCTGCCTGCTTTGCGAAAATCTTTCCATTAACCGAACAGACCGACTTCCACTGATGCTCCCGTTTCCTTTTGGCAGCCAGGCCAAGCAAACGTTTCAAGACTGGGCAAAGATGTTCATTCACATATATTGGGTCACTACCTTTGATTCCTACATCGGTGTTTGTGGGGCGCATTTTCTTTGCTTTTCTGAGCGTTTCATCGCGTTTCGCTCGTGACTTGAACTGGACGAGAATGTTTGGCGTTTTTCCTT
This sequence comes from Amblyomma americanum, assembly GCF_052857255.1. Classification (NCBI taxonomy): domain Eukaryota; kingdom Metazoa; phylum Arthropoda; class Arachnida; order Ixodida; family Ixodidae; genus Amblyomma; species Amblyomma americanum. The sequence continues at coordinate 5,201,096 of NC_135497.1, read as the reverse complement.
GTCAAGCGGGCAAACGTGACAACTCTCTATGTCAGCTTCGGAAAGAGGCTCACTGATAGCCTTCCCAAGTTCGGAAACTATCTCCAGTACACTTTCACTTTCTTTCTGCTCTACACCCTGGATTTCAATGTTCGCCTTTCGCGAGTACATTTCTAAACGAACAAGGCGTTTCTCTAGTTCTGCAGTGTTTTGCTCTAGGGTCCCACATTTGGAACGAAGAATTTCATTCTCTTTTTCCAGCTTAGAGTTTTTTTTCAATTTCATTGTCCAGTTTTTTCTGTAGTTCCTCGAGTGTTTCGTTCGCATATGAAAGGGCTTTCTTTGTTTCAATCTGATCGGCTCGTATTTCCCGAATTTCATTCCTTAAACTCCGCTCAACTGATTCTTTCATCGTCTTCATTCCTTGTCGGTGCTCCTCTTTAAGCTTAAAAAATTCTGCTCGCATTTCATCCTTCACTTTAGACAGCTCTTTCGACATCTTTGAACAACAACATATTTCAACTTTGGCAGTGGAGACGACGTAGGTAATTAATCAAGCGGCAGCAGTACGCTGTAAGCACTAACCTGCAACAAGGCAGAAGAGCGCGGTTTAGCCGGTGTGCATTCACGTCGTCGCCACTGCCATGTGAAGCTGGGGCGGTGACGGCTTGGCTTTATAGGCTTCTTCTCGTCGCTCGATGCGCTGTGCAGATAACCAGTGCCAGGGACGGTGACGTTTTGCTGTCGATTCCGATGCCCCACGTTATGTAGTCGCTGCAGCACTTGCAACCGTTGGCGAAGCAAACTGCAACAAGGCAGAAGAGCGGGGTTTAGCCGGTGTGCATTCACGTCGTCGCCACTGCCATGTGAAATCTACGAAGTTCCGTGAATTTCAGCAAAAGCACTGTAATCAAGAGTCTGACATTAAAGACCTTAAAAAAGGATGACTGAGTTTGAAGAAAAATATGACCTGAAACAGGTAGCCTAAGCCCAGCTAGAAAATGACATACATGACCTCGGATTCAGGAGCAGGCAGATGAACTTAGATGTGGATGGAATAAAAGAAGCACAGGACGAGGACCTGACAGCCATATTAAATAACGTGGCTGATAAACTTCGAGTGCCTCACTTGATGGAACAGGAATTTGCACACGTTCTTCGACTCCCATGCAAACGTGATAAGGTGCCAGGCATCATTGTGCGTTTCACGAGGCAAGCGATAAGAGAAAACTGGATTAAGAATAAGAACAACCGCGAGGAAAGCGATCCACCGATTTTCTTGCAAGAAAACTTGACACGACGCAAGAGACAAATACTTCAAGGAACGAAAGACTGCGCCAAAGATAAAGGTATGTCAACGGAAATGTTTTCGACAGCAAATGTGAGGGAATGAGTGCCATTCATGTGAGGGCAAAGAGTGACTTGTATCAGTTATAGCATTTTTGATCTTATCTTTTGTGATTTCTTCTTGAAACATAACCAAAATTCAGCACATATGTTATTATCTGCCCAGCGACCTGAACCGCACTGATTCGTGTGTTCCGCCGACATCGCTTAAAGCTGTTCACTTGAATGGACGCTCTGTAAATACAAGGCAATGTATTTAGTGGAATTCTTTGGTGAATTTTCGCTTCCTTTCTCTCTGATCATGCTCAGTGAAACATGGAGCACAAATGATTCTGACATTTTCAGGATGACCAACTATACAACTTGCTACTTGAACCGTTCTGGTCTCCGTGGTAGTGAAGTAGCCTTATTGGTGTCTAATGACATTGAATGCGACAAGCTGGACTCTGACAGTCTACTTACTGATGATTTTGAGGTCCTATCTGTCTGTACCAACAGGTTTGTGTTTTCGGTTCTTTATCGTCCCTTGAAGGGAAATGTGGTTAAGTTTTTGGAATTGTACGACTGCTTTTTTTCGTTTATAACCGACGGCAAATACACTCTAACAGCTGGAGGGGATTTTAATATTGATATGTTGAGAGACAATTTTTTCGTTAAAGACTTTAACACTGCCTTGGCTTCGAACGGCTTCATTAACCTTGTAACCACTCCAGCTAGGATTACATAGGAAACCGAGTCTCTTCTCGGTCGGCTCATTACGAACTCCTTACAACTAATAGGTGACTCAGGTGTAATATCATGTGCACTCAGTGACCATCTTCCAGTGTTTCTATGTATCTATAGGACTGGACCGGTAAAGTACCGAAAGGAAAAAGCTATGTATCAATATATAACTAATGCTACGCTCAATTCATTTCATTGTTCAGTTGCACAAGTTAAATAGGATAGCAATGACAATAACAGTGACGTAAATGAGGCTTACAATAAGTTTATCCAAGTAGTTACGCAAGTATACCATTCATGCTTCCCATTAAAACTGCGTAGATAAAAAACCGTAAAACTCGCAAACCGTGGATAACGTCTGAGTTACACCATAAAATTAAACTGATAGAAAATCTCTACGGGATTTTTTTACACACACATTGAGCCGATGACTAAAGTAAGTTTAAAAAATACAGGAATAGGTTAACAAAAAAGCTACGTCTGGCACGCACAGAACACTACGCGACATTTCTTCAAGATAAAAATTGTCGCCACGATTTGGTGTGGTCAACATTAAATTGTTTACTAAGGCTCGAGCAACCGCACCCAGCCCCACAGATATTAAGGCTTGATGCTAAAGACATATCTTGAGTAGACCTAGGAGATGCCTTTAACAACTTTTTTACAACCCTTTCGCATACCAACCCATCACATGATTCCAATAGCTACATTGGTTCCTACGATAATAATACAATATTTTTGAACCCGTTTACGGCAGAAGACGTTATATCAGTCCTACAGAACCTTAATAACCGCCGCGGATGTCACAATGATGGCATTCAAGTCAGGCCTGTGAAGCATGTTGTAGCAGTTATTGGCCCTGTTCTGGTGAATATATTTAGTTTAACTTTTACTGCCGGTATATTTCCGGACAAAATGCAAATAGCCTAACTAACGGATCTGTATAAGAATGGTGACCGCAACTAATTAGAAAATTATAGACCAGTATCTATACTTCCTATCTTTACGAAGGCTCTACAAAAAGTCCTACATACAAGGTTGTCTCAATTCATTTACAAGCATACCCTTTTGTCACAAAATAAATTAAGATTTTGTAAAAATAAATCAAAGAAAAGAGCGCTTTGCGAGCAAAAGGAATATATACTAACACAATTTGAAAAGAAGGCCTTCGTTATTCGTGTCTTCGTAGACTTTTCGAAGGCATTTCATATTGTGAACTACTGAATACTCCTAAAACAATTGGTGTGTTATGGTTTTCGAGGACAGACCCAGATGCTGCTGAAATCATATCATTCGCACAGACAACATGCTGTACGCTTAGACAAAATGAAATCTGAACCAAAACGCATTACTTCTGGTGTCCCACAAGCCATTATATTGGGACTAGTACTCTTTAATATGTACCTAAATGATATCTCTAACATTAACTCCACTGATAAATTTCTTATCTGCGCTGATGACACAAGCATTTTTTTACTGGAAATGTTCTTGATCTCCTTGTTCGGAAATGCAATGACACCATGATTGAATTACAAGAATGGTCTGAATCCAAATGTACGCGTGTTAATTATAAGAAAACACCAAGCTGTTATTTTTCGTCCCAAAAATAAAGTGCTTCCTTCCTCTGTCGAGATTTAGCTAAGGTCGCGGTGCATAGATTTCTTTGAAAAATTTAAATGTCTAGCAGTAGATTTTTCTTCCAACATGACTTGGGGTCACCACGTGGGCCGTATAGCAACGAAGCTGGCTCAACCAACCGGAGTCATAAGTCGGCTGAGATATGGTATTGCAAGAAAAATAAGCTACTCCTCTATAATTTCATTTTCTACTCAAATTTAAACTACTAACACTTCGTATGGGAAACATCCGCGGATAGCTGTCTTCAACGTATCTATATTCTACAGAAACAGCTCCTTCGTCTTATTTACAATGTCCCCAGGGACTCGTCAAGCGTGGACCTCTTTCTACAAAGTGGCATGGTAAAAATTCACAACTTGTATAAATATCGCCCAAGTATTCGGTTTAAACTTGAAACACTTAAGAATGTAAACTACATACGTAACCTTGCTAAATTGCATGCCCGAGAAGCCAGCTAAACGACAAGTTAAGTGGAGACTTGGGTAGTGTCGACTCCTCGAATAAATTCAGGCAGAGAACGCCTGCAAGCGATTCTTCCTTCCCTTTTAACTACCTACGCATATAAAAATTTTGACCTCTTTAGTTCGCGAAAAAAGTCTTTGGGTGCTATGTACGCCGGCATGTAGCATACGATTAATTTTTTTCTTTGGAATTAATCTGTGTTTATCGAGTGTGAATGCCGATTCAATATTTTATAATGCTGTTTCACTTTACTTTCTAGTTTCATTATTTTATACTTGTTAAGATGTTGACTAATTCCCTTTGTTTCATAAGCCTTGCTGTCAAGTCGCTGCCAAGCGAATGGGGCTGCGGCTTTTCTGCGCTTCCGCTGTCTGTGCCTTTTCAAGGCAGAAATGGATTTGATTTGATTTATTAAATATTCTGCCTATTCGCGATACAAAGGCAGCGCGATGATACTGACCCGCACTGATCCGTCAATTGGTAATATAGACATTAAATATAAAAAGGCAGTGCCTTTTCTAGAAGCGTTATCGACCAGCTTTGCATCGGTACATATGCATCAAATTCGGAGGTTCTTTTCATGCACTAAGTATATATACATAAAAAGCATGCACCCATCCCCTTTTACCCACAGTTTAATCTCCCTGAGATTCAGGCAATGTGTCGCTGTTCCTTCACTTTTCACTAAGATGCCCTCGAACAAAAAGGTCCGCCGTCCCTGCGGACATTCACGGTGTTCATAATCAGGAATAATCGAATTAGCTTATTCTTGAAGAGGGAACGGATGAAGCTAGTGAAGAGTAAGTCCATTACCGAGTTAGCAGTAAGAGGGATAATAGAGGAATTGAGGATATCGCCGTCGAACCAATTTTCGGCTTTAACTGAATAAGACGATCTTAATGTACATTCAATGAGTGATAATCTGAAAGGTGTCATTACGGAGTGAGCAGTAGATGTAGGCGGTAGGACGGTTCGACAGGATACCCGCAAAATATCTCAGGAGACAAAAGATTTGATTAGGAAACGCCAAATAATGAGGGGACCTAACCCTACAGACAGAATAGAACTAGCAGAGCTATCGAAGTTAATAAACAAGCGCAAGGTAGCCGACATAACGAAGTTTGTAATGGAGACAATCTTGCATGCTCTAAAGAACGGAGGCAGGCTAATAGCGGTGAAGAGGAAACTAGGCATGGGTAAAAACCAGATTTTTGCGTTAAGAGGCAAGGAGGGCAATGACGTTGGGAATATGGATAAGATAGTTGAAGAAGCCGAAGAGTTCTATACAAATCTGTGCAGTAGCCATAATAACCAGAGCCTTGATGAGGTAGAAAGTAGCCCGCACCAGTGCGTCATCGCGCCGGTAACGAAAGAAGATGTAAACAAAGCCTTAGGAACAATGGAAAGGGGAAATGCAGCTGGGGAGGATCAGGTAACAGAAGATCTGTTGAAGGACGGTGGGGAGATCGTGCTAGAAAAGCTAGCCACCCTGTATACACAATGCCTTTTGACCTCGACCGTAATAGAAGCTTGGAAGAACGCAAACATTATTTAATTAATAAGAAAGGAGACGCTAAGGACTTGAAAAATTACAGACCAATAAGCTTACTCTCCATTGCCTGCAAGATATTTACTAAGGTAATCGCTAATAGAGCCAGGGACATTAGACTTCAATCAACCAAATGATCGGCAGACTTTCCTAAAGAATACTCCACAATAGATGATATTCACACTATCAATCAGGTGAAAGAAAAATGCGCAGAAAACAACAAACCCCTATATAATGCCTTCATTGAATACGAGAAAGAGTTGGACTCAATGGAAAACTCAGCAGTCATACATGCATTGCAGAGTACAGGCGTAAAAGAGCCTTTTATGAAAATAATGGAAGCTATATATAGCAAAATGGCATTCCTCTGGAACAGTTGGTATGAATCCATCTTTTGGCCAGTGTGAATTTCGGGAAGCACAAACGTAGACAGATACAATAAAACAAGGAGCAGCATAGCTACCATAGTTCTCCATAAAGCCAGCAAGAAAATTCCAATACGGAAGGGCGCCAGGCAAGGAGACACAATCTCGCCAAAGCTATTCCCCGCCTATTTGCAGGAGGTATTCGAGGGCAGGAATTGAGAACTGTTCGGGATAAGAGTTCATGAAGAATACCTAAATAATCTGCGTCTCGCTGATGACCTTTCCATGCTGAGTTAATCCGGAGGTGAACAGCAAATCATGTTCAATGAGTTAGACAGGCTGAAACAGCCTAGCAGGAGAACAGCAGTTAACAACTGCCAGAAAGCTGCTGGAAGTTGTAAAAGTATACGTCCACATACGAACAGGTAGTGACAGCTGATCCGGATCAAGAGAGGGAAATAACTAGAAGGATATGAATGGGATAACTACATGGATATGAATGGAGTGGAGCACATATGCCAGGTTCTCTCATATCGTGAATGGCAGTTTTCCAATATCCCTGAAGAGAAAAGTGCACAGCAGCTGTATCTAAGTGGTACTCACCTACGGGACAGAAACGTGGAGGCTAACGAAAAGGATTCAGCTTAAGCTAATGGCAACGCAGCGAGCCATGGAAAGAAAAATGATAAGTGTAACATTAAGAGACCGAAAGTGGGCACAGTGGATGAGGGAACAAACGCACGTTATTGACATCCTAGTCGAAGTCAAGAGGAAGAAATGGGCTTGGGTAGGGCATGTAATGCGAAGGCAAGATAACTGCCGGTCCTTAAGGGTAACGGAGTGGATTCGAAGAGAAGGCAAGTGTAGCAATGGACGGCAGAAGGTTATGTGGGCGGGTGAGATGAAGACGTTTGCAGGCATAGGGCAAGCGCAGCTGGGAAAGGATATGGATAAATGGAGAGACATGGCAGAGGCCTTTGCCCTGCAGTGGGTGTAGTCAGGCTGATGGTGACGATGATGATGATGATCAATCAGGCGAGTTCGTAGCTTGCATACGCTATCAACCGATTATAATCTACCAGCTAAGGAGTGCAGGATAACCTTCTGCTCACCTTCTTTAAACGCCCCTCGTCCTCTTAGGTTCCCCAGCAAACATTCGGCGAACAAAGTTGAATATCCAACGAGCAGTTCTTCGCCGGAGCCGATGTTCCTTAGTGTGCGGTAGTAGTTGTCTCCGGTGAAGAGCAAGGCCACGAGGTTTTGTCTGCGCTTGCTGGGCGAGTAGTTCACTTTGTTCATCCAGTGTTAGCGCTCTTGTTGGCGGCCGTCTACCACGAAGAACTCTGCACATCGGCGCACATGCGCAACGCAACGGTTCAACCGTCTAAACGTTCAAGTCAAAATTTTTCGCTACTGTACTCACGTGAAACAACGGACGCAAAAAAAAATGTGGCGTAAATTTTAAGTGTCCGGAAACGGGCCAGTATTTCGTGTTCTTATCTGGTACCTCTGTCACAGGGGCATTTCGAAGGCCCTCGAACGGACCAGTCTCTCCAGTCCAAGGCCACTGAGCGCTGTTACACGGACGGTTTCTGTGGCCATCGAGACACCGTTAGCGTACCGTCTACCCTGTTACCGTTACCGAAGTACCAGAAGCTCGCCCACCTCCTGCGAGCACGCGTTGATTGGCCCGGATGCCACAGTCACGTGCGTAGCCTGCCGGGTACCTGGCGCCATCTGACGCCGTCTGGGTGATTTCGCATCTGCATTGGCTGCTTGCGGGCTCCCGCTACCAGTCAACGGAGCAGCATCGAACTCTGGAGATTTCGAGGGCCTCCTTGCCGTGGGCGTGCGCAGTCTCGGACGCGATCGCTTGCAGCAACGCGTAGGGGAATAGAAGCAGGGCAGCATCGTTTTTGAAAATATGGAACTAAATATATAGCACCTATTTTGATGATGATGGTGATGATGGTAAAATTTTTTATAGCGCATAGGCTTCTGAGGCCAATGAGCGCCATGCAACAAGGTATTTTGGTCTGCTGACAACTTATTTTGCGGAACAAAAAGGACAGCCCGGGCTTTCAAACACTGCGGCGCGCGTAGTGCCAGTGTCAGCGATATAAACTAGCCAGCTACCTTATGTGTGCATGAATGCTACTGAATTCAGCTTGTCGAATATAATAAAGTTCATTTAAAGTGTGATTATATTCCCGTAATGATTAAATATTTTGTTTTTAACCATTTAGCTGAGCCTTCAGCTTATGCTAAAGCTTCGAGCTTGACCTGTGAGTGCGACTCTTGTACTGTGCGACTCTTGTAGGAAAATAAAAAGGCCCCTAATAATGGATCTCGTGACTCAGCGATGTCCCACGTTCTGTCTCATGTTTTGCGTGCCAAAGAACTTTGGCGAAATGGCGAGGCACTTACAACCATAGGTGAATTATCGCTAAACATTTTTTTCTGTTTCCTCTAACATCATAATAACGCGGCCTGTCAGTGCAGCCGTACAGTATTATGCAATGGCGTTGGAAAGCGCGCATGTTCATTGAATGCTCGATATGCAGTTTGCAACTTTAATCATCCACTGCAATCTTTCCCTCTCACGCAATAATGGCACCTATTCCAGCATAAAATATCGCAACGAAAAAACTCACCTCGAATGCACTTGAAAGTATGGGAGAGAGTAATAACGCGAGCAGCACAGCGCAATTACAGCCCAGCTGTTTCGAACTTTGTCTATTAGAGACTGTATATCCGGAGTCTGAGTGTTCTACGCATTGGCCGGGCAAGCTTACCGGCCAGGTGCAGCCGCCATTTTCGATGCCGTCCACCTTGACTCCGTGATAGGGGCCGAAGTGACGTCCCTTGGGAAGCGCCTTCAATGTGAACACTCCCTCCGGGACACCCTTGACTGTGGACTTGCCCGAGGTCAGGAACTTGAACTTTCTCATAGCGACGAGACTGGCGTCTTCCGGTTTCACCTGCGTATATTATTCAGCCGTGTTCACCAGCCGCTGTACTGCATACTGGGCCTTCGCATACACATTACATTTTCAGCGCTGGCTGTAGCGCTAGGATTGCAGCGTTTCGCGCCGCATTCACGGTCGTCATCCCGGGGCGTGTTTGCGATTATGTGACCTGTAGCCCCCCCCCCCCCCCCCCCCCCAGTGCGCGAGAAAAGGGTCTACTCGTGCAGCGCGCCAGAAGAGTGATGTTGGAATTTGTGAAGTGTAGTGCAGATAGAACCGGCTGAAGCTTGTGCCCTCCAAAAATGCTCGAAACCGTGTATACGGCGTAGTTAATACGTAATATGTAACACACAAATGAGCGGGCACTATGGGTTGGCGGATGATTTGGCACGCACATGAGATGATGCATTTTTGGACTGAGTATCGCGTTCAAGCAGGTATCGCCATATTTTTGAAATATACTCGACGTTTTCTTTTTTTTCAAGATTATTCGGATTTGCATAATTCATGTCACGAAAAAGCAATCAAATGCAGTCGAACTTCCTTGTAGCAAAACTGCTTATAACGAAATAACTGATATAACGAAGTAAAGACGATTCCCGTTAGAAGTTCGATCAACGCGGTCTATAGCGAACCTATGGTTATAACAAGTAAACCACCGTTCCCCTTCAACTTCGTTATGACGAGCATCTATTTGGGACGCTAAAGGTGCCGCACGGCACGGAACGTGATGTCATTAACGAACGTTAATACGTTAAGACGTTTCAGAAAGACATGAAGTCCGGTTATGTATAAAAAGTCACATAATCTTCGGGCTGAAATGTTTTTCGTTATCCACAAGTGGAAATCGGAGTCATTGTTGAGGACAGGTCTGCCTCTTGAAGAACGCGAGCGCGCACCAGCGGAGTTCCTGGGCATGTCCACAAAAGGGGGTGGACAGTGGTGCCAGAAATGGGTGTATCGCAGTGAGGGCATTTTCCGGCGCAGGAATCTTCTCACTTTGCCACATGTCCCGAACTGCGGTCGTAAGGGTCACTCCGATGGGCAGCAGCCTCAGAGAGACCTCCTCCATCCGTGATAGGTTGGGAGGAAGGGGGTGGGTACACGGAGGAATACGAGCAAGTGCACGCTGCCTAAGGAAGGCTGCAGATGTTAAATGTGTCAGAATAGGATCTGGTGGCAAAGGGGCATGGGTAGTTCGTGGAACGTCCGTTAAACAAGATATCATGTCAAGTGCGGTGCCATCGACATCGGTGCGCCCTTGAACCCAGTGGATGAGTATAGGCACCGGGTAAGACTTGCAAGCAGCATGTATGGCCTCGGATACCCGAAGGGTACTACGAAATTTCTTTAGATGCTTCAAAGCTCCTTGTGAATCAGTAAATAGGTGCACCTGGTTATAAGGAGGGTCGTCAGGTAAATCTGTTATGGAATTTAAAATCGCTTGCAGCTTCAAGGGAAGAGATGATGAAATGTCAGTCCATCAACCGCCATATTACAAATTCTAGCTGCAGGAGCAGTGCCCGACACGGTGGGCACGTTGCGATAACGTCACAAGGTCGCATGACCTCTCTCAGCCAATCAACGAATTTTATTACATCTGTGGTGGATTGTACTCCTTATGTAAACAATAATGTTGTCATAATGGAATTTGGCCACATATATGCTTCAATTAACGAATGCCGCCATCCGCCGTACAGTTCCAGTGCTTTACTGCTTGGTTAGTTGATTCTGGGGCGCGATTGAGCCCTTTAGAAATAGAGAGCACCTCTCAAAGCTCTCCAAGAAAGGTGTTATAAACGTCCGTGTTTGCTTCACTTACCTCGCTCTTCACGTCGGCCAATGCTGTGCCGCTGGTGGAGTCAGCACGCGCAACCTTTGCGATTCCGTCGTAAGCTGGAAGACAGGATTTGATGCATATTTTTAGATGATGAAAGATCGCAAGCGTAGCAGCTTCGTTGGTAAATGACTTATCGTGGCAGTAAAAAGGCCAGATATTTCCAAAAAATAAATTCTGTTAAAATCACAATATTGCTTTTACTGAAGCGGCGGCAAATGAATATGCAGCTCGAAAATTCTGAAATTCACTATAGACAGCGAACTTTTACAGGATGCGGTTCTGAGGAGAACAATTTTTTGGTGAAGGCCCGTCACCCAAGCTCAAGACTGATGTTGACGGGAAACGTATATACTGTCGGCCCCAAAAGTTTTCGGCGTGCGTGTTCTCAGAAAAAAATTACTGTTGCGCCGCCTAACGACCCAGCCTTCCGGTATCAGCTAATGACGCGTGATCGTTTCCACACACCTTCAGACATTTCACGCGATTAGCGTACGTCGCTAGATCCAAAAAACGTTTTTCCCGCATAGCCGCAACCAGTAATCTGTCACCTTTCGCGGCAGATAGTACTTGATAATCCGCTGATACGAGCCGAATGAGCAGCAAGGCGTGCTACAGAAATAGTGATTCTTTTTTTCGAACAGATGCATCCTGCAAACGTCTGCCGCCGATATCACAGTGTTCTAACCATGTACCAGAGCCATTCTTCACACTGAAAGCAACCTTCTGTCGCTTTGCAGAGAAAAGCGAGCACCCGACCCCGCCCACACAACTAAAGTGTGTCTGTCACCGCGGCACCGGCTAGGAACGTCGGTCACGTGATGTGCGGTCGCCGCTGCATGGAAAAGGAAATCCCTCCGACGTGAATACGTCACATACCCTTCCACAGGAGAAGCACGAGCGAAAAGAACAAACACGGCTTCCTAATTATGTATTATGTAGATTAGCGAGGCAAGTACATAGAGGCCTCTGCATATTCTTTCGTCTAATTACTACGGTATCAATAACTATATGCCCTCCTCCATGCAGGCCTCTGTTCTAGTGTCATGTCAATCGCCAGTCGTAAACTTACGTTTTTCTTCACGCTGCTCTTCTCGTGAGGATGGCTCTTCGGGCTGATCCGGACCGCCGCTCCCAGGAGCGTCCCAGTGGTCCGGAAGCATATATTCTGGCGCAGGCGGGCATTCGCTCCCACTCTCCTGTGGTCGGATGACGTGCTGATATATTGATTGCTGTAGTGAAGTCTTACATTATACGAAAAAAATGCGATCAAAAACGGTTTTTCGCTCAAAAATGCTTCTGTCCAGAATTTCTAGGTATATGAATAATTTTTTTAAACCCTCTTCGAGAAAAAAAATAGTAAATACGGCGATTGCGTTTGAACATGGTGCCAAATATTCGAAAACTACTCGAAAACCTAAAGGCGCAGTTGATTCGTTTTTAAGCTATATGAACATGTAGTACTTGATTCGCTCAGCGAATCGAGTAGAAATTAAGGCATCCGATCAGCTATCTAAAGATTTCGGATATTCACCCCCTCTTCTGATCAGAAATGTTCGATGCACTGAGGCCGCACTAAGCAATGTCAATTGCAGCTAACAACTACAGGGTAAAATTAAAAATAATGAGGAAATTTTTTATTACAACGCTAGTTGTTAATTTATCACGCTCATTTCATGACGTGCGCCGACGTAAACGGCATCACTGCTTATAAGCGATCACTGGGTGTCACAAAACCCTTTTTTTTAAATCACTCACTTTACCAGCGAACAACGGGTAGTGAGCTATTCTTTTCTCTCGTCCGCAGTGTCGACCGGCACATTTAATGCGTGCACGAGTTTTCCGTTCCGCACATATACGCAGGCCGCAACTCCGGATAGTCTGAAGAAAGTCCCTGCCGCACCAATAACACTGTGAATCTAAATAGGGTAAAAGAAGAAACTTTCTCATGAGAAGGACAAACTATGGAATGACTATAAACAAGACGTCGAGAATCTTGCCTTGAAAGAGCAGTATAGGGCACATCGTAATAAGCTTACTGCTATGCTGAGGCAAGCAAAGAAGCAATATTTTTCTGCTGAGTTTTCTAGGTGTAGCAGCAATACGAGGAAAACTTGGAGTCTATTAAATGAATTATTAGGTAGACAGAAGAAATCTAATTTGGATGAGAAGTTGCTCTGTACTTTTCTGAAAGCAGATCCTTCGACCATTGCAAATTCTTTTAATGATGCGTTTGTATCATCCATTAGGGAACTTAAAAAACAAACTGTTGTTTCTACCATTCAATACCATGGCAAGAAAACAATTAATTCTGCTGCTTTTCCTCCTGTTGATCAAGATGAGTTGTGGAACCTTATTAGGACGCTACCAGACAGCAAGCCACCAGGCTACGATAAGATTAGACTGCGTGATTTGCGAAACAATCACTCTTAACTTAAAGATGTACTTTTACATATACTTAATGGGTGTTTCAAGACCAGATAAATACCATCAGGTCTGAAGATCTCAGTACTAAGACCCATCTACAATTCGGGAAAAAAGACAGATCAAACAAATTACAGGCCAATTGCCATACTTCCAGTCATTAGCATCCTGATGGAAAAAATTGTGCACCAATATATGACATGTTTTTGTGAGAAGTATTCTTGTTTGAGTACTACACAGTATGGTTTCCGTCGTAATAATGGTGCGGTTGACCTTCTCGAAGATTGCTGTGATTCTATCAATGGTAACTTGGATGTTAATCAATGTGTTTTTGGATTATTTTTGGATTTATCGAAAGCATTCGATACCGTGGAGCACTCCGTTTTGTTACGTAAGTTGGAAAGTATTGGATACCGTGGTCCATACCAACAATTTTTTGCAAGTTACCTTTCGCACCATAAAGAAGTAGTGAAAATTAAAGAATCATTTAGTACTTTTTCTCATATTCAGTACGGCGTTCCACAAGGTTCTGTTTTGGGACCCTTTTTGTTTAATGTTTATGTAAATGATATGGTTAATCTAACATTAAATGCAAAATTATATCAGTATGCTGATGATACAGCTTTAGTGATATCCCATGAATCAAGCCCACTCGCACTGAAATTACTTCAGAACGATATCAATAAAATAGTAGACTGGTTATCTGGATATCAAATATACATAAACATAAACAAAACTGTGTTAATGTGTTTCAGAAATCCGCACAAGAATGTTGATCTTACCCAGTCGGTTATTCTGCATGGTAGCAACTGTGCCAAATGCGAATGTTCGCCACTACCCTACTCGAACAGTGTTAAATATCTTGGCCTATATCTTGATTCCAACATGTGTTGGTCTTCCCAAATTGACTATTTATTAAAACGACTCCGTGCTCTTTCTGTGCAGCTTTATCGTATCAAATACACTACACCTATAAACTTGCGTCAGACTGTGTATAGATCTTTAGGAGAATCTATCCTTAGATACGGTGTTTAGGTGTATGGTTCTTGTGCACCTTGTAAGATTAAGAAGGTAGATAGTTTCCTGTGCAGAATCTCCACTAATTTATTGTATGGCACTGCTTACGAGAAGTCCGACCATAACACCAGAATGGTTAAAGCAGGAGTTATTCCTCTGCATGACTTGTACTTGCAGGTGGTAGTTCTGAGAAACTATTTTTCAGCACAGTTTAAACAGCCAGATAAAAAACCAGAGTCGCTTAGGCACATAGCGCGTTATAAAGTTCCAAGGGTTTATACACATTATGGTAAAAGGACACGACAGTTCTATATACCCTACCACTTTAACAAACTACCTGCAAAGGTGTTTGATTGTGATTCATTGACGGCAGTTAAATCTGGACAGCAAGCGTGGTTTGAAAGTTTTAAAGAAAGGAAATACTGAGTTGCTTTCTAATTTCTATCTTGTTGGTGTTCTATTTATTAACTCCAGATTTTCTTTGCGTTACATAATTATCAATCGCTAAATTTGTTGACGGAACTATATGTAATATTTCGTCTTTGTGTTATTGCTAATTTTTTTCTTCTTCTTTTTGCATTGTAAATTGTGCAATTTCAGCGTTTTGTATTGACCGCATGCTGTTGTGACTGCCGTGGCCCGCCCACAAGCGCTTGCGCTTTTGCGGGCACACGCTATGTACTGTAAATACATATCTTGCAATAAAATTTCTGTATGTATGTATGTATGTAATATTAGTACGCAGAATGTGCAGGTGCAGCACAAACACTTAGCGATGGATATGCCGCTGTGATGTATTCATTACGGTGACAGAAGGCTGAGCAAATATCCCGGGATCGTGTCAAGCCACGTGTACCGCCTTAATAAAGCTGATGAAGTTCAAAACGCCCATCCGCCGAAATTTTGGTGCAACATATTGAAGCCTGACGGTTCAACGTTAATCGAGGAGTTCAAACTGAACGTCTTCAAACCTGATGGCATGTTTATGACCCACACAATTTCCAAAGCGTGCCCCGCGGTGGCTGAGTGGATATTGCGCTCGGCTGCTGACCCGAAAGACGCGGGTTCGATCCGGGCCACGGCTGTTGAATTTCAGTGAAGGCGAAATTGTAGAGGCCCGTGTACTCTGCGATATAAGTGCATGTTAAAGAACCCCAGGCAGTCCTAATTTCCGGAGCCCTTCGCTACGGCGTCTCTCATATAGCCTTGGTCTCTTTGGGACTTCAAACCGCAATAGAAACAAAATAAAACCAAATTTATTAAGCATTAAACACCAGCTCAGGCCATCAGGTTTGGATATGCAATGCAGATGAAGGGAAAAGGAAGTGTGAAGACGGAATGTTGTCCTCACCTCATTGGGCTCGACGACCATAGGTTCCTCCTCTCCAGTGGCAACAGCACCTTGGACGAAATGCATGCGGACATGAATAAGGTGTGGCCAAAAGCGCAGACGCATATTCTAAATGTGAGATGCTTACACAAAGCCGCTTTGTACAAAACACACCCGTGCATTTATCAGCTCTGTTGACAAAATTCGGTCTATCGTGTTACACACGCGCGAAGTTTCACCATCTCTAACTGGGTCCAGGTCGTTGCAAGTTTACGGAGCCTGATCTGTCATTTATACATCGCAGACGTTAGGGCGGGATTTGCTAATTGCCTAAGCGTGCTTTCTTGGGGCCATTTTTAATGCGATATTATTGTAAGCCAAATCGGACGCAAAAATGCGTCGTCGGTCCTAAAATTCGCTGATTGGCTGGAGGAAAGTGATGTCACCGGGCCAGATACTGGCATTGGCAGGAGACAAGTGATGTCACCACACTGGAAATTACGCCGCTTCCGGTAAAGGCATCAATAGCGTCCTTCCAACGCTATCGCATTGCCAATACTATGTGATTAGGGGTCGCTGTGAACTATCAATATAATACTGCAGACATCTTAACCACGTCCGGGAAGGAGGGCACAAAACAGAAAGAATTTGTTTACATCTGCCATCACAGAAAGCCCCTAAACAACGGTAAAAAGACCTGCTTACACATTTTAAAAGAGAAGGCCCCGTTAAAACAGGCAAAAAATAGAATGTAAGTATTCAGTTGAGTTGATATTCTGAAGAATGCTCTCATCACTCTATACTCTTAGAACGAAAATATTCTACTCCCAAAAGCCTTCAAGGAAAATAGCAAAATGAATTATTTTATAAGGCAAAATATGAGGCTATGCTGTAATTGAGCTGGTCGCTGGCGCTGTGCGTTAGTAAAAACTGAATTAAACGAGCGGGGACCTATATATTTTGACATTTATTACCTGTTAGCTGGCCATGGACCTTTATGTTAAACACTAAGAGGTTTGATTTTGTGTTTTTGCCATTCCTAAATTTAGGCAGCTAGTTCGTTTGTGACTATAAGCTTTACAGCGCGCCGCTGTAGATTGTCCAGTTGAGCTGTCCTCACCTTCTGTGAAGATCCTGACCTTATGGCACCAGAATTGAGCGTGTCAAGATTCTCGGAACTTTTTCTTGGGAAGTGAGGCGCCCCTTTTCGGTTGAAGTAAAGACTGACTTGATCTGATACGACTCGGTTTAATACCCCTTTTCGGTTGAAGTAAAGACTGACTGACCGGATACGACTTGATTTAATACCCCTTTTCGGTTGAAGTAAAGACTGACTTTATCTGATACGACTTGGTTTAATACCCTTTTCGGTTGAAGTAAAGACTGACTTGATCTGGTACGACTCGGTTTAATACCCCTTTTCGGTTAGAGTAAAGACTGACTTGATCTGATACCGCTCGGTTTAATAACCCTTTTCGGTTGAAGTAAAGACTGACTTGATCTGATACGACTTGGTTTAATGCCCCTTTTCGGTTGAAGTAAAGACTGACTTGATCTGATACGACTTGGTTTAATACACCTTTTCGGTTGAAGAAAAGACTGACTTGATCTGATACGACTCGGTTTAATACCCCTTTTCGGTTGAAGTAAAGACTGACTGACCGGATACGACTTGATTTAATACCCCTTTTCGGTTGAAGTAAAGACTGACTTTATCTGATACGACTTGGTTTAATACCCTTTTCGGTTGAAGTAAAGACTGACTTGATCTGGTACGACTCGATTTAATACCCCTTTTCGGTTAGAGTAAAGACTGACTTGATCTGATACCGCTCGGTTTAATAACCCTTTTCGGTTGAAGTAAAGACTGACTTGATCTGATACGACTTGGTTTAATGCCCCTTTTCGGTTGAAGTAAAGACTGACTTGATCTGATATGACTTGGTTTAATACCCCTTTTCGGTTGAAGTAAAAAGACTTGATCAGATACGACTTGGTTTAATACCCTTTTCGGTTGAAGTAAAGACTGACTAGATCTGATACGACTCGGTTTAATAGCAGCGAATTCAATTTTTGAGCGTGTATTGCAAAGGACTTCGTTCGCCCACACCGGCCGTCCACACCAGCTCCTCTTTATGCGACGGAGGTCTGCACGGAACTATGTCTCAGAGATAACCAAAACAAAACGAGATAACCGTTCACCTCTTTGTTCTTCATTACGCTGTCGTCTCATAACTATTGTCACGCAGTTGGCATGACAGCGCAGACGCAGATGCGGGTGTCATCAGGCAAAAACTCTCGGTAAACTCGAAATGTTTAAGGGGGCGAAATTGCGCAGGCAAATACAAATCGGTGACGGTTAAGAGCAGCAGGTCCGCTCGGAGGTCGACGTAGGTGAGAATAATCACCGCTCTAGGCCGCGCTGAAATTAAAAAGGCTATGACAAACCTTCGAGATATGGTCCCTGAAACGTTAAGGAAAATTTGCAACATAATTAAATCGCCTTCGTGCGTCTACAGTTTTTTCAGGCGAGCCTGGTCAAGTCTCGTATAAGAAAAAAAAATGGCAAGACTGCGTGCTCGGGGCAGTGAGCACGGAGCATGAACAATCACAGGTTTTCAATCGTGTTCCCACTGCATTGACCACCTGTCAATCGTGCTCGCAATACGTGCTAGAAATTCGATGCTATTCAACTACCCCACAAGAAAAACGATGCTTCCACTGCACGCCTGATTTTACATATCCTACAATGATGATACAGCTCTCGACAAATCAGTCGTGCGCTAACGCAACTAAGGTTGTAGCAGCGAGGAAAAATTATAATTAACATGTTTTAACTTTTAAAACGAGTACAAATTTACCTTTCCTTTCCATTATTGATCTATCGTTGTCGACGTTTCCGTAGTGCTTCTTGGTGTCATCCGGTAGTTTGCGCCATGTTTCTTCCGAGAAGTATGCAGGCTTCAAGCGATAGTAATCTTCTGTCGCCATTTCTGCTGACACAATAAATAGAAAAGGTGTAGCATTGATAAATGCCGCACACGAGAATACTTCCTGAACAAAAAGGGTTCATCTCAAGTTAAGGACAATGCAGTGAGCCATGGAAAGGAAAATGATAGGTGTAACGGTAAGAGACCTGAAGGGGGCAGAAAGGGTGATGGAACAAACGTGGGCTAATAACATCCTAGTCGAAATCAAGAGGAAGAACTGGGCTTAGGCAGGGCTTGTGATACGAAGGCAAGATAAGCGCTGGTGCTTAAGGGTAACGGAGTGGATTCCAAGAGAAGGCAAGTGCAGGGGGGGGGGGGTGGAAGGAATTTAGGTGGGCGGATGAGATTAAGAAGTTTTCCAGGATACTGTGGTGCAGCTGGCACGGGAGAGGGTTAATTGGAGAGACGTGGGCGAGGCCTTTACCCTGCATATTTCGTGGTCAGGCTGATGATGATTATGAGGCGCAATGGCGGGTTCAGACAATAGTGGCGGGAGTAAAATGGAAAAACTGCATTTCTTTTGCAACTGACTTGCGAATGAACTGCATCGCAAGTGGCTCGGCCATTTCCCGATGCAGCTATCAAGCGTCTCATAGATAGACTGTATTGCCATCACTGCACGCTTACCCGTACAATCCGGAGTCACTATGGCGACTACTCTCACCTTCCTCCTCGCGCGATTGCCGTGGGCATGGCGCCTTTTGTTCCTCATTGGAGCTGCCTGTACCGGGAGCCACACACTCGACTGTATAAAATCCAGTAGTGGAAATTCCCGATACGTTACTGGTCCTGGTCGGGGCACCTTGCGATGCCTGAAAAAACTGCACCTGCAGAAAATCATCCGCAAATCATCGCGTTCTGTTTTCTTTCAAGGTACGTAGATACCGATTGCTGAAAGCTCAACGCTGCACGGATGGTACAGTGTATTGCAAGCACAGAGCAACAAGGACATTTTGCGTATTTATAGGCGGTACTTTCTGAACGTTGCTCGGTGTTTTCCGTGGAAGCCAATATGTGCTCAAATAATCCAGCAGGCGATTTCTTGCAGGTGCCCATGGCCAAGATTTAAAACAAATGCAGAGAGGAATAACTTGTCCCGCTTGCTATGCAGTGTTAGAATTCGGTATAAGCCTTATTCTTGTCAATCGGAAGTTACACAGGGGTTACTAGGCACGCTGCTTTTATATAAGAAACCGCTATCCCAAAAACCTCTCTGGATCTTTGCGGATCTTTGGACAATTAGCTCGAAATAAGCAACGCAACGAGTCGAAATCACTTTAGACGGCGCGCACGAAAAGTCATCCATATAAGGAGGGTAGGATGAGAACGGCGTAGAACGCTTGTCAGTGATGAAAAAGTTCTCTCAGGCTTTACATGCCCGGTATTTTTGCACAAAAGTTTCAAGATTCAAATAATGTAACCTGCTTTTACGGAAATATTTTAGCTAATGTTCTATACTTTGGAAGCGAAACAAAATATTTCTTTTAAAGTTTCTGCATTCCTCGAATCGCAGAATTTAAGAATGCCACAGAAAACTGATGGGCAACGTTTTGGGTGATAGCAAAAAACGTTAAAAGAAGGAACTGTAATAGCTAAATCTTGCACTATATGACAAAACTGGTTTCAAGAAATCTTCGTTCAAAATTGATTCTGTGTAGACTTGCTGGCCAGGATTCACTTTGCGCCAAATAGCTGAACCAGCATGTAGTGACTTAGTGTGAAGTGGATCGTGCTCGCCTTGATAGCTTCAAAAGCAATCCCATAACCCGGAAGCACCTGTTTCTCACGTAGCGTGCCTAATTCGATCGAC
Organism: Amblyomma americanum; assembly: GCF_052857255.1. NCBI lineage: Eukaryota > Metazoa > Arthropoda > Arachnida > Ixodida > Ixodidae > Amblyomma > Amblyomma americanum. The sequence continues at coordinate 5,180,656 of NC_135497.1, read as the reverse complement.
CAGGTCAATTAACTACAATCTGCAGTCAGCAGGAAATGCCCAGAACTTGAATTTACGATCTCATCCCTAGACATAACAAACATTTCGAGCACAGGAGGGTCAATCGCACGGCTTCCAACCTCCCTCTAATGAAACCTGGACAAGGCGCGTTCGCATTTCAAATGAGGCTAAATGAAATGTGCGACTAAACTGAAAGTTTCGTACTGCGCGAAAGACAATTGGTTACTGTTTACCCACCTTGACGCTTCAATGTCGAGGGTGCAGTTTTTGCAGGAAAAGAAACTATTAACCTATGAACTTCATTCATTTTTATAAGAGCTGTGCGAGGATTTCCATAACAGAGTGGAATGTGGCCCTTACCTGTCTGGCCTTTGGTCCGACAATAGGCGGCAATTGTTCGCCTGTAACGTACACTCCTGCAACGAAGTAACAGTGCAGATGAGTCTGGAGCGTTGCAGACAGTGGACTTTCTTAACAAGGTGTGCAATGTTTTCACCTGCACAAAGAACTTGTCGCCAGCAACGCTACAAGTGCCACGCTCCATCTCTGTTCGGCCTCGGCCAGCTTAATATTTTTTTACGATGGCAAAAGCGGCTTTAGAACCAAAAAGATCAAACCCTGTTTCCGGTACCTTTAGGTTAGCAAACAATTTCATCAACGTGAATTTTGATCTCTAAGCTACAACTATTTCGCACGCGTGAAGGGAAGTGCTAGAGATGCCACAAGCACAGAGTTTCTCCTTATTACAGAAAAAGCTGACATCTACCATGGAAAGACGCAGAAATGCCGGAGACATGAGCTTTCGTATTTGGCTTGGCAATTTTTAGGCAGGGATACAGCTGCAACGACAGTACCTTTCTCGCGGCGAAGCCTCGAAGAAGTGCTGTCAAAAGGGGGACACGAAAGAACAGCTAACGATAATACAGCATGCGACAAAACAGCGCACAAAAAACAGCGCAGCGACAAAATATCGCAGGAAAAAAACAGCGCCGAGAAAAAATTGCGCAGTGAAAAAACAGCAAGGCGACCAAACAGCGCCGGGAAAAAACAGCGCGCGTCAAAACGGAACGTCGGACAAAACGGCACGGCGACAAAACAGCAAAATCAACCTGTCAAAGGTTCCACACGAGCCTGGCACTGGCGTTAAATTCATCGAAAAAGTTCATAATAGAACGTTTGAAGTAATTTATCGTGCGCACAGCGGTCAGCATTTCGGCAAAGCCTCCACATGTATACTGCATCCGAGGCAGAATGCACATTTTCGGCCGAACACTAGCGAAGGCAGATTAGAAGCCTCGTCTTACGGCATTCTCTACGTGGATGAAGCACTGCTCAAGAAACTCGCGCAGATAGTGGTGTGAGTTCTCAATGTAGCTATCGGTGCGGAATTCTAGCGCGCCATGTATAATATACTGCTAAACACGGCGTCTCCCATTTGAACTCAAGTCCTTCGCTTTCGTGTACATTTTTGTCATGATGTACCATCAGTATCGCGTGCAAACGAAACAAAACTTTGTTCATTCAAAGCAGCTCTTAAGGGTAAGAGTCTGCTTTTCTTATTAAAAACGCAGCGTTTTATATTAACCGGCCCGAGATTAAGTATCCTCCAATTCAGGGTGTCTCCTACTGTGTCCCTGTCCAGCCCAATCACGAGGGCTACAAAGCGCACCTAATTGTAACGGAGCGTGTTCATCGCCAGGAAAAGGTATTGTAGTTTGGGAGCATTCGACCCTGATGACGCGATTGAAAGAGGGAGATACAATTATATCAGCCTGCTCCCGAGCAACACACGTAACGTTATCCGACACTTTGTAATTCTAGAATGAATGCTCAAATATTGTCACAACTGCACATTTCTTTCCTTTCTCGGCCAGCCAGTCCGAAGACGACGAAGTGCCCCTTTCTTGCAGTGGTCGGCGGGAAGAGTTTTCATGATATTAATTAAGCTCCTTGAGTTGGGGGAACTAATCTTTGGTTGTTAATGTAACACTCCGCGCAAGCGTAAGTGCATTTCTACCTTTTTGGATGCTAAAACACACTTCACCGAAATGCTGAATACTTCAGTGAGCCGCGGCTGCCAGAGAGAGTCGGCGCGCGGCTGGGTCTCAGTTGCACCATCGTCGGGTGCATCAGCTGTCTCAGCTGCATCAGGAAGTGCGGCTGTTTCAGCTGCATCATCCTCGACATACCGTATCTCGGCCTCGCCTCGGCGCTTTCATTTATTTATTGGGCTGATTGGGATAGCATACTGAATGCCGAAACCACAGGTGAGGACAGAGACCAAGGAAGTTGATATGACAATCTGTACCCGCCCATAGATTCATTCAGGTATTTTGTCGGTCAACAGCCCGACTGCGGACTCGCAGTCAGCATCGACTTGCGCAACCGAGTCACCAAAAGCAGAACAAGAAGAGATAAAAATCGCGGACACACAACCTACAACGCTTTTGGATGCCCGTGTTTCACTGCACGCATGGTGGCGTAAAGAACTCTATTACGCTCAGCGCTGTTTCCAAGGGGAAACGATGAGCCCTTTTCGGGATAGCCCTGGTCCGGGTATTTGGGTGATCTCCATCTCAACGCGAACCGGAGGGTTACTCAGCGTGGATTTCGAAGTTGTCATGCTGTCGACAATATAAATTACGTATTCACCTGTTATGGAGTGCGCGAGATGCTTGAAGATTGCGGCTCCCACGGCAGAACCTGGCAGGTTTAATTCACGCCACAAGTAGCCTGGGTTGCTTTATGTTCAGCGCGCCTTTGCTCTCCCGCGCTATACCTCTGGGAAATTTCGTTAAAAGAAGTTTAAGTTCATCGGAAGTATCCTATTGCGGCTATTGCTGCCCTTGAAGCAGCCAAATTCTACTCACATGCACATACTGAAACCCCTCCACTGACGTCTGTGGAAGCTATATACTGGTATCGCAAACACAGAAGGATATGCGGGAGAAAACACAAACGGCAGGCACCGCTTTGGGTCACAATATATAGGGAATGGCGCCTGTCGAACATATCTTGGTGGACACGCAAATCGAGCCGTAAGGGAGGAGGAGGAATAAACTTTATTACGGTTTTCTGTCGCCGTTAGCCCACTTTCGCCCCAGGTGGCCTCCATGAAGGGGCGACCTCGATGATCCAATCTGCGATGTTGGCTTATCCTTGTTTGTCCTCACTGCGTATGATCTTTCCCAGCTGTCAGCTGAGGGATATGGCAGAAGCTTTCTGGGGGGTGGATTTCCGTCGAATACCCAGAGAATATGGTCACCATCTGCGGTAAAGGTTTTGTCACAAATTTGGCAAATAGATTAACTATACACCGTCGCCGCGGTGGCTCAGTGCTTAGCGCGCTCGACTACTGATCCGGAGTTCCCGGGCTCGAACCCGACCGCGGCGGCTGCGTTTTTATGGAGGAAGAACGCTAAGGCGCCCGTGTGCTGTGCGATATCAGTGCACATTAAAGATCCCCAGGGGCTCGAAATTATTCCGGAGCCCTCCACTACGGCACCTCTCTCTTCCTTTCTTATTTCACTCCCTCCTTTATCCCTTTCCTTACGGTGCGGTTTAGATGTCCAACGATATATGAGACAGATACTGCGCCATTTCCTTCCCCAAAAACCAATTCTTATTATTATTAACTTTACCTTTTGTACTTAAGGCCAATCGGTATGGGCACATAAGACTTTTGTCTGAGCTCCTCGGAGAGTCGTAGCTTTTGCCCTGGTAAGGCCTTGGTGACGGCACCGATAATACCGTGCTCAATATGAAGTGCTTTGCACAAGATGTGACATTTGGTGGTGGTGGGAACTTTTACTGCCAACGATGTAATGTTGGAGTGAAGCCCTCTACATGGCACTTGAGTGCTCCTTCACAGTGAGGAGGCACCCCTACCAAACGAAGGACAGCCCTTGGAAAGCAGTTCTTCTGAGAGCGCTGGTGATGATCCGGCGCTGGTCTTGAGAAGTTTCGGTCATAAAAGTCTCCCAGTAAGACTACACTACGGTCGGTGATGGGGGATGAGGGAAGGTGGAGCAGGGTGTGTAGGAAGTCTCCTGGTTTTCCGTAAAGTTTGCATGACGAGGACAATTGGTCTGGGTATCGGGCATGTAGTACTGTGGGGTATGGAGCAGTCGGAGTTTGCAGTCCTCGCCTGTGTGCGGCCTGCGCTAAGGTGAGGGATGGGGCTGGGGGTGCGTACTCACGTAGTTGTTCCCGGTAGTATGATTGAATATCGCGGAAGGACAGCAGGCGCTCCTCGGCCTGCAGAAAGTGCTACACTCCCGCCCGGAATGTGAGACCTCGGGCTAAGGAATGATCCTCCTCGTTGCCAGGGAGGCCAGCATATTCTGGTGTCCAGATGAGGGTTATAGGTCGCCGGGGCTGCCAGAAGCGTAGTAAACGAGCAGCGGTGCGGGATATGTAGCCATTGGCATATTTGAGAATGGTAGATTTAGAGTCAGAGATAATTTTTGTGGCAGATGTAGATATAGAGCAAGCGCGATGGCTGCCTCTTCTGCCTGCGTGATAGAATTGGTGATGATTGAGCTGGAGGTCAGACGTTCTGCTCGATTGTCGGCTACCGCCAGCTCCATGCGGGAGCCTGACGTGTACTGCGCTGCGTCCACGTAGACAACCTCATGGTCATCGCCATACCGTTTGTGGAGGGCCCGAGCCCTTCATACTCTACGGTCCCTGTCCCGCTCAGGGTACATGCTTTTGGGTACGGGGGTACGTTGAGGTTAGAGCGGAGGATAGGAGGAAGGGAGACCCCTTCGGTAGGGTGTGTAGATGAGGTGAGGTTTAATTGGGGTAATAAAGTTCAGTTCGTGAAACAGTGCAAGCACAATGGGGCTAGAAATCGTTAAAGTTAGCTACCGATGCAAACAACAAAGCACACTCCATGTTCGGTTATGTGAAGTGCTTTGACATTGAGCATTGATAACATAAAGCGGAAAGCTCATTTGGTTCAGATTGGACGCGTTCAAAGCTATATTGAGTGCAATAGCACGTCCCTCCGCCTATTTGTATGTCTTTAATATGTACTGTGGCTCTCTGCCAAGCGATAATCTGTTGTCACATCTAATGCGTTGCAGTCCATATTGAGCGTGATCAATGGCGCCCAAACAATATCTTAGTCATTTTTCTGCTTTCATAAAGCCTAAGGGATGTTTTGCTCACTGTAATATATACATAAATATACGAGCGCACGCAGAACTCTGAGCATTAGATTCGTAAAGAACATTTATTCTCTACCCCCTCCCCCCCCCAAAAAAAACACTAGTATGAAAAGTCGCGGCTATTTGCAATATTTTCACATAGTATACAACCCAAAATCTTCACTCTACAACAAAGACAGCAACTGAGAACGAATGCCATCGGTAAAATCTTGTACCCCATGCATGCGAACCCGCGCCCGGCCACAGAGGCGCTTAGAAAAAAATTGCTGCTGGTTTAGCCCTGGTTAACCCTGGTCGGAAGCGAAAGGAGGCATCTTCCTGGCTAAGTTTGTTGTCGAACGACTGGCGGTTTCCATATATATATTTATCCATACTGACACACACAGTAGTAGGCATTTTTGTTTATTAGTTTAACACCTTGCTTTCTTCAAGGCATTAAAGGCGCTCTCACAAGAGAGCCTATTATTAATAATGCTTCGGTGCTAATTACAACTGTATTATTGCTCGTTGTATACGGAGATATGGAACCAAATCCCCTTCCAAACGACCTGCGAACCCTGCAGGAGGAGTTTGAAGGATGCTTCACTCCCGCCACCGGTTGGCCTGGCATTGCACTACCTCCGGGATCGGTATTGTCTTTAGCGCGTCTGTACTATCCTGTCTATCTATGCCATCTTTTAATTCTCCTACTATCTGCACGTGGTAGCGATTGAGGCTCGGCTTGAGCCAGTGAGCAGGCCTGTGCACTTTCCTTTTCTTTCTTCCTGGCAACAACTGACTGACTGACTGAATATCAGCAAGTCAAATTGACAAAAAGTTTTTTCGAGGAAAGGAAATGGCGCTATGTGAGACAGGCGTCATTTCCTTTTCGTAAAAGCAACTTTATTTCACTTTCATTCCGGTGGAGCTTGTATAGGGCGCTCGACTACTGATCCGGAGTTCCCGGGTCCGAACCCGACAGCGGCGGCTGCGTTTTTATGGAGGAAAAACGTTAAGGCGAACGTGTGCTGTGCGATGTCAGTGCACGTTAAAGATCCCGAGGTGGTCGAAATTATTCCGGAATCCTCCACTACGGCACCTCTCTTCCTTTCTTCTTTCACTCCCTCCTTTATCCCTTAACTTACGGCGCGGTTCAGGTGTCCAACGATAAATGAGACAGATACTGCGCCATTTCCTTTCCTCAAGAACCAATTATTATTATTATTATTATTATTATTATTATTATTATTATTATTATTATTATTATTATTATTATTCCTTCCCTTACGGTGCGATTCGGGTGTCCACCGATATCTGTGAGATCGGCGTAATTTTCTTTTTTATATTGGTTTCGGTGGAAAGGAAATGTCGCAGTATCTGTCTCATATATTGTTGGACACCTCAACCGCGCCGTAAGGGAAAAGATAAACGAGGAGTGAAATAAGAAAGGAATAGAGAGGTGCCGTAGTGGAGGGCTCCGGAATAATTTCGACCACCTGGGGATCTTTAATGTGCACTGACATCGCACAGCACACGGGTGCCTTTGCGTTTTGCCGCCGCGATCTGGTTCGAACCCGGGAACTCTGGATCAGTAGCCGAGCGCGCTAACCACTGAGCCACCACGGCAGGTATTTTCTTCCTTTAAAACCAATTTTCAATAATTTTCCTTCCCTTACCCGCCGCTTTCTTCAGCGTGTCATTTTTTCGATACCGGGCCATCACCAGCAAGATTACGTCATAGTGTGCAGAGTGCAAAGTTTGCTCGCAATACTGAATAGCGCTTCTGCGGATATGACAAGCCTGAGTGCGCTAATCAACTTTTTAGCTCGAGCGAAAAAAATTATTGTCCAAATTTCCAGGGGAGTGCAGCCGCCCCCTCTTGGCCCCGCCCCCCCTCAATCCGGACACCCATGGCGCTTTATGCGCCATACACGCATTTTCTCTGCGCCCGCCAGCCGCTTCCGGTGGGAGCGCGGTTTCTTCCGTGATTGCGGCGGAAAGTGTCAGGCTGCATTGAGAGTACGGGCGTTTGCCAGTCATGCTTTCTGTGAACTCGGGGCAAGATCCACCCTTGTCCCGTTCCTTATTTTTTCGCCGGACTTCTCTTCCACGCTCTACAACTCCTCCTTCTGCTTTTGACGCGCTGGGAGCTTTACTTTCCGATAACTCCGCTCCCATCTCAGGGGGCCAGACCTCTGTAATTGCATCCTCCGCTATGGCTACCTTATCCGAAGTTCGAGAGGTTTGCTCAGTCGGCGAATGTGGGGCATCTTCCACCGTTACAGCAGCAGTTACATCGGCCAAGTACGAACTACCTTCCTCTGTGCCGCACTGACCACGTGGTTGGCATGTGGTCGGTCACGCGGTTCGTCACGCGGTTGGTCACGTGGTGCTGTTTCTAGAGGATGCGCAGACCGGCGAGGCGCGCTCGGTGGTGGCGGCTCCTGCACGCCGAGACGTGGGCGGTATCGGCTCCGCCGAGTTTCGGCCAGGGCCGCGGCCCAAAGCATCCTACTCCAGCAATTCTGGCATCCAGAGATCCAGAATACCAAGCGGCACAACCTGACACCACTCTCAGCCAGGTGGGTCCACTTCACCAATTTTTACGGCCGTTTTTCGCCCGACCACGTGGGCGCCGTCGCTAAGCCTAGCGACGAAGCCTACCCTCGTCCGGGCGGGACCGATTCTCCGAGGTCAATATGACAACCCACGTGCCCCAATCGCGTGGCTACGAGCCTGAGACGATGGCGTGGACTTCGATCCCCGTCACCGATGACGTAAATCCGAACACGCCCCCGGAATCCATTCATCCCGACCTAACCCGATTGATTGCACGTCGCACTCAGCTTAAAACGCAGAAGTCGGCAGCTCCCGATGCCACTACCGGAGCCAACCTGCCGAACAAAAACACGGACGCTCCCGCGACGCGCACCAAGGAAAGCAAGGGCAAGATCCTAACAAAGTGGAAACCACGACCAGTCTGCAAGCCTACACCCGAAGACTTCGTCATCATCATCAAACCAAGAACGCATTTCTCTCTTCCCAAGGCTTTCATGAAGAATGGCTACGGCACTCCTTTTTCGGCACACCTCGGACCGGAACTGGCCCAAGCCAGCACCATCATACCCTCGAAAGACCAAAACATTGTCGTGTACACCTCGAATGTCAAGGCGGCGAGCCGACTCATCGGGGAGTTTGTATTAGAAACCAGCAGTGGATCAGTCCCACTTTACGGGTACCTAAAACAGGACTTCGAAGACATCTGCCACGGAGTAATCACGGTCCTCAACGAGGACACCTCCGAAACCCTCCAACATAAGGTACAATGGCGCACCGGTACCATCAAAGAAATCCGAAAATTCGGCAAGTCAAACAAAGCACGCATCACTTTCGAAGGGAAGGAGAAGCCCCGATACGTGCACTACGAAAGCGTCCTTACACCTGTGCGAAACTTTTACAAGACCATCCCTGCCTGCGACAAGTGTGGAATCGTTCGGCATCGATCGGACACGTGTCCAAACCTGCGACCGGACATCTGCGGAACCTGTGGAACCCCAGTCCCTTTAGTGGAGGGGGTGCGGGCCCCTCATGAATGCAATACGCAATGCTCCGTGTGCGGTGGCGCCCACGTCACCAACTCTCGAGAATATGCGGCAAAATACCGCACACCAAAAATGGCTGCCCTCATGGGGGCAAAGAGCAACAAGACGGCGCCCAAGAGGAAAGCCGCCACCTCGGGCCCTCCCGGAGGAGGAGGTGAAGAGGCCAGCCAGGAAACCTCCAATACCAAGAAACAGCTGCAACTCACCACCGATGGGAAACAACCACCGGAGGGGCCACCTAAACCACACAACGGTCCGGAGAAGAAACGGCAAACAACGCAGACGCAAGACGGAGCCCCCAGGGCCTGGACCAACGTCGTCAAAAACGGACACCAGGTGAGCGGTTCGAGCGGGGCTGCTTCTCCCTCCCCCTCTCCTTCCACTCCCCTCCTTAAGACACAAAGTGTCGGACAAAACCAAGAAATGGCAGCACTCAGGGCCCAAAATGAGATGCTGCTGAACCAAAATGTGATACTGTTAAAGAAAATCACCGAACTAGAGTCCAAAATGAATCAGACTCCCCCTCCTCTTCCCTCAGTTCCCCCTGCGGTCGAGGTTATGGAGAGTGAGCCCGCGGCGCCTAAGGCGACCCAAAAAGCAGAAACCTCACTCGAGGCCCGTCTCGAAGCACGTTTCGAGGCACGATTTACCGCCATCGAAGCACGTTTCGAGGCACAATTCACCGCTATCGAGAACCAAATTTCAAAGCTCGTCCAAGCCTGCTCCACTTTTCAAGAGCAAGTTACCCAACAGTTTGCTCAAATCCCCGAGATGATCGCCCAGCAAATCACCCAGTTTGCCCAGACGGTCCCCGGGATGATTACTTGACAAATCGCCTCGAGTAAACGCCGCAAAACTACTACCAAAGCCATTATTTCAGAAGACGAGGACGATAGCTGTTCGCTCACCGGCTCGGAGGACACTCAAACCTCCGACAGCACTGGCCCCGGGATAGCACCGTTACGTCCTTTGCTAACATAAACAACAATCATGGCTTGCAACAACCCTAAGTCTAAACAACCCCCCAAACCCAATTCGGTCTCCCGTTTCCAAATTGCCCAATGGAACTGCCGCGGGTTCCGCTCCCGTGCTAAGCGGGCGGACCTCAGACTTTTTCTATCAACCCTCGATTCTCTCCCGGCAGTGGTTGACCTCCAGGAGCCAGGGAGTGGCGCCACTCTTACAAGTTATATCACCTTCCAGCAGGACCCCTCGTCCTGCATCTGCGTGCATAAAAGTTACACGGCCAATTTAGTCGACCTCGACCTCCAAACCGATTTCTCGTACGTGAGGGTGACCCTCCTTCCGCTCAGGAAAAGAAACGCACCACTCCACATACTCAACGTTTACTGCCCCCCAATGCTCAAAAATGCCTCTTTCGCGACGCTCTTTAGTCGTGCCCTAAACACAGCAGGCAGGGACCCCCTAGTAATCCTGGGCGACTTTAACGCCCCCAGCTTGCTTTGGGGGATACGTGCGCGAAGAGAAGCGAGGACGCAAGCTGGCGGACCTCGCGTCCACGCTAGGCCTAACTCTCCACACAGACCCTGCATACCCAACGCGAGTGGGTAACTCCGTGACCCGTGACACGTGTCCGGATCTTACCTTCACCAAGACCATCAGACATGCTGGGTGGGCAAACACCGAGGAAACCCTCGGCAGCGACCACTGCTTCATCCAAATCACCATTAGGACTAAACCGTTGGCAAGACCCCACGCGCAAGCCCGACTCCCCGACTGGAATGAGTTCCGGCAATCTTACACAAACCCGACCCCCATTCGCGAACGAGGATACCACGCGTGGACTCAGGAAGTGGTTACACACCTTCGTTCGACACAGAAAGAAATTCAACTCTCGGAGGCCACGCCGGAGGTGGATAACCACCTCCTGCACCTCTGGGAGGCGCGGCATAGCCTGGCCCGCAGATGGCGCCGACAGAAACAAAACAGGAAACTTAAAGCCCGGATCACCGAGCTCACCCAGCGAGCGGCAGAGTACGCGGCCCAACTCGCCGACTCGAACTGGGTAGATCGCTGTAACACGGCAGCTAGGCAAATGTCAAACCGAAGTACGTGGCGTCTTTTTCGCGCCCTAATGACCCAACACAGACTCGTGCAGAGACGCAAAAGCATCACCAACGGGCTATCCACAGCTTCGATGGAGATACTTCTCAATTGGCAGAACAACTACGTGACCAATACCTTTGCACTCATCAGGACCCCCGAGGGCCCGCGTACTCTTATGCAGGTTCCGAGAACGCGGAGTTGGATCGACCGTTCCAACTGTACGACCTGAAGGCGGCACTGGGTAAAATGCAGCGAGGAACGGCGCCGGGAAGGGACAAAATTACCGTGAAACTTCTTGCCAACCTCCCCGACCCCGCCTACGAAGACCTCCTCGCGTACATCAATTCTATGTGGCTAGGCGAGGAACCCCTCCCAATCGAATGGAAGACCGCTCTGGTCTCTTTCATTCCCAAACCCGGCAAAGCCATAAACACGGACAACCTTCGCCCCATCTCCCTTACGTCTTGTGCGGGAAAGCTTATGGAAACGATGGTGCGAGATGGACTGTCCGAGTTTTTGGAAGACCAGAACGCATTCGCTGACACCATGTACGGTTTTCGCCTGCACCGATCCGCGCAGGACATTCTGCTACAACTCGATCGAGAAATTCTCAACCCCGTCGAATACCCCCTAAGCGACAAGGTAGTACTCGCCTTAGACTTAAAGGGCGCCTTCGACAATGTCAAACACGAAAGCATATTACAACATCTTTCCCAGACCAACTGCGGTCGCAGAACCTTTCAGTACGTCAAACAATTCCTATCTGAGCGACAATCCATCATCAGGATACAAGACGAAGAACACGGCCCTTACCAGCTAGGAACGCGAGGAACTCCGCAGGGCGCGGTTCTTTCTCCGCACCTTTTCAATCTCGCCGTGATGAATCTCCCGGCCCAGCTAGCGAAAGTCGAAGGCATTCAGCATGCGCTGTATGCTGACGACATAACCATCTGGGAAAAACACGGCACAGTCGGTGACATAGAAACCCACCTGCAGCAAGCAGCAGCGATCGTAGAGGCCTACGCTCGCCATTGCGGCCTTCAGTGCTCCCCGGCTAAGTCTGAATTTGTGCACATTCGCCCATCACCAAAGTGCGATACCAAACTGGAACTATCCCTGCCTAACGGCCCCATACCCGAACATGACGAGATCAGAGTACTTGGTCTTTTCATCCACAAACATAGACGAGTTGAAACAACACTAGCCAGACTGCGCAAGCTAGGAACTCAGGTAGGACGAATGGTCCGCCGAGTCTCTAACAAACGCGGGGGGCTACGATGCAAAGATGCCTTGCGGCTGGCGCATGCCTTCGTAACCAGTAGAGTCCTCTACTTGACTTCCTACCTTCACCTTCGGAAATCTGACGAAAATGCCCTCGAGGTAGTCCTCAGAAAAATGTACAAGTGTGCCCTGAACCTCCCGGCAAACGCGTCTAAGCAACGCCTCATGGGCCTGGGGATGGTTAACACATTCGCCGAGCATCGGGAAGCCCACTTGACGAACCAATACACTAGACTCTCGAAAATGCCATCGGGTCGCCGCCTACTAGCCCGACTGCACATTCGCCATCACACAACACTCGTGGATGAGCGCGCACGTGTCCCCGAGATTTGGAGACTCGCCCTGAACGTGCGACCTCTTCCAGCCAAAATGTCAAAGGAAGACCTTAGTGGCAGATGCCTCGCGCGGGCGGAATCTCTAGCCTACCACTACGGTGACAAACACGGAGTCTTTTACGTGGACGCCTACGGCCCCCACCGTGGGGGGTGGTACACGGCCGCAGTCGTACACAAGAAAGCTACGGTGAACGGACTTACGTTCCGAGCTCAAAACATAACTCATGCGGAGGAGGTCGCTATCGCGCTAGCCGCCGCAGACCGGGACCCGCTGGTCATCATTACTGACTCAATAGGGGCCTGTAGAAACATTGAACAGGGATACATTCATTTCCTAGCTTACCGCATTCTTCAAAACAGTGACTATCCCGGAGCCAACCGCTCCCCGATAGATAGTATGGGCTCCCGCTCATCTATTACTCGAAGGCAATGAAATGGCAGATGCCTCCGCCCGCGCGCTCACTCTCCGGGTAACAACGCCTTCTAACCCTACCGCAGCGGATCCTGATCCCAAGCCCGTCTTTACATTTAAGGAAATAACACAACTTTACCAATCTGGACATTCAATATTTCCCAAGCCATGCAAGGACCTCACTAAGACGGAGGAACACATTCTCCTCCGTCTCTTCACCAAAACTCTGCTGTGCCCGGCAGTTCTGAAATTCTTTGATCCCGCTTGCACGGGAAAATGCCCACACTGTGAGGAGAAGCCCTCGGATATCTACCACATGGTGTGGGCATGCCAGTCAACCCCGAACCTAGACCCCAAACCCAACCCCACCCCGGAGGACTGGGAGGCAGCCCTGCTCAACTGCTCCGACCTAACGAGCCAAAAGGCACTAGTCGTGCGAGCCCGAGCAGCCCTGGAGGCCAATGGGCTCCTGTAACGAGGAGCCCACCTAGTGTTTGTAAGGGAGGGTCCCTTCAGGGCCCTCTCATACTTTCTCCATATATATCCCCAGTAAAGTTTTCTCTCTCTCTCTCTCCTGCACGCCAGCTGTGCGCCGTGTGATGTCACTGCTCCTCGCGCATGCGCAGCACGACTGTCCAGGGGCCACACTAAACTGCTCAACCTCGGCCAGTCTAGCCTACGCTACAATATCGCAGCTTTTACTGTTTCGCAGAGCGGAGGGCGTGGAATAAATTTCTTCGGCGCTAGTTGGATGTAGAAAAGCACTCTCGACCTCGATGTGCATCGACGCGTCGTAGATACACGTTGTCGTCAGCGCGAGGGTGCAAAAACGCACGTCATTTCTCTTGCGCCCGACGCCTTCCGACGCGTCCTTGACAGGGGTCGCCTTACCATCGGCTGGTCTTCGGCTTCCGTTGCCGAAGACCTTCATGTCCCGATGTGCACGTTCTGTGCCTGCTACGGGCACTCCCGCAGGGGGTGTCGCCAGTCCGCCCACCCGGACCGGGCGGTGTGCACAAAGTGTGCACAGCAACACACCGCGGAGACCTGTTCGGTCCGGGCTGGGGACGACGCGGTCGTGTGAGCTGAGTGTCGCAGGGCTGGCCGCGTGGTTCCGCCGCATCCTGCGGGTGCGGCCTCCTGTCCCATCTCGCAGGAGCGCGTGGCCAGGTTGCGAGCCAGGACCGATTATGGCGCGCTTTGAACTTGCGACTCCTGCGACGAGTGGGTGGGCAGCAGCGTTTCTTCCTTTTCTTTCGCGAAGCGTTTGGCGTCTCCTCTTGGGCCTTTTTCTTTCTTTCCTTATTCTTTTATTTTTGTAAACGGAGGCTTTTCTTTTTTACGCTTTTCTTTTCTTTGGCATTGTTATGCGTCGCTCTCATTCTGAGAGCTCGCGCCGGTCACTTTTCTTTCTTTTCAATTTTCTATGGTTTTGCTTTTCGCCTCCGCCGTTTTTTGTCTTTTTATACTTCAGCGCTGTTTGCCTGCCCGCTCTCGTCTCGCCGCGCGTTCGATGGTTGGGTCGGCCCTCGCGGGATTTTTGTGGCGTTTCTTCCCCCTCACTCTTTCGTGCGTGCCTGCAATGTTCAACACCCGTTCTGTATTTTGTTTTCCTTCACATGTCTTCGTTTTTTTTCGTCATGAGTTTTAATTTTCCTTTTTCTTTCATTCAGGCGAACTTGGATTATTGCAGGCGCGCCACGGGAGTTCTAGTTTCGAGGGTACAGGAGGGCAGTTTCGACTTTGCACTCATTTCCGGACCCCTACGTGCGTGATGACGTCATTCCGTCCGTTCCGCAGGAGTGGGCTCTGTTTGCTCACTCCTCCGCCCCCCCCCCCCCCCCCATGCGCCGTCCTCGCCCGACAGCCGCGGGTTGACATGTTTCCCGTTTTGGTGTCGCAGTGCGTGGTTGCCGTTCGGTGCGCGCACCGTTCGGCCTGGTTCCTGTTAGTCAGTGTTTACGCTACACCGCACTCTGCGATGACTCCGGTCTTCGGAGAGATTTCTGCGGCGCTGGCTCTTGCCGCTGACATTCCGGAAGATGTTGCCGGAGATTTCAACGCGAAGCACGAGGTTTGTGGTCCCGACCTCTGTGATGAGCGTGGGGGCGATCTTTCGCACTTCGCGTCGGGGGCAGACCTCCTCGTGCTCAATGATCCCTCCTCGCCTCCCACGTACTCCAACAAATACACCGATAGTTGGATTGACATAACCCTGGCCAACCCGGTCCTTGCGCTGGCGGGCTTTCGCTGGTCGATGGCCGACACCGAGTCGCTGTCAGAACATCGACATATTGAGGTTTGCTTTGGCGCTGGCGACGGGCCTCGCGAGAGGGTCCTCACCTTTCGTGGGGCGGCCCGCGTCATTGCCGCGATTAGTCGACACCATTTCTTTCCGCGGTCGTTGGTGGCGACCTCGGCTCGGGTAACGCGCTCAATCTCGTCGTCGAGCGCTTTCACGATGTTTTGACCGCGAACGCCGCCGTTATTAGTCCGCCCGCAGGATGGCTCCTTTGCGTCAGGAGCACGCGTCGTGGTGGACGGATGACCTGGCCCTCGAGCGCAAGCGTGTGCGTGCGCTGGGGAGGCGTTTCCAGCACGCGCGCGACGCTTCGCTGCGTTCCATTTACAGAACTGCCTTTAGCGGAGCCCTGGTCCGGTTCAGGAACCGTGTCGCGGCTGCGCGGGAGGCGGCCGCGCGCGAGCTTGCCCGCGAGGCCGCTCTTCAAAATTTTACGGGCGGCCGTTCAGGAGGGCGTTCGGTCGTCTGCGGGGATCCCCTCTGCTCCCTCCGGTCTTGCGACCGGACGGAGAGATGACGCATTCCGTTCTGGCGACGCCGCGGTCCTCCTAGATGCCCAGGTCCCGAGTGACAACATCGAGTCGGACGCGCCCGAGCACGTGGCATTGCGCGCTGTGGCGGCCCGTCCTTTTTTGGGAGGTCCCGAGGACGATCCTTTTACGTTTGGTGAGGCTGAGTTGGCGGTCTCCCGCACCAGACTGGGGACGGCCTCGGGCCTTGACTGGATCAGACCTCGCATGCTGCGTGCGCTTTGGGCGGCTCGGTCTGGCTTTTCCATGTTTGTATTCAACACCGCGCTCCGCCTTGGCCACTTCCCCCGAATCTGGCGGCGAGGAAGAATTATCTTCCTCTTGAAGCCCGGTCGGCCGCCCGAGGCCCCTGCGTCGTACCGGCCGGTAGTCATCAATTCGGTCGTCGGAAAGGTGTTCGAGTGGCTCCTGTACGATCGCCTATACCATTTTCTGTCCCGTTGGCAACTGCACCACGAGGCTCAATTCGGTTTCACAGGGGGGCGGGGGCTGTTCAGGCCCGTTATGCTTTAGTTTCGAAATTGCGGCAGCTGCGGGACGCAGGCCTGCACGTGGTACTCATTTCCATAGATTTCCAGGGGGCATTTGACAGTGGGTGGCATCCCCTGGTTCTGAGTTCGCTTGGCGACTGGGGGGTGCTCGAGGAACCTCTGCGCGTTGCTCCGGTCGTTCCTTTCTGACCGAGAGGTGCTTTTCCGCTGCTTTGCGGGAGACGCGGTCGCGCGTCCCACCCTGGGCAGCCCGCAGGGATCCCCGCTGTCTCCCCTGCTGTGGAACGTGGTAGTGCGTGGCCTTTTGGGCGTGGGCATACCGGAGGGTGTGTCGCTCCAGGCGTACGCGGACGACGTCGTCGTTCTGGTGCCTGGAGCCGGGAGGAAGGAGCTTGAGCGTTTGGCGGACGAGGCGCTCGCCGAGTCGCTGCGTGGGCGAGAGGGGCGAGGATCACCATCTCCCGCGACAAGACGGTGTGCGTGCTCATTTCTCCTCCTCGGAGGGGAATGGGTCGCACTATGCCTGCCGTTCACATTGACGGTGCCCGCCTGTCTTTGAGGCCTGCCGTCAGGGTGCTCGGCGTCGTCTTCAATCGCGCCCTCTTATTCATTCCCCACGCTGAGAGGCTCAAGGAACGTGCCGAGACGCTGTCTGCCCGCTTGGCGACTTAATTCCGCATAAGCTGCACGCCGGCGCCTACTCGTCTGAGGGCGCTTTCCCGCCAGGTCGTGCTGCCGACGCTCGCCTATGCGTCGCCCGTTTGCTGGACTGAGTGTCCCCATTCCGGCCTCTGCTCTCGCCTCGTGTCTGTGCAGCGGTCCCCGCTTCTGGTGTTGGCGGGGCCTTTTCCACGACGAGCACGCGGGCGTTGCAGATCCTTCTGCACGACCCACCCTTGACGATAGACCTTGACAGGTTAAACGCGGAGTTTGACCTTTTCTCCCGTCGGCAGAAAGTAGCTTTCGGGACGAGGTCCTTTCGCGCTGTCGAAGTCGAGGAGCCCTTCGACAGTTCCGCACGGCACCCTTCGGAGACTGTAGCTTTTCCGCACTGTCGTTTGGATGTGGAGGCGGCGGCGGCTGCGGCGTTGCTGCCGGCGCACCACATCTATACCGACGGTGCTTACACCTCCGTCTCTGCAGGCGCTGCTTTTGTAGCGTTCGGCGTGCGCGGTGACCTTCGGGCGGTCGGCCGTTTTCGGGTAGAGGGTGCGACCTCTTATGCTGTGGAGCTGGTCGCCTTTGCGGAGGCGGTCACCTTCGCGCGGTCGCTTCCGGGTGCGGCGCCGGTTTGTTTTTACACCGATTGCCAGGCAATATTATCGGCCTTGGCTACTTACGCCACCCACGATTCAAACATCGACAAACTCAAATCAGACATTTCGGCCTTGCAGGCCTCCAAACCATTTAGACTTTTTCACGTGCGGGACGTTGCGGTGTCCTCGGCAATGAAATTGTAGATGTCGTGGCCTCGCGCGCAAGCTTGTCGATGCGGGTAAGCCGCGTGCTGCGCTCCAGGGCCTGTGTCCGAGTGGCTTTTCGCGCTGTCGTTCGTGCTAGGTGGGCCGCATGGTGGCGCGAATTTAACGAGGGCACCGGGATTTTTTCCTGGGTGCCCGACGTTTTTTCCATCCCTCTGTTGTTTCCGCCGTCGCGCCTTCTCGTTTCTCTTGTGACCGGGCATGGTCGTTTTCCCGCATATTTGTACAGGTTCAGTATTGCACCTTCCCCGAAGTGTCCGTGTGGGGCCCCTGATGGTAGCGTTACACATTATTTGACTGAGTGTCCATTCACGCGCGATGCGGTGGCCACGTTGCCCGGTCACGGGGAACCGCCTTCTGCTGCGCTTTGGCGCCGATGCCTTGACGATCGCCGCGCGTCTGCCATCCTGTGTCAAATTGTATCCACAGTCAGTGCTCTCCTTCCTGACTATGTTCGCGGGAGATGTTAGCGTTCCCTCAACTTTTTCGGTTAGTCCTGCGGCAGGACGGCCATTCGGGCCTGTCCGTGGTCTAGGCACTGAAAACTCCCGCTAAACCTTCTTAGTGTTGAGGGCGTGTCCTAGAGGCGACCTCTCCTCTTTGGGGTTTTGTTTCGCCTCTGTATTATGTGTGTCTGTATTATGTGGCAGGGCCCTCATAACTCAGGCCAAAATTTTTTTTCTGTTGAGGGCGCGTCCTTGAGGCGCCCTCTCCTCTTTGGCCTGCTTTTTCGGGCCGTCGTCTAGAGCAAAGTTTTCGATTTCTTCCCTGATGTGTCTTCCAGGGCGCGTCCATGGGAGCGTCCGTGGTTTTTTTTTGCATATATCTTTTGTATTTTTTATTGTTTTTGATTGTGCTTTCTTCTTTTTTGTAATATGTTTTTTTCATTCCCTCTTCTCTCTCTTTTTTCCTCCTTTTCGTGGCATTGTGTTTTCTCGGGGGGGCCTGTCTGGCCATTTGAGTTGGACATTTCAAATGTCCGCCCCTCTGAGAATCGCATGCCGCGGTTTTCTTTCCCGTGGCATTGGGCTCAGTGGAGCCTTTCTGGCCATTTGAGGTGGGTGATTCATTGTCGCTCGCTCCTCTTCGAACCACATGCCGCGGTTTTGTATGTGTGTGTGATTGTGTGTGTGTGTGTGTGTGTGTGTGTGTGTGTGTGTGTGTGTGTGTGTGTGTGTGTGTGTGTGTGTGTGTGTGTGTGTGTGTGTGTGTGTGTGTGTGTGTGTGTGTGTGTGTGTGTGTGTGTGTGTGTGTGTGTGTGTGTGTGTGTGTGTGTGTGTGTGTGTGTGTGTGTGTGTGTGTGTGTGTGTGTGTGTGTGTGTGTGTGTGTGTGTGTGTGTGTGTGTGTGTGTGTGTGTGTGTGTGTGTGTGTGTGTGTGTGTGTGTGTGTGTGTGTGTGTGTGTGTGTGTGTGTGTGTGTGTGTGTGTGTGTGTGTGTGTGTGTGTGTGTGTGTGTGTGTGTGTGTGTGTGTGTGTGTGTGTGTGTGTGTGTGTGTGTGTGTGTGTGTGTGTGTGTGTGTGTGTGTGTGTGTGTGTGTGTGTGTGTGTGTGTGTGTGTGTGTGTGTGTGTGTGTGTGTGTGTGTGTGTGTGTGTGTGTGTGTGTGTGTGTGTGTGTGTGTGTGTGTGTGTGTGTGTGTGTGTGTGTGTGTGTGTGTGTGTGTGTGTGTGTGTGTGTGTGTGTGTGTGTGTGTGTGTGTGTGTGTGTGTGTGTGTGTGTGTGTGTGTGTGTGTGTGTGTGTGTGTGTGTGTGTGTGTGTGTGTGTGTGTGTGTGTGTGTGTGTGTGTGTGTGTGTGTGTGTGTGTGTGTGTGTGTGTGTGTGTGTGTGTGTGTGTGTGTGTGTGTGTGTGTGTGTGTGTGTGTGTGTGTGTGTGTGTGTGTGTGTGTGTGTGTGTGTGTGTGTGTGTGTGTGTGTGTGTGTGTGTGTGTGTGTGTGTGTGTGTGTGTGTGTGTGTGTGTGTGTGTGTGTGTGTGTGTGTGTGTGTGTGTGTGTGTGTGTGTGTGTGTGTGTGTGTGTGTGTGTGTGTGTGTGTGTGTGTGTGTGTGTGTGTGTGTGTGTGTGTGTGTGTGTGTGTGTGTGTGTGTGTGGTTTTTATGTTTTTGTTAGAGTTCGTTTAATTTAGAATTTGTTTTCTTCTCTGCCGCTCGGGCAGGAATTTTCTTGCACCACTCCTCTTTTCTCCTTCTGTGTATTTGTATTTTTTCTCTTGCACATCTCTTCTACTGTTCATCTCCTGCCCGTCTCTTTACTACCTTGCAATTCACCTCTTCACTCTCATCTTTTTTCTTTCCTTTTGTTTTCTGTGTCTATTTGTCTTTTCCTTTTGGGCACCCTCATTCTGAATTAAAAATCATTTTTACATCAATAAACCAGCTCGCGCGGGGATTTTTCATCCCTCTGTGCTCGTTGCGCCCTTAGGACACCGTTTCAGTTACCGTACCCACGATTATATTTTTCTAATTGGCTTTTTCCACCAAATTAAACTTTTTACCGCTTGGGCTCTGTTCATTTTTCTTTGATTGGTTTAAGCCTGGTGATGCTCTGCAGGTACAGGCTACTTCTCATTCCACTTTATTTTTGCCGTTGCTTTCCTCCATTTAACTGGGAATGAGACTTCGATTGGGGCGATACAACTGGGAGTGCCGAAGTCAATTGGAACCTCACAAACCGGTTGGAAACGCAAAACCAATTGGAATGCCCAACTGGAAATATGGAAACCAAATGGACTACCCAATTGGAATTGTGAGCCCAACTGGCTAACCAATTGGAGTCGAATGGTATGCCCAACTGGACCCATTGTTTTTTTCACTGGGATATTTCATTAGGTGTAGTGCTCATGCTTTTTTAGAGCTGCACATTTTGTTTGCTCAGATATGTGCAGTATAGATCGAACTGCAAGCTGCCCTTTGCAGCATAAATACACATTGCAAACAAAGCAAGAAAACCCGCTTCATCAGTCTCTGCCATAGTTTATAATTGTCCAATAAAAAAAATTGGCGGTGGTTTAGCTCGGCTTAAACGTGGAGTGACGCGATAGCTACAGCTGGCCGAGTGGAACTTGGTCATGTGACCAACCAAGTGACGAATCACGTGATCAACCACGGCGCCGCGCCGCCGGTAGCTGCTCCCCACCATGTGACCAACCACGTGACAGCGGGCCGGCGCCGCCACGCTGACGGCTTGAAATGCTATTGTAATGTAGCTATGGCTACAAAACTAAATTGCGTGGAATGAAAACTGGAAGTAGCAGGATGCTTGTTTTGCAGGGGCCGCCTTCCAAACTTCTCTTACACTGAAAAGCTTCATACCTGCAGTTTCATACGTGCATGCATACGTTGCCAAGTAAATTTCTCGTCTGAGAAATTATTAAAACGTTGCATGGAAAACGTATATTTGGAAAAGTTTTCAAGACGTTTGTGAGTAAACCTCTTTTGCCGTACGTTTTTAAAACGTCTGTGAATAAACCTTTTTCGTCAGTACGTTTTTAAAACGTTTGTAGACACACCTACATTGCTGAAATGTTTTTTAAACGTTTCAATCAAGAGTTAGACGTTGCTAGATGTTTGGAGTTGTTTGCAGACTTTTCTTAGAATTTATGTGTTTCATGGGCTGCGCCGGCGTGTCCAGTGGTTTTGTGAAGTGGAGACCCACGGGAGCGACCCCATACCCACGTGTCTCAAGATTCCAGGTCTTGGAGCGTCCGGCCCAGCTAAATACGCGCACATTGATTGGACGGCATTTAAAACACGAATGGAAGAGGCGTGCAGAGAAGCCCTAACTTCCAGTTTGGAGGACATTATAGCAAGAGCAATGAAGGCTGCTAGAGTCAACCTCACATCTACTAGAATGCGCACCAAATTTGATATAGAATTAGACCACCTACGTGTTATTCGTCGGCGTGCAGAAAGACGTTACAGACGGACCAAATGCTTAAGGGACCTCAGAGAGGCTCGTCGTTTTCAGAGAAACGTCAAGCGACGAATGGACACGCTGATGGAACAGTGCAGGAAGTGCCTCTGTCAATCTCTAGATCCTCGAGAGCCCATGACCCTCATTTGGCGAACGGTGGGGGGGGGGCTTCGAATGCTTCCACAGCAAAAACAGCCATTCTATGCGCTAGATTTACGTCAAAACCATCACCAGAATGAAGTTGCAACTGACTTCTGCAGGGCAAACGCGGGTGCAGTGACTACCTCGAGTTCCCAGCGTCCTGCATGGATGTTATCTTGGAGCGATGGATGTTATCTTCACTCGTGAGGAACTTGATGCTGCGCTTCCAGAAAGTAAGGGTTCGTCTGCACCAGGGCCAGACGGCATTACATATAGGCTGCGCTGTGCCACCTTGGCCACGACGCGCGTAGAGAGCTACTCAGCCTTTACAACCATTTGTGGCAAGACGGAGTTGTTCCTCCCAGGTGGAAATCCAGTCGCATGATACCATTACTAGAACCAGGGAAATCCCCGCTTGACCTGTCATCATACAGGCCAATAGCTTTGGCCAGTTGTGTGGGAAAGATCATGGAAAGAATGCTGCTGGCGCGTCTTGAGTGGTACCTTGAGCACAATAACGTGTAACCTAATGCCATGGCGTGTTTCCGACGTGGTCGCTTCTCTATAGACAACATCATTGATCTCGTGTCCACAGTACAGCAACAGAAACGCCAGAAGCGCATGTGTGCGGCACTTTTTCTTGACATCAAAGGTGCATACGAACACGTGACACATGAGGACATCCTTGATTCGCTAGAGGCTGTTCGAATCGGCGGACGGATGTATAGGTGGATCCGAAGCTATCTGACCAGAAGGACATTTTTTATTATGTGTGAAGATGGCTCTACACCGGTGCATTACACCAACCGGGGCGTGCCCCATGGCGGAGTGTTCAGTCCTACTTTGTTTAATCTAACACTTATAAGACTCCTGGAGTACCTACCTAATACCGTCCATATCTCTATGTATACCGATGACATCTGCATCTGGGCTTCCTCTCTGACGCGTCTCCAGGTGCGAGCAAGGCTTGAGAGGGCACAAACCATAACTTCCTCCTATCTCCGAGCGCAAGGCCTGAGCGTGTCAGCCGAGAAGTGTGCTATAGCGGCGTTTAGGCGCAAAAGTATGACTCATTATCCGCTAACTCTTGACGGCCATGCCATTGCCTATCGTGCTTCTCATCCTTTTTTAGGAATTATCACAGACCGGTATTTATCATGGAGGCCGCATTGCAGCTTTGTAAAGAAAAAGCTAATCTCTGTCACACAACTGCTCAAATTTCTTGGCGGAAAATCATGGGGCTCGTCGATTCCATCAATGCTGCAGCGTTACAGAGCAATCTTTTGGGGATTTTTGCTGTATTGGGTGCGAGGACATACTGTGGTGCCACCTCTCGGCGGCGCGCGCCTGACGCCCTAAGTGGGATAACGCGCGTTGAACTGCTACTGTGTGACGAATCCCGCCTGGTTTAGTTCGCGCTAGTAGTTTGTTTATTCATTTAAAAAATACACTTGGTTCTGGACCTGTTTAAGCTACATTTGAGCCATCAAGCTCACTAACTCGGCAAAAGAAAGCACGTTACCGTGTGAACGAGCTGTTGAAGTGGCAACGACCGTGGACCGACCAGCGTTGTTGGTGATGTTATGGAGAGAACTGAAGGCGCCACACCACCAGAAGCGGTCACTGAATCTCGATAATAAGATTTCTCCATGACAGGTGCGGAGCGCTTTAGGGCAGTGCCGGCGGAAGCGGCGCTGTTCGACTGCACCCTTGAACTTAGTCGGAGCAGTCAGGTTCGACGGTGGAGACGACGCGGAGAAATATTTTAATATAACTGTGCTGTATTTCACGCAGCGAATTCTTGCTTGTTGACCGCAATCATATTGCCCTTCGAGCTTTGAGCGAATATGTTTTAATCCGCGCAGAGTAGTTTTGTTGACCCTTTCCTCCTGAGGTCACAATTTGTAATGTTCTATCTCATAATTACGGCTTTCTCGGCCATTTGAAATTATCACTCGGACGGAGAGATGACGCATTCCGTTCTGGCGACGCCGCGGTCCTCCTAGATGCCCAGGTCCCGAGTGACAACATCGAGTCGGACGCGCCCGAGCACGTGGCATTGCGCGCTGTGGCGGCCCGTCCTTTTTTGGGAGGTCCCGAGGACGATCCTTTTACGTTTGGTGAGGCTGAGTTGGCGGTCTCCCGCACCAGACTGGGGACGGCCTCGGGCCTTGACTGGATCAGACCTCGCATGCTGCGTGCGCTTTGGGCGGCTCGGTCTGGCTTTTCCATGTTTGTATTCAACACCGCGCTCCGCCTTGGCCACTTCCCCCGAATCTGGCGGCGAGGAAGAATTATCTTCCTCTTGAAGCCCGGTCGGCCGCCCGAGGCCCCTGCGTCGTACCGGCCGGTAGTCATCAATTCGGTCGTCGGAAAGGTGTTCGAGTGGCTCCTGTACGATCGCCTATACCATTTTCTGTCCCGTTGGCAACTGCACCACGAGGCTCAATTCGGTTTCACAGGGGGGCGGGGGCTGTTCAGGCCCGTTATGCTTTAGTTTCGAAATTGCGGCAGCTGCGGGACGCAGGCCTGCACGTGGTACTCATTTCCATAGATTTCCAGGGGGCATTTGACAGTGGGTGGCATCCCCTGGTTCTGAGTTCGCTTGGCGACTGGGGGGTGCTCGAGGAACCTCTGCGCGTTGCTCCGGTCGTTCCTTTCTGACCGAGAGGTGCTTTTCCGCTGCTTTGCGGGAGACGCGGTCGCGCGTCCCACCCTGGGCAGCCCGCAGGGATCCCCGCTGTCTCCCCTGCTGTGGAACGTGGTAGTGCGTGGCCTTTTGGGCGTGGGCATACCGGAGGGTGTGTCGCTCCAGGCGTACGCGGACGACGTCGTCGTTCTGGTGCCTGGAGCCGGGAGGAAGGAGCTTGAGCGTTTGGCGGACGAGGCGCTCGCCGAGTCGCTGCGTGGGCGAGAGGGGCGAGGATCACCATCTCCCGCGACAAGACGGTGTGCGTGCTCATTTCTCCTCCTCGGAGGGGAATGGGTCGCACTATGCCTGCCGTTCACATTGACGGTGCCCGCCTGTCTTTGAGGCCTGCCGTCAGGGTGCTCGGCGTCGTCTTCAATCGCGCCCTCTTATTCATTCCCCACGCTGAGAGGCTCAAGGAACGTGCCGAGACGCTGTCTGCCCGCTTGGCGACTTAATTCCGCATAAGCTGCACGCCGGCGCCTACTCGTCTGAGGGCGCTTTCCCGCCAGGTCGTGCTGCCGACGCTCGCCTATGCGTCGCCCGTTTGCTGGACTGAGTGTCCCCATTCCGGCCTCTGCTCTCGCCTCGTGTCTGTGCAGCGGTCCCCGCTTCTGGTGTTGGCGGGGCCTTTTCCACGACGAGCACGCGGGCGTTGCAGATCCTTCTGCACGACCCACCCTTGACGATAGACCTTGACAGGTTAAACGCGGAGTTTGACCTTTTCTCCCGTCGGCAGAAAGTAGCTTTCGGGACGAGGTCCTTTCGCGCTGTCGAAGTCGAGGAGCCCTTCGACAGTTCCGCACGGCACCCTTCGGAGACTGTAGCTTTTCCGCACTGTCGTTTGGATGTGGAGGCGGCGGCGGCTGCGGCGTTGCTGCCGGCGCACCACATCTATACCGACGGTGCTTACACCTCCGTCTCTGCAGGCGCTGCTTTTGTAGCGTTCGGCGTGCGCGGTGACCTTCGGGCGGTCGGCCGTTTTCGGGTAGAGGGTGCGACCTCTTATGCTGTGGAGCTGGTCGCCTTTGCGGAGGCGGTCACCTTCGCGCGGTCGCTTCCGGGTGCGGCGCCGGTTTGTTTTTACACCGATTGCCAGGCAATATTATCGGCCTTGGCTACTTACGCCACCCACGATTCAAACATCGACAAACTCAAATCAGACATTTCGGCCTTGCAGGCCTCCAAACCATTTAGACTTTTTCACGTGCGGGACGTTGCGGTGTCCTCGGCAATGAAATTGTAGATGTCGTGGCCTCGCGCGCAAGCTTGTCGATGCGGGTAAGCCGCGTGCTGCGCTCCAGGGCCTGTGTCCGAGTGGCTTTTCGCGCTGTCGTTCGTGCTAGGTGGGCCGCATGGTGGCGCGAATTTAACGAGGGCACCGGGATTTTTTCCTGGGTGCCCGACGTTTTTTCCATCCCTCTGTTGTTTCCGCCGTCGCGCCTTCTCGTTTCTCTTGTGACCGGGCATGGTCGTTTTCCCGCATATTTGTACAGGTTCAGTATTGCACCTTCCCCGAAGTGTCCGTGTGGGGCCCCTGATGGTAGCGTTACACATTATTTGACTGAGTGTCCATTCACGCGCGATGCGGTGGCCACGTTGCCCGGTCACGGGGAACCGCCTTCTGCTGCGCTTTGGCGCCGATGCCTTGACGATCGCCGCGCGTCTGCCATCCTGTGTCAAATTGTATCCACAGTCAGTGCTCTCCTTCCTGACTATGTTCGCGGGAGATGTTAGCGTTCCCTCAACTTTTTCGGTTAGTCCTGCGGCAGGACGGCCATTCGGGCCTGTCCGTGGTCTAGGCACTGAAAACTCCCGCTAAACCTTCTTAGTGTTGAGGGCGTGTCCTAGAGGCGACCTCTCCTCTTTGGGGTTTTTCCTCTTTGGGGTTTTGTTTCGCCTCTGTATTATGTGTGTCTGTATTATGTGGCAGGGCCCTCATAACTCAGGCCAAAATTTTTTTTCTGTTGAGGGCGCGTCCTTGAGGCGCCCTCTCCTCTTTGGCCTGCTTTTTCGGGCCGTCGTCTAGAGCAAAGTTTTCGATTTCTTCCCTGATGTGTCTTCCAGGGCGCGTCCATGGGAGCGTCCGTGGTTTTTTTTTGCATATATCTTTTGTATTTTTTATTGTTTTTGATTGTGCTTTCTTCTTTTTTGTAATATGTTTTTTTCATTCCCTCTTCTCTCTCTTTTTTCCTCCTTTTCGTGGCATTGTGTTTTCTCGGGGGGGCCTGTCTGGCCATTTGAGTTGGACATTTCAAATGTCCGCCCCTCTGAGAATCGCATGCCGCGGTTTTCTTTCCCGTGGCATTGGGCTCAGTGGAGCCTTTCTGGCCATTTGAGGTGGGTGATTCATTGTCGCTCGCTCCTCTTCGAACCACATGCCGCGGTTTTGTATGTGTGTGTGATTGTGTGTGTGTGTGTGTGTGTGTGTGTGTGTGTGTGTGTGTGTGTGTGTGTGTGTGTGTGTGTGTGTGTGTGTGTGTGTGTGTGTGTGTGTGTGTGTGTGTGTGTGTGTGTGTGTGTGTGTGTGTGTGTGTGTGTGTGTGTGTGTGTGTGTGTGTGTGTGTGTGTGTGTGTGTGTGTGTGTGTGTGTGTGTGTGTGTGTGTGTGTGTGTGTGTGTGTGTGTGTGTGTGTGTGTGTGTGTGTGTGTGTGTGTGTGTGTGTGTGTGTGTGTGTGTGTGTGTGTGTGTGTGTGTGTGTGTGTGTGTGTGTGTGTGTGTGTGTGTGTGTGTGTGTGTGTGTGTGTGTGTGTGTGTGTGTGTGTGTGTGTGTGTGTGTGTGTGTGTGTGTGTGTGTGTGTGTGTGTGTGTGTGTGTGTGTGTGTGTGTGTGTGTGTGTGTGTGTGTGTGTGTGTGTGTGTGTGTGTGTGTGTGTGTGTGTGTGTGTGTGTGTGTGTGTGTGTGTGTGTGTGTGTGTGTGTGTGTGTGTGTGTGTGTGTGTGTGTGTGTGTGTGTGTGTGTGTGTGTGTGTGTGTGTGTGTGTGTGTGTGTGTGTGTGTGTGTGTGTGTGTGTGTGTGTGTGTGTGTGTGTGTGTGTGTGTGTGTGTGTGTGTGTGTGTGTGTGTGTGTGTGTGTGTGTGTGTGTGTGTGTGTGTGTGTGTGTGTGTGTGTGTGTGTGTGTGTGTGTGTGTGTGTGTGTGTGTGTGTGTGTGTGTGTGTGTGTGTGTGTGTGTGTGTGTGTGTGTGTGTGTGTGTGTGTGTGTGTGTGTGTGTGTGTGTGTGTGTGTGTGTGTGTGTGTGTGTGTGTGTGTGTGTGTGTGTGTGTGTGTGTGTGTGTGTGTGTGTGTGTGTGTGTGTGTGTGTGTGTGTGTGTGTGTGTGTGGTTTTTATGTTTTTGTTAGAGTTCGTTTAATTTAGAATTTGTTTTCTTCTCTGCCGCTCGGGCAGGAATTTTCTTGCACCACTCCTCTTTTCTCCTTCTGTGTATTTGTATTTTTTCTCTTGCACATCTCTTCTACTGTTCATCTCCTGCCCGTCTCTTTACTACCTTGCAATTCACCTCTTCACTCTCATCTTTTTTCTTTCCTTTTGTTTTCTGTGTCTATTTGTCTTTTCCTTTTGGGCACCCTCATTCTGAATTAAAAATCATTTTTACATCAATAAACCAGCTCGCGCGGGGATTTTTCATCCCTCTGTGCTCGTTGCGCCCTTAGGACACCGTTTCAGTTACCGTACCCACGATTATATTTTTCTAATTGGCTTTTTCCACCAAATTAAACTTTTTACCGCTTGGGCTCTGTTCATTTTTCTTTGATTGGTTTAAGCCTGGTGATGCTCTGCAGGTACAGGCTACTTCTCATTCCACTTTATTTTTGCCGTTGCTTTCCTCCATTTAACTGGGAATGAGACTTCGATTGGGGCGATACAACTGGGAGTGCCGAAGTCAATTGGAACCTCACAAACCGGTTGGAAACGCAAAACCAATTGGAATGCCCAACTGGAAATATGGAAACCAAATGGACTACCCAATTGGAATTGTGAGCCCAACTGGCTAACCAATTGGAGTCGAATGGTATGCCCAACTGGACCCATTGTTTTTTTCACTGGGATATTTCATTAGGTGTAGTGCTCATGCTTTTTTAGAGCTGCACATTTTGTTTGCTCAGATATGTGCAGTATAGATCGAACTGCAAGCTGCCCTTTGCAGCATAAATACACATTGCAAACAAAGCAAGAAAACCCGCTTCATCAGTCTCTGCCATAGTTTATAATTGTCCAATAAAAAAAATTGGCGGTGGTTTAGCTCGGCTTAAACGTGGAGTGACGCGATAGCTACAGCTGGCCGAGTGGAACTTGGTCATGTGACCAACCAAGTGACGAATCACGTGATCAACCACGGCGCCGCGCCGCCGGTAGCTGCTCCCCACCATGTGACCAACCACGTGACAGCGGGCCGGCGCCGCCACGCTGACGGCTTGAAATGCTATTGTAATGTAGCTATGGCTACAAAACTAAATTGCGTGGAATGAAAACTGGAAGTAGCAGGATGCTTGTTTTGCAGGGGCCGCCTTCCAAACTTCTCTTACACTGAAAAGCTTCATACCTGCAGTTTCATACGTGCATGCATACGTTGCCAAGTAAATTTCTCGTCTGAGAAATTATTAAAACGTTGCATGGAAAACGTATATTTGGAAAAGTTTTCAAGACGTTTGTGAGTAAACCTCTTTTGCCGTACGTTTTTAAAACGTCTGTGAATAAACCTTTTTCGTCAGTACGTTTTTAAAACGTTTGTAGACACACCTACATTGCTGAAATGTTTTTTAAACGTTTCAATCAAGAGTTAGACGTTGCTAGATGTTTGGAGTTGTTTGCAGACTTTTCTTAGAATTTATGTGTTTCATGGGCTGCGCCGGCGTGTCCAGTGGTTTTGTGAAGTGGAGACCCACGGGAGCGACCCCATACCCACGTGTCTCAAGATTCCAGGTCTTGGAGCGTCCGGCCCAGCTAAATACGCGCACATTGATTGGACGGCATTTAAAACACGAATGGAAGAGGCGTGCAGAGAAGCCCTAACTTCCAGTTTGGAGGACATTATAGCAAGAGCAATGAAGGCTGCTAGAGTCAACCTCACATCTACTAGAATGCGCACCAAATTTGATATAGAATTAGACCACCTACGTGTTATTCGTCGGCGTGCAGAAAGACGTTACAGACGGACCAAATGCTTAAGGGACCTCAGAGAGGCTCGTCGTTTTCAGAGAAACGTCAAGCGACGAATGGACACGCTGATGGAACAGTGCAGGAAGTGCCTCTGTCAATCTCTAGATCCTCGAGAGCCCATGACCCTCATTTGGCGAACGGTGGGGGGGGGGCTTCGAATGCTTCCACAGCAAAAACAGCCATTCTATGCGCTAGATTTACGTCAAAACCATCACCAGAATGAAGTTGCAACTGACTTCTGCAGGGCAAACGCGGGTGCAGTGACTACCTCGAGTTCCCAGCGTCCTGCATGGATGTTATCTTGGAGCGATGGATGTTATCTTCACTCGTGAGGAACTTGATGCTGCGCTTCCAGAAAGTAAGGGTTCGTCTGCACCAGGGCCAGACGGCATTACATATAGGCTGCGCTGTGCCACCTTGGCCACGACGCGCGTAGAGAGCTACTCAGCCTTTACAACCATTTGTGGCAAGACGGAGTTGTTCCTCCCAGGTGGAAATCCAGTCGCATGATACCATTACTAGAACCAGGGAAATCCCCGCTTGACCTGTCATCATACAGGCCAATAGCTTTGGCCAGTTGTGTGGGAAAGATCATGGAAAGAATGCTGCTGGCGCGTCTTGAGTGGTACCTTGAGCACAATAACGTGTAACCTAATGCCATGGCGTGTTTCCGACGTGGTCGCTTCTCTATAGACAACATCATTGATCTCGTGTCCACAGTACAGCAACAGAAACGCCAGAAGCGCATGTGTGCGGCACTTTTTCTTGACATCAAAGGTGCATACGAACACGTGACACATGAGGACATCCTTGATTCGCTAGAGGCTGTTCGAATCGGCGGACGGATGTATAGGTGGATCCGAAGCTATCTGACCAGAAGGACATTTTTTATTATGTGTGAAGATGGCTCTACACCGGTGCATTACACCAACCGGGGCGTGCCCCATGGCGGAGTGTTCAGTCCTACTTTGTTTAATCTAACACTTATAAGACTCCTGGAGTACCTACCTAATACCGTCCATATCTCTATGTATACCGATGACATCTGCATCTGGGCTTCCTCTCTGACGCGTCTCCAGGTGCGAGCAAGGCTTGAGAGGGCACAAACCATAACTTCCTCCTATCTCCGAGCGCAAGGCCTGAGCGTGTCAGCCGAGAAGTGTGCTATAGCGGCGTTTAGGCGCAAAAGTATGACTCATTATCCGCTAACTCTTGACGGCCATGCCATTGCCTATCGTGCTTCTCATCCTTTTTTAGGAATTATCACAGACCGGTATTTATCATGGAGGCCGCATTGCAGCTTTGTAAAGAAAAAGCTAATCTCTGTCACACAACTGCTCAAATTTCTTGGCGGAAAATCATGGGGCTCGTCGATTCCATCAATGCTGCAGCGTTACAGAGCAATCTTTTGGGGATTTTTGCTGTATTGGGTGCGAGGACATACTGTGGTGCCACCTCTCGGCGGCGCGCGCCTGACGCCCTAAGTGGGATAACGCGCGTTGAACTGCTACTGTGTGACGAATCCCGCCTGGTTTAGTTCGCGCTAGTAGTTTGTTTATTCATTTAAAAAATACACTTGGTTCTGGACCTGTTTAAGCTACATTTGAGCCATCAAGCTCACTAACTCGGCAAAAGAAAGCACGTTACCGTGTGAACGAGCTGTTGAAGTGGCAACGACCGTGGACCGACCAGCGTTGTTGGTGATGTTATGGAGAGAACTGAAGGCGCCACACCACCAGTCAGAGGTAAGCGGTCACTGAATCTCGATAATAAGATTTCTCCATGACAGGTGCGGAGCGCTTTAGGGCAGTGCCGGCGGAAGCGGCGCTGTTCGACTGCACCCTTGAACTTAGTCGGAGCAGTCAGGTTCGACGGTGGAGACGACGCGGAGAAATATTTTAATATAACTGTGCTGTATTTCACGCAGCGAATTCTTGCTTGTTGACCGCAATCATATTGCCCTTCGAGCTTTGAGCGAATATGTTTTAATCCGCGCAGAGTAGTTTTGTTGACCCTTTCCTCCTGAGGTCACAATTTGTAATGTTCTATCTCATAATTACGGCTTTCTCGGCCATTTGAAATTATCACTCCATTTAAGGCTGCGTTTATGTTATTTTTGTCTGTTACGCTGCAGAATCTTTTATTTACTTTTAGTGAAACTTCTCTTTCCGAGCATCAATGACTTCATTGAGAAGAAATTTGAGACCTCCCGGCTTTTGATAGCAGGGGAGGCCGTCTATAAGGCGAAGCACGTGGTGGTGTGCAGCGTGAAGCTTTTGAAAAGACGATGAGGTCACGTTTGTTGGGCTTATCCTTCAAACCTCCGCTGTCAACAAAGAACCTCACGAACTGGAGATAGAAATGAAAGGAAAGACAGTAAACGCTGCATCTTGCACTTGCAAAGCAGTGTATAAATACTAACGTTGGTTTCGTGAATGGAATATAACTGTTGTAGTTTATCTTTTGCTCTGCAGACAATTTTCTGTCATTTAAGTTCTACATGTAACTAACAAATATTATGAACATTGTAACATGTAATTGGTATCTACTGCTGAAAATGTGAGAACATTGTAATATACGGCGTGTTTGATAAAACTTACAAATTTATGCTGATACGCGTGCTTTGTATTAGGAAAGAACAGTTGGTTATGCCTTAATTTTTTTGTAGCCGGCACAAGTGCAAGCACATGGTCGCTCTGCTGCTGCACATACATGACGCAGGGACCTTCGAGTTCACGTCGTCTACGGCTTTGCCTCAGCAATAGGGAAAAGATCAGAAAGCTGGTGTGAAAGAAAAATGTGCACCAAGGAAGACAGTAAACCTCAGTGGTTGTTTTCGTGGAGCATCGAGGGTGCTGACTTACGCGCCAATATCCTTCCTTATGGCCTGAAGCTCAGCAGGGATATCTGAAGCAGATAATTTTGTTTGTTTATTGATAATGTTAGCCCAAGAAGGGCTTTTACAGAAGTGGAGAAAAAATATACAACAAAGAAAAGGCAAGTCCCGCTCCAAGTCGACAACAAAAAGACACCGACAATGCAAAGCAGAGGTAGTATATGTAAAAAGTGGCACGCAGTGAACAAGTGAGATCGTATTATACGCATCAGAAACAGAATCTACATAGACGCAATCATGTCAGGGAAGATTAGAGCCTCTAACCCAGCTGCAAAAGCACTGACAGATGAAGATATGACAACTGAATCAGGTACTTCATTCCATTCTCTAATCGCCCTTGGAAAAAAGCTGTATTTGAAAGTATCATTGTGTGTAACCGGTGGCTGTATGTATAAACTGTGCCTGTGTCTGGAGCGTTGGTTAGGTGAAATTCCACAAATATCAGGTAAGTTAATCTTATCCTGGTTATGAATAATTAGAAATAAAAATTTTAATCGGTCAAACTTCGTCCTTTAGTTCTAAGGGGGAAGGTTTGCACGCTGGCATAGTTAAGTAGGAGAGTGCCCGCGCTGGTATTTATTAAATATGAATCTCAAAGTCAGTCGTTGAATCCTGTCCAATTTGTGTCTGTTAGTTGCAGTGTGTGGGTCCCATATTATTTTAGAATACTCAATAATTGGTCTTACTAGCATCTTATAGGCTCTCGTTTTCACTTCAGGAGTTGCATTATACAGTCTGCGCCTTAGTCCCACATGAACTTTATTTGCCATACTACATACTTCATTGATGTGCGTGTTCCACCTCAAATCCGGAGTGAATATTAATGCTAAATATTTATATTCTGTAACAATTTTTAGTTCGTGTGAATCGATACTGTAATTATAGCTCAGGGGCACCTTCTTCCTTGTGATAGTCATACAGACTGATTTTACTGGGTTCAGTGACATTTGCCATTCATAACACCAGTTTAGATTTTTTTTGTAAGTTGTTAAGATCTAGCTGGTCACTTAAAGACTCAACCCTATTATATATGACGCAGACGTCACCGAACAACCTAATTGGAACGGTTATATCAAACGGCAAATCATTAATAAATATTAGAAATAGCAGAGGCCCCAAAACACTCTTAAGGTACTCCAGACCGAACAGGTTTAGACATGCATTTAATTTTATTTATTTCAACATAGTGCTCACGAGACTGAAGGTAGGATGTAAACCATTTAGTAAAATTGGGATTTCTGAATATTGCATTCATTTTTAGCAAGAGTTTCAGATGTGATACTTTATCAAACGCTTTGGCGAAGTCTAAGAAAATTATGGCAATCTGTCCTCAGAGATTTATTGTTTGTGAAAGATCTTCAACTGTCTGAAAAAGCTGCGTTATTGTAGACAAGTTCTTATGAAAACCATGTTTGCACTTGTGATAATAAGTTGTAAGTTTCCACATAATTCGATAGATGATTACAGACTATGTGCTCAAGAAGTTTGGAGCAGGCGCTCGTAAGAGAAATTGGCCTGTAGTTACCTGCGACACATGTGCTCCCACTTTTGTGAACCGGAATTATTTTGGCTTGTTTCCAGGCTGTGGGAAATTTTCCGTGGGTAAGCGAAGATTGAAAGATTATAGCAAGATATTTAGCGACCCACCGAGCATACCTATATAGAAACTCATTCGGGATGTTGTCGGAGCCGGTGGATTTCTTTGTGTTAATGCGCAGAAGAAGGTCCAGGACTTCTTCCTCGTTGATCCGAAGGTCAGAGACTGGAGGGCGTTCAGAGTAGTCAAAAAGTATGGGAGTATGCCATCATCGTTGGTGAACACGGAAGAAAAAAAAGAAATTTAAATTTTCAGCACGAACTTGAGTACTTCGCTCATCCTCAGCTTTATGTTGCTTCTTTGTGGTTTTTACATACCTCCAAAATTTGCTAGGTGATTCACGAAGAAAAGGTTTCAGTGTTACATTAAAGAATCTCTATTTGGATTCCTTCAAAAGACGATTTAGATCTAGCATCATGTTATGAAGTAAAGTCCTGTTCTGGGCACTCGGGTCTCGAGAACAAGCTTTCCGTTTCCTTTTAATCCTCCGTTTGACATGAAGTATCTCACTTGTAATCCATGGGTTCTTTCTTTTGCGCTTTTTGACGCTCATAGGAATACATTGCCTAATACAATGCATCGTAACATTGGAAAAAAAATCCCACAGGTGATGAGTGCCGCCATTTGATTCATAAGTAAACCTGAAGCTATCAAACGACCTTTCCAGGTAATCCAAAACACTAACATCATCAGCAACTTGAAAGTCCACATATTGGATGCTTGATTCCTGGTGCATGTAGTACAAGGACATGTTCAAGCACAAAATAACCATATTATGGTCGGATAACCCTTCACCAACATGGCATGTATTTACATACGTCGTCAAAGCACTGGAGATTAAAATAAGGCCAAGTACTGATGACCTGGTTCCACATACCTTTGTAGATTTGTTAAGAAGCTGAGTTAAATTGTACGAAAATACTAAATCCAAAAACACCTCAGAAGAGCAAACATCTGTGTCTCCGACCACGTACGAATCACAGCCAATAGCTGGGAGATTAAAGTCACCTAGTAACAGTATGCTATCTTGCTGTTCCATATACGTTTCCATAAATACTCTTAATTGCAAGATGTGTTCTACAGAAGAGTTTGGAGCCCTGTATAGGCCACCAACAAATGCAGTGCGATTATTTAATTTCGTTTTAATTCATACAGCCTCAATATCACCTGGTACTTCTAAAGCGAAAAAAAACGATGTTACTCTTGACAAGAAGAGCCACGCCTCCGCCTCTTCCAACTCGATCCCTCCTAACCAGCGCGTAACCAAGTGGTGCGATTTCACTATCGGGTATAGTTTTGTTCAACCAAGTTTCCTTAATTACGACAATGTCAGGTTCCTGATCAATAAGTAAAACTTCAAGCGAGTGTGCTTTGTTTAATACGGTTCTCGCATTTACGTTGATAATTTTGAAGCAAATGTGTTGACCCTGCACCTGTCAATTAATGCTTGTACATGAATCACTTCCCAGCTTGAACCTTTCCTCACGCTCTTCATTCCAGCGGTACAGCGTGTTGTTGACCTTAAATTCATCAAAAATAAGCTTTACCTTCTTTCCTGCTTCTTTTCCTGACTTGCCGATTCCCATAGTTTTTTCCTTGTATACCCTGTACTCTTTTAAAAAAATCCCCACTGATACTGCAAGCCGTAACCTTTAGTTTAGTGCAATTCTGCATAACTTTCATTTTATCCATATGATCAGCCACCCTCAGGATGACTGGTCGAGTTTTACCAGAAAGCTTCTTGCCTAATCTGCGAATTCTTTCAATAGAAGTTACATTCACGGTTAGAGTAGCGCTAAAATTTCATCTCTTACTTTGTTTACAAGGGTTTCTTCGTTTTCTTTTTCGTCTTCTGCTATACCTCTAATAATAAGGTTATTTTGTCGTGAACGATTATCCAAATCGTCGAGTTGTTTGACCAGATTAGAAGTATCAACAGTGCGTTCAGCTACAATTGTTTCAAGAGTAGCGAGCCTGTTCCGGGTCTCGCCTAAGCTTTGCATCTTAGTTTCATTAGGAAGTTTCAATGTAATTTATTTTCGCAGTCAACAGATGCAACGAAACGGGCTGTCTTCAGGGAAGCTGTCGCTCAACGCCCTGTCTACTGGAAATAAAATGTCTGCTTTAGATATGCATTTCTCCCAAAGTGGTACTGCAAACCTCTAGCTGTACGAAAGCAAATAATTAAAACAGTTGGCCGCAGCCTTTGCTATGCAAGTAGGTATATATACTCCACCCTTGCTGCATGCACTGCAACATCTGCCTTAATTCCTCTCTAATCACATTCTTGACTAACAAATAAAGGAGCTCGCAGATTATACGTAGGTGATAATTAACACCGATAAAGATGCGATATCCAACATCCTGAAGAGCACCTCGTTTTTGTGTTTATTAACGTTGGTTGTTTACACTGTGCTTCTGTTTGTTTAGCTAATTTGTGGAGATTTAGCCAAGACTTTTTAAAATGCATTCGTACATGCTTGTCACGCGCGTGCAAGGGGGCTCAAAATGCAAAGCACTGAAATGAGCATAATTACCAGACACTGAATCTAACACTTATAAGAAAAGGCAACATCATCAAGCATAGGAACGCGAAATTGGAAAATTAGCTTAATTATAAAAGTTACATGCCACAGGCAAGCATTAGTGCACTTTTATGAGTCTCGCGACACAATGAATACATCGATTCATCAACTACACTGCAACGTTACCTAAAGCGTCATTGCACAAAACAGGTGCAGCAAGCAAAAACAGTATTATTTCAGACACTGCAATGCTTAATTCATAACATGTAAATATGCTACGCACGGCGTGCTGTGCGTGAAATTAAAACGGCGTAATTGCGTCCGACGCTACCACGCACATTCAGCTTGCCTCCGCCCTGTGCCCTGTTTCGGCGACGCCGAGCAGACGGCTGACGATCCAAAGTTCGAACAGGCAGGCTCTGAGACGGCACTGCGTCGCGTAGAAGCCAGCGCCTTTTCCATCCTGTCAGCAATCAACCTTCGTAAGCTCCACGAGAGAGACATGCGTGGACGTAAATACGCACGGCAGCTTTGGCCGCTACTCGTCGAACAGTTTAGCGCCAACTCCATAGACGAAATCTTGCTCGCTGAAATGTTCGCTGCACACACGAGAATGTACACTCGCACCTTTTCCCATTCGAAGCTTGATTAACCAAGCTTCTTGAAGCTTCCTGCGTCTTGGACAGAAGTGGAAACTTAAGCCTGGCTCCGCCGCGGAAGTCCGACATTGAGGCAAAGAGCAGTAAGCGACCATGGCGAAAGCTTAAATAAACTGTACCAGTGCCAACGACAACACACGATCAAAGTGTAAACTGCTAGCAGTCACTCACAACGAAAAATGCAGATGATACCGCGACTTTTAGCATTTAGAACGCATAAATTCAACCAATAGTCCGCTTCTGCAAATGTGAGAGGAGACCCGTGATCTCACTTGCTGCGCAAGGTCGACGCCAGCGCCATTCGCTCCAGTGGTGAAGCTCGCGCCCAATAGCACACCAGTGATTTCAAGCACATGCAAAACGAATTTGCGTGCCCGCCAGCCTATACAAGGTCAGGCGCTTCGCACATGCCTGAGTCTCCCTCGCAGTGCATCAACCGTTGCTACCATTGCTTTCGCGCAGGATTACCCACTCTCGACGTATATAACCCTAAAAACCTTGCGGATCAACATGCGGCATCTAACAAGGATTCTCCAGCACCAGCTTGTGTCAGTGGCGAATCAAAGACCACACGAATCGTTTTCAGACGTTATAGGAGCCCACCAGTCGTCCATCCTATCACAGTTCACCCCGGCAGCACGGCCTTCCTCTGCGCTGTGGTGTCTGCGAGAGCCATGTGTTCGGCTTAAAATTCTGTGCACAACGAAAAAATCGAATTTATCGACACCAGCCATTAAACAGTTGACTCTCTGCCTGCTCTACGCCGCATATAGTGGCCGCACTTATGGTTAGGTCTCAACTACAAATTCAGCTTGCGCCGTGGTGATTTCTGCGAGACAGGCCAGTATTAAGCAGGAAACTTCGCATCGGACAACCTCCACCGGGTGTTCTCCGACTCAAAAGCAGCCCTACAATGTCTTAATTCTGCTTTACGCCATGGCGATCACGATCAACTCGTAGCGAAATTACGACATATTCAACACCAGGCACAGAAAGAGGGTCATGACATCGTTTTGCAGTGGATACCGGGACACTGTGGCATTGTCGGAAACGACGCAGTTTACGCTGCGGCTCGATCGGCTCACGACAGTGCCAACATTGGCCAGATACCGTGGACAAGAGCCAACGCAGCAAGACATCTGCGAATGCTTGGCCGAAATGAGATTTAACCTCACGGTATTCTCCTGGAAACTACACATGCCGTCTGCACCGCCTCGACGCCTTGTTTCAACTCAGTCCTCCGTCTGGCCTCTCCCGCTGCGATGCTACGCTGCTGTGTCGCCTGTCGCTGGGAGTGGCGTTTGCAAATGCCTACCCCCACTTATATGTAATGGCAAGATCTCCTGCGTGTGAGAACTGTGGGTGCGACGAAACAATAGAACACCTACTTTGTTACTGTCCTCGGATTCAGCGTGAGTGTGCCCTCCTGGCAGGAACACTCCGCCGCTCGACCCCTTACGGAAGCCAAGATTCTGGGCCCTTGAGAGTAAGCCTTCACCGCAGAGTACAGCTTTGAAGGAACCTTTCACGTTCTTAAAGGACTCAGGACTCAGTGCAAGGTTGTGAACTATCAGTGTGTGCCCTGTGTACCCTGCAAGTAATAGTTAATGGACACGTGGAAAAGTGGTCTCCCTTTGCTCTCTCCCCTTTCCATCTTTCGCTCTGTTCCCCTTCCCACGTGTAGGGTAGCATACCAAGCATTGCCTAGTTAACCACCCTGCCTTTCCGTTCGTCTTTCGCTCTCTGTAAATACGCTTGTGTCAGCACAACCATCCCTGTTGCATGCATGCGCCAGACCGACATCACCTGCCGGAAGTTTTTGCTGAAATTGCGATAAGCCAGTAAGCTTATCTCTACTAATTTTTTTCCACCATGTCAGATGGCCCGAGGAGCGCAAACCTTCCACTGCGCACGTGCAGTTGGGTCCCCACGGAAGCGGATCACGGCAGCGGATTGCGCTGCACTAAAACTCTCTAATATATCTCTATATAATATTGACAACAAAACCCGGTGTTATTGTCCACGGTCTGAAACGGTCTGAAAACTTCAATAACGTCACCATTGTCCCAGATTGGTGTTTCAAAAGCAGGGTGGACAATGACAGGAACAATGAGCCCACATTATAAGGGTTGAACGGCTGCACTCAAGAACCGTAAATACAAAGGCTAAGGGTGTAAAGAAAACATGCTTCTCAGTCGCTGCACTCTTCTTTATTGAATGCAGTGCACATGCACACACACAAAAAACGATCAGGAAATTAACGTTAGTAACCACTGAAGATATTCATTGGTTTGGTAGCATAGGTGGGCACACTCACTCATGAGTGCACTCATATCTCCTCACTCACACTCACACTCACGTCCATGAGTGTGAGTGAGAGTAAGTGGTCGTGTGCGTGAGCGCGATTGAGTGGATATGAGTGTAGGTGGTCGTGCGTCTGAGTGAGTGGTGGGTAGACGCGACAGCGAAGTTTGCAACTTATATTTCGCGACAATGGTATCTGCTTTACTATTTTCATGTTGCTGACAACTGAACGATGCGAATAATGACTACCGAGCGCGCTCAAAACAACATACGACATCATGCCGGTGTCCTTGGACCCCCCAAGCAGACGACTTTGCTGGCATGGTAACGGCAATCTCTCGTTTCTCCTTCCCTTATCACCGTTGGCATGGGCGCGGGCTCTCCGCTGGTGCAAAGAGCCGCTACTGATTTGTGTCAGATCCTTTGATGGAATTTCACATTGCCACTGCTAGAGAGGTAGATGTCTCTTGTCATGCCTGTTACAGGACTCCAGCGCATATGCGCAGAGTTCCGATGCCTGCTGCTGAGACAATGACTGCCCGCTTCTCAGCAATAACTAGCGTAAGCTGGGATCAAGGAGGTTTTATAACCTCCTTGGTTGGAATCTTCGGAACTGCACTAGACGCGTAGGTTTATTCTGTGCCGTAATTTGTTTATTGGACAGGACCCGGAACTAGCAGAGCCTTTCATTGCTGACGCGAAGAACCTGACCAACTTGGCCCGTCTGTTGAACTGCACAAGCCCGGCTGAAGCCCGGAAACGACTTGAAAACGAAGCGCGGTTTTAGGTAACGCCAGAGATTCTTGGTTCTATCGTGTACATGAAGGAGCCCTGCGTCGCAAACAAAGCATATAGTTTTTATTTTTCTAGCGAAAGCTACACTGCCGCTAGCCGGGGCGATTTCGCCCGTCCTGGCCACTTGCTCCTACTGCGCAAGCGCGAGTTTCGCCACAGGTGCGCCGCCGCCGACTCCACCGCCTCGCCCCCTCCCCCGCTGCGTGTTGACGCCACGACTAGCTGTGTGCCTAACTGCGCATGCGCGTGGGGTCGAATGAATACCAGCGGAGGTGCACTCTGCCGTCAGTTGCAAGCCACGGAAAAAGGGAAGTCTTGCTCGTTGCGGCAGCAACGTGGGCTCCGGGAAATGAACTCGACGGACCCCGAAGTCGATGCCCGGGATGTTCGGCACGACTGACAGACTCACAGGTTGACGGCAGTTCGGCTCCATCAGTTAGTGGCTCCTTTCGCTACGCGTACTAGGCATGGAAAAAATAAGCCACCGTATAATTTTTTTTATGCATAGCATCAGACTTGGTGATGCCTTGACGCCAAGGAGATAGCCGAAATGGTAATACTTGACGTTCTAATCTGCTCTAGAAATGCTTGTTTCGTGCTGATGGTGACGAAACGTTGCGGTGATATTCGGCAGTGGATATATGAGGTGGCAATCATATTGGCCGTACTCTTTACGGCTGGTTGGCCGTACAGTTCGAACTGAATTCTATACTCGGGGAATGAACCTAAATTTTAATGTCTCCGGGTATTGTCACGTTTTCGCTCGAGAAAAGACTAAGAGTATCCTGCAAGTGAGTGCTGCTTGTTGGGAAATGCTCTTCAATCCCACCGATGCCACCATTGTTGGAGTGAGCGGCCCGTGCGTCGACTGACTCGTTCAGCACCGCAGGTCCCGGCTCCGAAGGACGGTGCCGGACTCCGTTAAGAAGTAAACTGTACAGTTGGTTTATTCGTACATAGTTACAGTCGATATCACCGACTGGGGAATAAGGTGCAGAGAATTATGGCCAAACAAGTGAACAGATGAAGACACTGCTGGTACCGTCCACGGCAGGTGGTGGTGCTCATGCTCTCTCGTAGCTCAGTCGATGGAAAGGGGAACAGACAGTGCTCCAACACTGTTGCGTCGATGACGCCACGGCGACCATGTCGGTGCCTTCGTGGGAAAGGAAGGCACGCCGATTTCCAGCAGGTGGGCAGGGGAAAAGACGCATAGAACACTGGCGCGTCGATGTTACCACAGCTGTCAGGTGGGCTCTCCATGAATGTCCAGCCGAATCCCAGTAGGTGGATGAACAACCTTGCACTTCTCCGCCTGTTGTCTGAAATGCTGGAATTCTGTCCAGGTTGCAGCCGTCATTCAATTATCCCCAGCGTGACCGTTGAATAGCATCACAACGTCCGGCGCAGAGGCAGACACGGCCACCTGGCGCCGCCATTGTCGCCGCTGCTGCTTCCGCGAACGCCAGACCTCGCAAATGCATTTCTTCCCGATGTCTCATCTGCCTTCTCGTTGGTTATCTAGGAATTCCTCCCAGGTGTGAACTCTCCGATCTTAGCATGCTGTTAAAACTGCCGATACCGAGAAGGCAGCAAAGAAAAACCGTCGGACGGACACCATAGGGAAAAATGTGACGAAAAGACAGCAGGAGGGTGGGGACGAGGCTGTAGAAAGAGGTTGCGGGAGAGGGGCACAGGGGAACTTTTCATATACAGGTCGAAGGGTACAGGCATTTGGACACTAGACTGCTCATAACAGGAAAGAGTTGAGGACTAATCCAACACCCTCTATTAAGCTCCCCCACGCTCTCTCCCACAGTGAAAAAAAAGCAACGTATTTTTTAGGGCCACGAAAAGGCTCCCGTCTGCATCATGTACGCGGAACCCAGGCTGCACTGCCCAGTCAACAACTGCGTGCAAGCATCCGCGGCATGTGTGCAAGGCGTGTTCCTTATTTGCGGCGCCCAATATTATATTGGTGTTTGCATTATCATAAGTGAAATAACTTCTGTTTACATGTTTCAATTTCTGCAATTCCAACCCCACTGGCATCTGGACAGCACGAGGAATCCTCTGAACCGGATGCTACGATTTCCTCTGAGAAATTCTGTATAGGGTTTTTTTACCAGTAACGACCTCCCATTTCAGAAGGGCATGCACTGCAAAATGGATCACAAGTTAGCTGCATACACATTCTTCGACGAATGACGTTTCCTTCACAATAAACGCAGCAGACTGATCACCATCATCATCAGTCTGACTATGCCGACTGCAGGACAACGGCCTTTCCGATAACACTCCAAACTAAACCCGTCCTGGGCCAGCTGCAGCCATCCTATCCCCGCGAACCTCATCTCATCCGCCCTCCTATCTTTCTTCCGTTCCTGCTATGCTTCCCTTCACTTGAAATCCAGTCTGTTACCCTTAAGGACCAGCGGTTATCTTGCCTTCGCATTACATGCCCGGCCTAAGCCTATTTCTTTCTCTTGATTTTGACTAGGACGTCATTAAATCGTGTGTGACACTCTGCCCACTTCCTGTCTCTTAAAGTAACACCTATCATTTTCCTTTCCATAACACTTCCTATGCCTGCGAAGATGCGCTCGTGGTCTCCGCACGCAATGGTCGCAATCGAGAACATCGCGATGGTTTCTCAAGCCTCCTTCAGTCATTGATTATGTGCAGCGCAGACAACACACTGCACGGCAGGCGTGTCCACAGGTAGGTCACGCATACCTGTTCTGGCTAGACGAAGCCAGCCCTTCTCTTAACTATGCCCGAAAGTAAGCCCAAGAGGCTGTCGTAAAGGGGTTGATAACGGCCACTCTCCTTTGGATTCTTTTTCCGCAGGGCAAATCTGTATATGGGACCCGTTCCAGCCATTTCTCTTTTCGTGAGGAACTCGCTCGAGCTTTTCAAAAACTCTCTCGATTTCCCACGCAGCGAAGAGTATTCAAATACGCCACTTGCCTCCAGTATGTTAACGCGTACTTACAGACACGTATGGTCAAGTTAAACTCAATATTGTCACTAGGACACCGTTCAAGCACGTGCCTAACCATCTTAGCTGACGATAAACAGGGACTTATCGTCTTAGCAGCAAGCGCGAAAGCATACGGGGGTAACATTGTTCGGGCCGTGGAAGATGCATGATAAGACATCACTGCCATCGAGCATCGAGACTGTGAAAATTAACCAGAGACCACCAGAGCCTCGGGCGGCTCATCACGATATCTGTGCGACGCAGGCTATGCTAGGGGCGAGTGAACAATGTAGTGAGTGGGCATGAGCGTAAGTGATTGGTTGTGAGTGTGAGCGGTGAGTGCAAGTGAGTAGCTGTGAGTGCGTGAGGTCATGAATGTGAGTGAGTGGTTGTGCGTGTGAGTGGACACGAGTGTGAGTGAGTGGTGAGTGCGAGTGGACATGAGTGTTTGATTTGGTTTATGGGAGTTTAACGTCCCAAAGCTGGCTGTGGAAGTTAGTGAGCGGAGTTGGCGCTGGGCAAGGAGAGCTGCCTCAATCAGCTCGTCAACCGTGTTGGAGACGCCAAGGGCGAGGAGCATGTTGTTGAGAGTCGAGAGAGGTAGGCAAAGGGGTGCTTGAGGCCGCAGCGTATAAGGCAATCCAGGCGATGCTCCTACGTGGGCGTGAGACAGGCGCAGTGTAAACCATACGAATAAGGACAAATGCTTGAGGTGGCGAAAACAGCGACAGGGTCCGCTTTGGCGTACCGCTTTCCACGCGACATGGGTGTAATGCGAGAAAGCCACACCAGCTGGCAGCTGATATGCAGCCATTGCGCGCTTGTTATGCTGTGAGGAGAAGCCGACCAAACTGCCACAGGATTTTTGCGGCCTCCAGCGCGCATTCGCATTGGAGCGCATTCGCATAGGAGAAGGCCTCTACGGCCCTCTAGTAAGGATCGTCTGAGTTGCCATCCCTTCAACGACTATGTGGCGCCGATATTGCATGCGTTTCTGACGAAATTTTATATTACGAATGTCGGCTATATCAAACTATCTTACGATTTTTTACCTCTCGCTATAACGAGGTTTCACTCTATATTTTTCTGTGAGCTGCAGGTAGAACTTACCTTTACGTGTTTCTTTTTTGCTTGTGTTAGCCTAGCATAAAAAAAAATTAAAACATTTTTATCAGTGGGAATGACCGACATTATCAAATGTGGGCACGAATGGCAGCGCGCAGATATGCGCACACAAGGAGACTTAGGTTGGGGCAACCTAAAAAGATTGAAAAATAATAAGCCCCGGCCGACACCACTGACGTATAAC
Organism: Amblyomma americanum; assembly: GCF_052857255.1. Lineage (NCBI taxonomy): Eukaryota > Metazoa > Arthropoda > Arachnida > Ixodida > Ixodidae > Amblyomma > Amblyomma americanum. Next base: position 5,136,035 of record NC_135497.1, on the reverse strand, counting down.
AGGCTTAACCCAATGTTAAGATAAAAGAAGAGGCTCAAGGGCAATGGTAATTTTACCACCAGTAGGTGTTGAAAATGGAACAAAAAAATGGAGGGGGTGGGAAGCTACATAGAGACCCACAGCCGGGAGAGTGGGCCCAAGGAGACGCCCCTGATCTCCTATGGGAACTAGCGGAGAGGATGGGTGAAATGAATATGTTGAATGGTTGTCGGGAAGGGGGTTATGACCATAGGGATGGGAATGGAGACAGCAAGTTTTTTGCTCTGATCCTTCGATTGTCTCGACTCCATTGCTGGCCTTCCTGGCCAGGACGGGCAGAGAGTCAAGACTGCCCAATGGTGCGGCACCGCTCACGGGATGCCCGACCACCCACCAAATGCAACAGGCTCCGACCACCGGAGACAGGAGAACCTAACCCGAGGTCAGCTACCTGGGGCCCCTCCACGACTCGCAGGGTTTGTTTCCAACCTGCCAGCTACTTGCCGTAGTATGCTTTTCGCGGTTTTTCAGAGACCGGAAGTATGTGTGGTGTGATCCGGCCGAAAGAGGCTTAGGTCGTCAGCCTATCGGCCCTCGGCACCATGACCCAACACTTCCGGGGGACCCACCTGTGCTTCCATCCAACGAACCATGTACTTATTTTCTCCCCTAGCTTCCTCCGCTCCTACTGAGGAGGGAATGTTCAAGGCCGGGCTGACAGGGCCACAAACCAAGAGCGTGGCTTAGGTTGAGATGACATGAGCCTACTCCGCCGGTACTGCACAACCTCGACGGTTTTCGCACTAGTCGTACTACGCCCCCCTACCTCGGCGTCCCGCAGTGACCCCAATGGCCCCGCGGTCAGCCGTGTGGCCACTTCCCCGAGGCGTCGTTTTAGAGCCTGGCTAATGTGAACTCCCCGCGCGGACCTGGTTTCCCCGGAACCAGAAACTGGCACGTCGGTAGCCAGACGTGCACGCCCCCGCGTGCGGAGGGAGGGAGCATGTATTTGGAAACCTTTTGACATTTGTACATGCCTTCCGTGCCGGATTCCGTGGGTCCAGCCTGGTGATATAACCAGGCTTGCCTCCGCTCAGGCATCGGACCTTACGGGCGCAATTAGCCCTCATAGCTGTGTGGAAGTGGCTGCCACTCCCATGGGGTTCGCATCCCCAGAGGATGGGTACCGGCCATACCCATCGCCACCGCTGGCGTTGCACCGGTACCAAGCCTAGTAGCCGAAACTACACCGGCCCGTATCCGGTGGCGGGGGTGGGGGGGGTGTCACGAGCAGGCCGCACAGTCGGATTTCTCCCCCACGAGGAGACGCAATCACAATGACTTAAATTTGCGTATAGCGTAAAGTACTATATGCTTCATGATGACGGTATTTTTATTTCATTTATACTGTCAGCCCTGAGGCTTGCGCCATTACAGGAGTGGGTGTTCAAACATGGAACCAAAAACAAAAAATAAAACAAACATAGATATCAACACAGAATTTCATACATATTGTGTTTGTCACTAATACAAAATAAAACACAGGTGGATTTAAAGTAGAAGACAAACACTGTGCAAGTTGTAAATTCACTAAGTGATTGGGATGTCACTCACAGAGTTTGGTAGCATGGTCCATACTTTAAAGATTTCAGGCAGAAAACTAAATTTAAATCAATCATTTCGGACAGTCGGCCTTGGGCTCAGCAATCTGTGGTGATGGTGTGATGCTTCTCCTGCTCTAATTTCGTGCTATATGCTATATGCTTCATGATGATGGTATTTTTATTTCATTCATTATACTGTCAGCCCTGAGGCTTGGGCCATTACAGGAGTGGGTGTTCAAACATGGAACAAAAAGCAAAAACAAAATAAAACAAACATATAAATCAACACAGAATTTCATACATATTGCGTTTGACGATAATACAAAACAAAACACATTTGGGATATAAAGTAGAAGACAACACATTGTGCAACTTGTAAATTCGCTAAGTGATTGGGATGTCACGACAAAGTTTGGTAGCATGGTTCATTCTTTAAAGCTTTTCGGCAGAGAACTAAATTTAAATCAATCATTTCGGACAGCCGGCCTTGGGGTGAGCAATCTGTGGTGATGGTGCAATGCTTCTCCTGCCCTAATTTCGAAGTTGTGGGGTTTCTAGCGTGGTTTGGACCTTGAACTCTGGGCCAACACCACTCCGCTAGCTCCAACCACAGCTGTGGCCTTAAAGAACAGCACCACCGAGGAACAGCAGGCACGTTTTTAAACAGTTCTGGTCACCGCCGAGGTGTGCTCGCCTCCGTCCGCTGAGTCCGGCATCTAGCTTTCTTCAACTCTCCGCTGCCTGCTGCGTGCACGGCCCGCCGACGACTCGAGGGGCGATGTGGACGGCTTTGGTTTGTTTAATTTCTATCGCTTCAATGTTACGTTTATCGTAGTGGTCCCAGGCGCAGCATGCGTATTCTGTGTAGGCCGTATGATTTAGCAGTAAGTTAATTTTCTAACTTCGGCCGATGCTAGCTTTCGCTTATGTCTTAGATAGCATGGCCAAGGTTTCTTTCTTAGTATCATGTGGTTCGGCGAAAAGTGTACAAACAACTCCAAACATTTACCAACGTCCACCTCTAGATTTATACGTTTAAAACACAGCTCAGCAATGGAGGTGTGTCCACAAACGTTTTAAAAGCGTATACTGACGAAAGAGGTTTATTCACAGACGTTTTAAAAACATATGACAAAAGAGCTTTACTCACAAACGTTTTGAAAACTTCTCAAAATATACGTTTTCCAAGCAACGTTTTAAAAATTTATCTGACGAGAAGTTTACTTGCGAAGTATTCATGCAGGTAAGAAACTGCAGGAAAGAAACTTTTCAGTGTAAGAGAAGTTTGGAAGGCGGCCCCTGCAAAACAAGCGTCCTGCTACTTCCAGTTTTAATGCCAAGCAATTAGTTTTTTTTTACTAGACACTTATATAAAAACTATGGCAGAGACTAATGAAGCGGGTTTTCTTGCATCATTTGCATGTGTATTTATGCTGCAAAAGGCAGCTGCCTGCCCTTTGCAGTTCGAGCTATACTGCACATAACTGAGCAAACAAAATCTGTAGCTCTAAAAAGCATGAGCACTAAACCTAATGAAATCCCACTGGTTGATTCTAGAGGGTGCTAAATATAAAGCATACTGATCTAGAGCCTATAGGCTTCATATAAGCAGCCGTAAATTTCCAAAAATAAAAAGTCTAAATATGTTCTTAACACTTTCTTACGAAGAAGTTTTCTAGATGTTTTTTGGGGAGAATTATCAGGCATTTAACACCTCTTTTTGCCTCATTGTCTGGAGAACATCTGAAAATAGATTTCTCCTAGACATTATCGTATATTTTTGTACACGTTTGTTACACGTTGCGTAGCCCTTCTTGTGTTTCGTGGGATATATTTCCACCAGCATTAAATACGTGGTTAAACGCAAAAGGTCTTTTTATTGCAGTACGAAACAAGACATTATTTTCAGTCCGACTAATGCTAAAAGTAGCTCAGGTGCTGTACTTATTAGGAAATAAATTAAGTGAGAAATTAACTACAGTAGATTTTGTATTTGGTGCCTGTATGAAATTGGATCCCCCGTCATAAAAGCATTCCCACGCTATGAGAACGTATTCTGTCAGAAACTGAGAAATGAATTCCTCTTCAGTTAAAAGGTGTGATGTATCATGCGTTGTTTCATTCCGTTCTAAGGAACTGTCAGTTCATTCGAGCCATGGCATCTAAAACTTGTCTCTGGATATTTCTTATCCTTCATATGTTAGGAAATCATCATTATCAGCATCAGCCTAACTATGGTCACTGCAGGGCAAAGGCCTCTCCAATATGTCTCTCCAATTCTGTCATTTGCTAGCTGCGGCCACCCTATCTCTGAAAACTGATTAATTTCAATCGCCCACCTAACTTTCTGGCGCCCCCTGCTACACTTGCCTTCTCTTTGAATCCACTCCGTTACCCTTAAGGACCAGCGGTTCTCTTGCCTTCGCTTTACATTCCCTGCCCAAGCCTATTTCTTCCTCTCGATTTAGACTAGGATGTGATTAACACCCGTTTATTTTCTCACCCACTCTGCCGCTTCCGGTCTCCTAACGTTATACTTATCATTTTTCTTTCCATGGCTCCCTTTGTTGTCCTTAACTTAAGCTGAACCCTTTTCGTTAGCCTCCACATTTCTGCTCCGTAGGTGAATACCAGTAAGATACAGTTAGTGTATACTTTTCTCTTTGGGGATATTGGTAAATTGCCAGTCATGATCTGAGAGACATTGCCATATGCGCTCCAGCCCGTTCTTATTCTTCTAGTTATTGAAGCGAAAAGCTTCACTATTGTCGTCAACACCGGGCTTCGCGTGAACCACACTACAGATTTGCCACAGCTGCGCATGCGCGAAACCGAGTGACGTCACGCGGAGCGCAGGTGGTCGCTGCTGCCGCAGCCGTCGTAGCCACCGCGCGCTGGCTCCGTCATCTGACCGTGAAACCAAGTGACGTCACGAGGAGCGCAGGTGGCCGCTGCTGCCGCAGCCGTCGTCGCCGCCTCGCGCTGCCTTCGTCGTCTGACCTTTCGCCATGGAAGGATGAGAAGAAGACCTAGAAGTTATAGCAGCGAAGATATGAAAAGTACAAGGCTAGACAAGCGGCTGAAACGCCAGAATCACGAGAGGCACACCTTGCTAAACGGCGGCAAAAGGGGCAATGAATTGCGCCGTTTGGCTGCGTCAATTGAGAGTGGCCATGTGAGCGAAGACTGTACTTCGCGAGACGTCGAGCTGTTTCTAAGAAAGAATGAAAAGGCCAGAGCTAAACGAGCAACCGAAACACCCGAGAACGAGAGGAGCGTCTCGCTAAACGACGACGAGAAGACGCTCAAAAGCGGAGCCGCGCCTGCTACCAGTGTCAGCAGCCAACAGAGTGAAGACGACGACGACGGCGCTATGGAAGAAGAGGTAAAGACTCGCCGTTACACAGACTACATGTTGAAACACGGTGAAAGTGCCAGCGCGACCAAGGTCTTTACGACATACTTTGTGGCCAACCCGTTCGGCCACGTGTGTGAGGTTTGTGAAAGACTACGGCATCTGCGGGATTTTAGACAGTTGTACAAGCTTTGTATACCTAAGACAACACGTTTTCGAAAAGCTAGAAAAATATACCTAAATTGTAACCCTATGTATGAAACCTTAAGCTAAACCACAAGCATTGCCACGAAGCTTTTCGCTTCTCGATATCCAGGCTTTACACTTTAGCTAAGCCTCAGCCCAACTTTTTTTCCACCTCATGATCCGGATCAGCGGTCACGACTTGCTCTAGGTATTTCTTTACCACTTCCAGCACCTGGCTGCAAATTGTGAACAGCTGTTCCCTTTCTAGAGTATTGTACATTACTTTGCTTTTCTGCATGTTAATTTTTAGACCCATCATACTGCTCTGTCTGTATACCTCGTTGATCATGCTGTGTTGCTCATCCCTTGAGTGATTAGCAAGGCAATGTCATAAGCGAAACGCATATAACTTAAGTATTCTCCATTAACTCCTATACCAAACTATTCCCAATTCAGGCCTCGGAATACCTACTGTAAACAGGCGGTGAATAGCATTGGCGATATCGTGTCTTCCTACCTGACGCCCTTCTTTCTCAGAATTTTATTGCTGACTTTTTGGAGGGCTATATTGGCTGCGCAGTCGTTATAGATATCGTCCAATATTTTCACATAAGACTCTTATACACCGTGATTCTGCAATGCCTGCATGACTGCTGTGCTTTTCACTGAGCCAAATGCTTTTCGTAATGAATGAACGCTATATATAGGGGTGGTTATATTCTGCGCATTTGCCTATCATGTGATTGATAGTGGGAATATCATCTACTCTCGAGTATCCTTCACGAAAGCCTGCTTGGTCATTTAGTTTATTGAAGTCTAAGGTTGTCTAGATTTTATTAGAGATTACCTTTGTAAAAACTTTGTCGGCAACGGACAGTAATAAGCTGATCGGTGTGTAATTTTTCAAGTCCTTGAAGTCTCTTTTCTTATGAATTAAGATAATGTTAGCGTTCTTCCAAGCTTCTGGTACGCTCGAGGTCATAAGACATTGCGTATGCAGGGTCATAAGACATCGCACAGCGCACGGGCCTCTAGAATTTCGCCTCCATCGAAATTTGGCTGCCGGGGCCGGGATCGAAAACGCGTCTTTCGGGCCAGCAGGGAATCTCCCAGCAAGATGCGCTGCGGCTATACAATGCCGCAGCTTTGGAGGCGGTGCTCTATGCGCTGCCACTTGTCACGGTGCGCAAGCCGTGCTGGAAGAAACTCGAGCTCAAGCACCGCAAGTCCCTGCGCGTGTGCCTGGGCCTGCCGAAAAACTCGCAGTGCTCCGCAACGTTTGCCGAGGCAGGAGTGTGGCCACTTGAGCTGCAAGCAGCGCACAGGCTGAATCACATCGACCGGCTTCACCGCGCACCGGACGGCGGCTCGCTGCTGCAGCGTATGTGCTCGCACCCGCGCTCACGAATGGGCGCGGCGCTGCTCGAGTATGAGCTATTGACACAAGGCCCACCCCCCTACGGCTCCTGCGAGCCCTGGTCTGCTGCCTCGGAGGTACAGCGAGAGATCGTCGGCATTGCGGGAAAGCAGAGCGCATTCTTCTGTGGTGTGCAGCAGCTGGCCAGAGCCGTCATACACGAGGAGCTCCAGGACCATCTCGTGTACACCGACGGCTCCGTGGCCCGCGACAGCTGCTCCCTTGCAGCGGCGGCTACCATCCCCGCCCTGCGACTGAACAGCCAGCAACACGCAACCTTCCTGGGCTCCTCCACCACGGCGGAGTTGATGGGGATCCGGCTCGGGCTGGACCTGCTGCTCACCCTGGGCCATCCGCCGCCCAGGAGTGCTCTGCTGAGCGACTCCCGCGCCGCCCTCAGCCGCCTGCAAGCTAACGGCCGCGGTACCCCACTAGTGCGGGAAATTCGCTCGCGCATCGAGCGCCTCGCGCAGAGAGGATGCGCCGTTCGTGCACAGTTGGTGCCCGGTCACTGCTGCATCGCCGGCAACGAAGAAGCTGACGACCTCTCGACCGCTGCACACCATCTACCAGCCAGCGATCTGCCCCTTGCGCTGGAGGACGTGCGTGCGGCCATCGACCACCATCTCCGAAAGCAGCACCCCGACCTTCGCATCGCAGGAGGGGAGCGCATCGACAGTATCACCGGCTGTCGCGCACTTACACGTCACAACGTGTAATGATCCTCCGCGCGTGCATTGGCAGTGTGTGGCCGGGGGAACGACGGGTGATGTGTGTGACGGATGCAGTGCAGTGGAAACACTAGAACACCTGCTCATTCACTGTGCCGCGTTCGCCGATGCTCGTAGCGATATCCTCGCGGCCTATATCGCGCAGGGCATACTACCAGACTCCATCAAGACGCTATTGTGGCCGCAGGGCAGTGCGCGCACTCGTGAGAGAACTTTGGTGAGCCTCTGTGCATTCCTCGAACACACGGCCTTGACGTCCCGTCTGTTCTCCGTCAGGTAGTTACACGCAGTGACCGAACGCTCGGCGAGTTCTACCTTGAACGATTAATAACTGGACGCCCCACTCCAGTTGTAACCAACACAGTGCTGTGCGCATGTGTGATTTAATTCCTCTAAAATGAACTAATCCCGCGCACAACCTGGACACATTTCTTATTGTGTAAATAGTTTGTACATAATACTTCTCCCCCTATCCTCTCTTCCTGTCCCCTCACCTCTTTCATTTCGTTTCTGCATTCTGCCTGCTATCCTTTATTTCCGCTGCCCCAGCTCAGGTGCTTCAGTATCGATGGCAGATGCCGGGGCTAGCAAAAATCTTTTCTTCCTTTTTGCTATTATTTTTAATAAAACCACTACCACTACCACCACCTGTTTGTTTTAATGCATTTTATTCTGATATGCATCTTTGTGTACAACCATGTCGATCGCAAATGCTTGTATTTTACAGTTGTGGATTTACTGTATGTTCTCGAACTTAGCCAATGTTTTGTTGAGTAAAGGGATGAATTTTCGCTCAACTTTTTTCTCTCACTCTCCATGTAATAGAGCAGGTGTCCAGCTAAATATAACCACGTTTTTAAGAATTGAAGGAGTGGCCTAGGAGCGTAAAATGGGTTCAGTACTGCTGAGGGTCTTGTGGCCTACTCTGCAGTATCTATTCCATGCAAACCTTGAGTTTCAGTCCGGTGTGCGTATATGACATTGATGTGACCTTCGCACTTGGCGACCTCATAGCGAGAGCCTGAAGAAGTTGGCGCGGGAAAAACGAGGACAAGCGAGACAAACAAAGACGAGCGCTTGTCTCGATTGTCCTTGTTTTTCCGCGCCCACTTCTTCAGTATGAACATCAACCAACTAGCCCAATTTTCTGCTCTCATAGCAACAGTCTTAAGTCAGATGACAAGCATATTTTGACTATGGCCAATGCGATGTTGTCTCCAAATTAGACCCGCGTCGTTTCCGAAATGTTGCCCATCCCACCCCCAAAATTTGACTTTCATTGATTTGGATCAAAATCTATTTTCAGGCTAATTTCAATGCTCTCATTACGATGGCAGTCTCTAAATGAGACCCAGGCCATCCCGGAAATTTGACCTCGGCCGATTTGAACCAACCATAACTGAGCGTCCAAAGTTACTGAGCGTGCAACCATAAGTGAGTGTGCCCGGCACGATGAAGACCTCCAGATCTGGTCCGGGTCATTGCCAAAATGCTTTCGCTACCATGATTAAATCCTGCCTAACTTTCTTTTTCGCACTGCACAGTCGATTAATAAGTTTAGACTGACTAGCTAGCTTTTTAAATATTAACTTCTTGTTGGCAGCAAGGTAGTGTCCGAGTAATTTTTTTCTTCAAGCTCTAAAATATAGCGCGAGAAATCCAAATGCACAACAGTGGTGGCACTTGAGCGCAACCGATGCATATTCACTTATCGTATATCCCGCGCCCAGAGCAAACACAAAACTCATCGGAGACTCGTTTACCTGGAACGCCTGGTATATTGCCTAATAAAATAAAACCGTCATCCGCTTTCTGTTCATTGGCAGCGGGCGCTTTTCGCGGCGCAAGAAGCGTGCATCTCCCGACGGAGAAATAAAAAAAAAGGGGGGGGGGGCTTCTTTTTTTGCGCCCGCGCACTCACGCACCGGCGCATCGCCGCCGCCGAAGCCGCGATAGGGAAGCTGCGACGTTCGCCAGCGCCATGTCTCGCTCGCAGCAAGCAAGCCGTGGTACACGTGATTAGAGCTCGAACCAGGTTGAGCAGTAGTTAAAGGGACTATGCAATAAATTAATTGAGATTACGTAAAGCAGACGAGAGACAGGCATTTCTTCACTCGTCACCCCAACGCAAGAATTTTTAAGTTAGCATCAATAACACCGAAAATATAGACGATTAAAAATTACGCTCCTCCTTTCTCCCCTCGACTGGTACACGCGAGGCACCAGACAAAAATAAAGAAAACAGCTCTGGGACTGGGCCCCGCCCATGGACACGTCATCGGCTGACGTTCCTTTTGCACCTTCCGGTTGTCGCTCCTAGCACCCCAGCAGCAGCGTCGGCGCCGTGATTCGGCGCGCGTCGGGTTTCTTTGCTTGTCGTCTGTTGTAGTTAGCAGTAGTGAACCCTGACCTCGAGGCGTGACTGCTCGCTCTTACGGCCGCGATGGGCATCGAGCCCTATGCCTTCAGCCGTACACGCCGTACCGGCTGAACGCTATCGACGGCAGTAGCGACTCGGCGAGCCACTGCGTGTGGCTCCGGAACTCCCGACAGGAGGAGGCGGCAGAGGAAAATTGAAACCATGTGTGCGAAGGCAATGCCCTGGCTCGCTTGCCCGAGAGGATCGCGTGGCGGCACGAGCAGACGATTTTCACGGCTACCGGAAGTGTGCCCGTGACGTCGTGGCTGCCGTGGCTACAGCGAATGAGAGCGTATGGTGGCCTGGGACGTCATGCGTACAGTGGTCTTTTTTCACGATTTTAGTTTCAAAATCGGTCACTACGAGAACACCAATCGGCCCGCGAATTTAAAAAAAAACAGGGTTTTTAAAAAATTCATAATAAATTGCCGGCTCAGTTCCGAACACTCATACTTGGTGTGAATGCTTCTCAGCATCATTTCCAAGTATCGAAAATATTTACAAACAACTTTTTATTCATTGCATAGTCCCTTTAAACCGGAAACCATTTTTCTGCACCCTCGCCACAAATATGCAAAATGGGCTATTTTGCTGAGGTCGTACCGCTCAGTTGAGCCAAGCATACCTGGCGACTATGCGGTTCTCTTTACTACACAGAACGCTCATAAGTGCACTAATATTATAAAGAAATGCAGCAAATTTTGCTCTACCTCGTGGGCGCTTGAGCGGAAGTTGCGAGAAATACCTCTGTATTTCACATGCTTCTTTATCTACAAATTAATATTTGCATATAGTTGACATTTATCGGAAAAGAGCCAACATTGCAAGAGGGTTTACAGCATCCCATTCTTAGGTCGTAATTGAAAGAGCAGCCGCGGATTGCTAAAGCATAATAATAATGATTGGTTTTTGGGGAAAGGAAATGGCGCAGTATCTATCTCGTTCCACACCTGAACCGCGCCGTAAAGGAAGGGATAAAGGAGGGAGTGAAAGAAGAAAGGAAGACAGAGGTGCCGCCGTGGAGGGCTCCGGAATAATTTCGACCACCTGGGGATCTTTAACGTGCACTGACATCGCGCAGCCCACGGGCGCCTTAGCGTTTTGCCTCTAAAGCAGGAAAATAGTAAATATTTGTGAAAAAAAGTCATGTGGATTAGCTCAGCTAATCCAGGATATACAAAGCAAAAGATGTCGGTGTTCACTGTGTTCATTGCCGTTGGCGTTGACAATGTTCTAGATGGCGATGGATTTGAGCAAAGCAAGGGCACATAACTGGCTCCCTGGATATGCGGACGCCTCATTCGTGCTTTGATACATGTGGCGGTGGTGAAAGATGTGGCCTGAATACATTAGCGCTGACAGCGTTGTGGCTGACATGCGGCACTGCAGCTGCAGCTAGGCCGCAGCGTTCATTTGGTGATCAATCTCTCGCGATCAACCATTAACTGCATGACACCTCCCAGGGTGGCAGGGAGGGCGCGCTGCCTATCCAGTGTGCGGAACGCAATCAAAGCAGGCTTTTGCAGTTGGACACGAACGCCACGTACATGAAAGCGAGATGGAGGTCTCCACTTACCCACGGAGCCGATTGTGCGCCTTTCCTTTCGTGAAAACGAGCGGCCTTTGCAAAGTTATCAACGCCAATGAACTCTATGAACGCCGTCAGCTCACTTGTTTGGTTTTTGAGGAAAGGAAATGGCACAGTAACCGTCTTACATATCTCGGTGGACACCCTAACCGCACCGTAATGGAAGGGATAAAAGAGGGAGAGAAAGAAGAAAGAGAAAACTGATAATTCAAAGCAGAATCTTGAGGAAAGGCGCTGCGTTGCGCAGCGGCGGTACACCTGTGGCTCGGTGCTACTAGTGGCGCATGCGCACTAGTGACTAGGGAGCGAGAGGGAGAGAGAGAGAAACTGCGCCGTGCGTGACGTCACTCGTGCTCCGACATACACCGGCTCGCGCGAAGCGCCGTGTTTACTAGCGTAGTGAAGCTTTTCGTTTCAAAAAGTAATAGAGCATCAAGCGCTATTGTGCAGGGCTCCGGACTGGTTTGGACCACCTGGGGTTGTTTACTACTCTTGCTTGAGTCCCCCCCTCCCCCTTCTCCGAGAAGAAAAGGGAAAAAAATAGATAATGTTTACTATGCTCTAATCGGTGCGAAAGCATGGATTTGCGCTGCCTAGAAGACGACGATGAGCGGGCAGTGCCACCGGACGGAGCGGATGGAAGTGGAAGACGACGCTGTGCAGTGCATAGCGCCAGAGTGTGGTGCCGTTTAACACGAGGCGAGCTTTATTTGAGGCCAACCAACACGAAGCGTGTTCGGCTGCGGCGTATACGAATACATGAGAATGTGTGTCTGCATCGCGGAATAGTATGTGTGTACTTAAGGCATCTTAACAGCTCAACGGGAGGGTAACCTCGTTTTCGAAATTCTGAAAACTGATATGGATATCGCTTACGGTGGGCTACACTCCCCTCAATAATTAAGGAGTGTAACTGCAGTAGTTCAAAAGTTAACTGTTCAATATTAGATAACCAGCCTGATAGCACGTCTTAGCTGCATTTTCATGTGCTACACCGCTGACAGCGTTATGCTGAAAACTTGGTTTTCTAGCTTATAAAGCCTATTTTCAAAAATTCTGTGGTCTTAGGTGAAATACCTTGTATATATCGATGAAGCCAACAGCCACAGCAACCAAGGAGCATATGGGATTTATTTTAAAACTATGCTGCTGATCGATAAAATTACTAGGGAATTCTTTATCGCGGAAAGATAATTACAAAGGTGGAGAAAAAGCAACCAAATGCCGCCGGTTGGAGCCAAACCACGACCTCCCAATTACGCGTCCAGTGCTCTACCAACAGAGCTACGGCGACGGCTGTCAAATCATCTGCTTTCGGGGGTATTTATGTTTACGCATGACCTAACCATGAGAGTGTTCACCAGCGTCACCCTTTTGGCGCCACCCTTTTGGATACATCGCGCCAAAATGCATGCACTTTCGGGAAGCTTTCAGGCAAAACAACCTCTCCAGCGTACGTAACTCATCGAAATAGCCAAAACTTTTCGACAGAGCTCCGGGGGTAACCGCGTCTTGGAAATTGTAAAAATTGATGTGTATATTACTTACAGTGAGCTACACGCCTTTCAATAATTAAGGAACCTAACGGTAATAGTTAAAACGTTAACTATAAAATATATGTGAAAAGGCCTGCTTGTTCTATCATCTCTTGATGTATTCTGATGTACTAGATCGCTGACAGTGCTGTGCCGAAAAAAAATTAATGTGGATTAGCTCAGCTAATCCAAGAAATACAAAGCGAAAGATGTCGGCGTTCACGGTGTTCATTGGCGTTGGCTTTGACAATGTTCTAGATGCGATGGCTTTAAGCAAAGGAAGGGCGCATAACTGGCTCCCTGGATATGCGGACGCCTCATTCGTGCTTTGATACATGTGATGGTGGTGAAAGAGAGATGTGGCCTGAATGCATTAGCGCTGACAGCGTTATCGCTGACATTCGGCACTGCAGCTATAGCTAGGCCGCAGCGTTCATTTGGTGATCAATCTCTCGCGATCAACCATTAAATGCATGCCACCTCCCAGGGTGGCAGGGAGGGCGCGCTGCCTATCCTGTGTGCGGAACGCAATCAAAGCAGGCTTTAACAGTTGGGCACAGTTAACTTTCTTGCCCTCCTTCTGAAGGGATGGCCGGTTTGGGCTGGTCGGTTGCTCTTCGCGAGCGGTGGATGGTGATGGCACGCTGGCCGGTGACCGATACGCGGCGGTTAGCAGTACGAAGGGATTAGCGGTCTTCCTCCGCTCGTCTGGCGTCACGTTGCAGGTTGGGGCAGCAGTTCCAACTTGATGATAAACAAACCTATTTATTCAAGGCGGGATCGACATAAAAAGGCAGGTGAGCAAAAGGCAGTATAAAAAGGGCAGTTTTAAAAAGGCTGTTAAAAAAAGGTTGTTAAAAACGGGCGAGCTTGAGACTCGGCGCGCTGGTCCTAGGTCATTGTTTCCAGCGGGTTCTTAACCTCTTCGATAATTGGGCGGAGCTTTCATAAACTAGCTCTCGCCCAGTTTTAACCAACAGCAGTGCAGTGGCAGCCCGAATGTACAAGAGGGCGGAGCCCATGGGCTCTGCAGGGGAGCCCTGCAGGGCTCGCCGGTCCGATCCCAGTGGATCCCGCATCTCCTGGAACGTGCAGGGCGCGTCATTCCGTGTGCGCAGCTCGCTGCATGTGCATTCCATCGAGTGCCACGCATCGGATTTGTCGTCTCCGCTGACCGAGAAGGAATGTCTTCAGTGGAACAAGGTCGTCGTCCCCCTGCCGGTCAGCAGGGGACGACTCAGCGCCAGAGCCGAAAGGATTAGTGCCGTAGCTGGCATCGAGGAACCTTAACAGGGCTCACCAGCTACGAGGCAACTCTGATTTGAACTTCTGTTGATAGATGGCAGCACTTAAGTACCACAAAAAGGACGGAACTTCTGTTACCCCTCCAGGTGTGTAAATTCTGCAGCAACATCGCCTCGTCCGCGGCACGAAAGTATTAGTTCTTCCGCGAACAAAAAGTTGGGCCGAGAACTTTCTGTGTATATCCTGCCAAAGCAGGGAGACGGAAGCACAAAAGATAAACCCGTCTCAAGGGGTGGTGGTCACAGAATGGACCTTTTACCAGTAACCCACCACTCAGCTGCCACAAGGAAAAGTACGTTTTCCAGTTTGGGTCCCCCTAAGCTCCCTCGCATATTTTCTGCGAAAATACATTTAGGATGATAGGGTGGGGTATACAGCCTGTGGTTAGAAGCAGTGTTGGCTTAGCCTAGCCAGAACAGATGAGTGTGAGTCATCTTTTGACACACCTTAAGATCACCTACGCTTCCGCACTTTGGCCGGCTATACTGTATTCCGCGTATTCCTCCGTCACCACACGCAATACAAGCCTGATGACCGCGCACGAGTGTGGACGCCGATTCGACGACGCGGCCTCTATCAAAAGCTTTTTGCGCTCTCTTTGTTTACGCTGCCAGTGTTTATTTTGCATTGTCTTTGCTGCTGGTGACCTTACTTTTTGTTTAAGCGTCCGGCCGATGCTTTTTTGACAAAAAAAATGCCGCGAAACTGTTGTACTACTCGTTTGTTCGAGTTCAAAACAGTTGGCGCGCGGGAGTACCACTTTGTTATGCGAGGTTCCATCGGCATTATCTAGAAGGAATGCAGCCAGGCGCAACTATTTCGACATTATTCTGGGTGGTTGTAGTGTTTTTTAGCGCCTTATCTTGAAAGTTCCTCTTCGATGACCACCGAACACGTTTGTTGCTATCGGCGTCGCCGAATTCTTCACTTTATGGCCGATAGTCAGTTCAGTAACTAAATTTCTGCTGAAATACTTCGTTTCATGTCTCCTTCACTGCTTATAATTTCACCACGGAACAAATCAGACTTAGGTAAAAGGGTGAGATATGTGGTTTGTAAAAGCTCTGAGATCGTGCTGACGCTATTCGTGGTGACGTTGAACGCAAATTTCGTCATTGCACAAGCGACTACCAACGGTTATGGACAAAGTTGATAGTAGTGATTTATTGTGATGACCCCCATAATGCGCAGGTCCACACGGGACGGAGAGGAAAAGAGACACCGTATGGCTCAGTTTAAACAAACAGATATATTCAATAATTACACATGATTAAGATTATACATCAGAGGCTGGGGCGTCCGAGCTTACGTGCCGACGACTTCATGGGGACGATGGAGCGGCTCCGGAGTTGAGCTCGAGCGGTTGCTGGCAGAAGCTGCACGCCGTCGGGCTTCGGCGCTGAAGGCCCTCTTGGCGAACGATGTCGTCCTGAGCGTGCCTCTTCCGTACTGCTTGTCGATTTTTATATCCTCTTCTCCACACTCCCTAGGGTGAGGACGCCCACGCCGGAGGGGAAGGAGGGGGCTAGGGCTTTCACTTGGGCGCACAAACATACCACCGCACTTATGGTCTCGCCCCCCTCACGTGTTGAGTCCGAGGGAAAGAAGGTTGTCTTCGAGGTAGCGCATAGCGTCGGCTGTGGTAAGGCGCGCTCTGGCCCGCTGACAGTTCCCGCGGGTCACCGGCCTCCGCTCTCCATCCATCAACTGACACTCGCTCCTCAAGGTAAGGCGCGCTCTGGCCCGCTGACAGTTCCCGCGGGTCACCGGCCGGGAAAGTGGTCCCTTGTCCTGGGATGTGCTCGGGAGGCCTCCCCTGGAACCGCCACGGCAATTGGGGAGGATAAAGCCCGTTTCCCCGCGGCGGCGGCGGCGGGTCCGGTTGGGTCCGGTTGGGCTTAAACCCCTTCGTTCTGGTCGTCACTCTCAACGAGCATGGCTGGGTAATTGATGATGCCGCTGTCATCGGGGTCTCCGTCTACGCCGCGCCGTCGAACGCGGAACCTCGTAGCACACACAAGGAACGTCACACTCGCTCACCCTCCAGAAGAATGTTCTCCGAACATTTGAGTCCATGCAGCTCCCCTTATCTTTCTGAATCGCCTCGCACAGTGCGTCCGACAAAACACTTTTCGCTGCACTCAACACCACTGCACAACACCATATGCCTCCGCTGTCATAACTGGCGTCTCCAGGGGCAGCACTGATCTTCTTTTACAGATAAACATGAAACTCAGCACCCAAGCCTCTCCTTTCAAGTCCAAACTGGACGAAATAAATTTACCACAGTTACAAAGGAGCTCCCACTTCTAGCACGATCACGGCACAGACAAAAATATAGATAACAAAAGGAAGTAGGGCAGGTTCTGCATGCGCTCCGCATGCTCTCCTGTGAAGGTGTTACTTAATGACAGAAAGGTTTAACTACCAACTCCGATAACTTAACACATAAGCACATAGCAATGTTATGAGCTGTGGCATTACACAATTCTAACCAGTTCACAACTCCGCTCTGTTTGCGCCATTAGTCCGACTTACCTTTCCGATTTCGCAGCGGATATCGGCCTTCATGAGTCATACTAAGTAAGTCTGTGACCCTTTGACTGCTTTGGGACTCGCGAGGGCTCGTGGCAGGAGCCTCTCCTGGCGTTATCTGCGCGGCAACCTCGCGCGCTTCTTCTTCTAGCAATGCATGAAGTAAATCCGGTGGCATTCCGGTCGTCACCTCTGGCGGCTGCCGAACAAATGCAGGAGAGGGCGTTTCTTGCGAACTATCTGCGCGCTCCGCTTCACTTCTGTCCCCATCAAAATCCGCGCTTTCCCTTTCCTCATTTCGTGAATACTGAACCGGTGCCGACTTGAGGCGATTTGCGTGTATCCTTATCAAGCGCCGGTTCACGTCTCGGACTCTGAAGTTTACCGGAGAAAGCTTCTCGACAACCTCGCACGGTCCTCTCCACTTCGTCTGGAACTTACGAGCTAGCCCAATCTGCCTTTGCCAGTTTTCAATGTACACGCTGTCCCCCACATTAAACGGCGCGTCTCTAGCACTGCGATCGTGCACCTCCTTCCTGCGCTTCGCCGCTTTCCTTAAGGCCTCCTTTGCGATGTCCCGCGCCACTTGCAAGCGCGATTCTAGCTCAACCTTATAGTCGTCTAGTGAAGCGTATGGGACACGACGGGGGCCCTCTGGCACGTCACTAGGCTGGTCCGGGTCTCGGCCGTAGAGAAGAAAGAATGGCGATTCGCCCGTGCTCTCGTGTGGTGCGGAATTGTAGGCAAACATTGCATACGGGAGCCACAAGTCCCAGTCCCGCTGGTCGCGCGAAACAAAATGCGACAGGAACCCGGCCACGGTTTGGTTCAGTCGCTCCACCGCGCCGTTGCAAGCCGGATGGTACGGTGTTGTCTGCTTCTTAGCGATCTTAAGCAGCTCGCAAACTCTCCTCATTAGCTGCGACACGAAGTTCGTTCCCCGATCTGTCAAGAGTTGCCTCGGGGGTCCATGTCGGAGCACGATCTGTTCGACAAATGCTCTTGCAACCGTGTCTGCCTTCTGATCTGGGAGTGCTACCGCTTCCGCGTATTTTGAAAGGTGATCGACAAATACTAAAATGTACTTGTTTCCGGAAGTGGTCGTGGGCAATGGGCCCATTATGTCCATACCTGTCCGCTCGAAGGGAGCCGAAACCTCAGGGAACGGCTGAATTGGAGCTGGTCTTCGTCCCTTGGGTGTTTTTCTTTCGAGACAGGAATGACACTTCGCACAGTAGTCTCTAACATCCTGTCGCATGCCACTCCAAAAGTACAAACGCTGCACACGCCTGGGTGTCTTCGCTACGCCAAAATGACCGGCGCATGGCGCATCGTGAAACGCGCGAAGAACCCTTTCTGTCCACGACCGAGGTATGACGACTCTCTCCCAAGCGGTTTTCTCTGGTCTCCCTTTCCTGGTTGGCCTCGTGCGCCGACACAGGGTGCCGTCTTTGCCAATGAAATAACCTAGCTGTTCGGGGTGAGACGGTGCGCCCTCTAAGCTTTCGATTATTCGCTTCAGGTCAGGATCTTTGCACTGCTCTGTGCGTAATTCGGCGGGGTCGACTACGGGGACAAACTCATCTATAGCTGCCACGGGAGCTGTGCGGCTGAGTGCATCAGCATTCAGATGTGTCTTTCCTGACTTGTGCTCAACTTCAAAGCAGTATTCCTGCAGGTGTAGATTCCATCTAGCGAGTCGCGAGCTAGGGTTCCTGACACTCATCACCCATTTCAGAGGATGGCAGTCTGTGACTGCTTGAATTTGCGGCCGTAAAGGTAGCATCTGAAGTGCTTTACTGCCCAGACAACGGCGAAGCACTCCCTTTCCGTAGCTCCGTACTTTTGCTCTGTGGGGCTCAGCTGTCGGCTAGCAAAAGCAACGGGATGTTCTTTGCCCTCGATAACCTGAGATAGCACGGCACCAACTGCGAACTTTGACTCATCTGTGGCCATAACGAAGGGCAAATTAAAATCCCGGTGGCGCAACAGCGGTGCACTCATTAGCTTCCTTTTCAGGGCCCCAAAAGCATTCTCCGCGTTTTCGTCCCAGCGAAAGGCGACATTTTTGGCTGTTAAGGCGGTGAGCGGCTTAGCGAGCTTGGCGAACTCCTCTATGTGCCTTCGGTAGTAACCGATCAGGCCGAGAAACTGCCGGACCTGGCGGACGCTAGTCGGGGATGGAAAATCCAAGACACACCTTAGTTTCTCAGGGTCCGGTCGCACGCCGTCAGCTGAAACAACGTGCCCGAGGTATTTCACCTCGTTTTTGAGGAATTGGCACTTAGAGGGCTTCAGCTTGAGACCCGCTCCTCTTAGTCGCACCAAAACCTGCTCAATATCACGCAAATGGTTCTCAAAACTGTCACTGTATATGATAATGTCATCCATATACACGAAGCACAGCCTCCCCAGAAGACCTGCCAGGATAACATCAGCGGTTCTCTGCCAGACAGCAGGGCTGTTGGCCAGACCCATCGGCATTCTTTTCCATTCATAGTGCCCTGAGGGCGTGTTGAATGCCGTTTTCTCGGCATCTGCCGGATCCATTGCTATCTGCCAGAATCCCGCCGCCATGTCCACTACCGTGAAGTACCTGGCAGATCCCAGCTGAGAAAGCGTCTCCTGTATATTGGGGATGGGGTATGGATCGATGCGAGTTACGGCATTTAGATTGCGGTAGTCCACTACCAATCGATACGAGCCATCTGGCTTTTCCACCAATAGTGCTGGTGCTCCCCAGGGTGACTTTGAGTGTTCGACAATGCCGCGATCAATCAGGTCCTGCACCTGCCGCTCCATCTCCTCACGTTGGGAGTAAGGAATCCTGTACGCACGCTGGTAAACGGGCGATGAAGTGCCGGTTTCTATCCTGTGCTTTATAACGCCACAGCAGCCCAAATCCAGGTTGGACGCGGCGAATACCTCCGAGTAGTCGTTCAGCAAACCAGCCAGAGCCTCCCTCTCCCTGGATTTTACGTGAGAAAGATCGAACGACACCTTTGGAGCAGCCGAAGGACTAGCATGCTCTACAGTTGCGAGTACCGTATCGGTGGGCTCACGTTTCTCTATCGCAGAGGTGAAGAAAGCCAATGTTTTGTTCTTGGGAAGGCTCAGTGGCTGCTGGCTACAGTTAACCACCCGTAGGGGCACTCTGTGGGCGTCATTAACTGTCACGAGGCACGCGGCTGCCTTCAGGTCATTGCTGAGAGAGTCGACCGGCTCAAGCACTCCCACGGCGCCGCTCTCTACATCTGAAGGCACAAACGCGTACAAAATGTGCTCTGACCAAGGAAGGACGACCGCCTCATCGACCAGCCTGACGGCAACCCGCGAATAAACCTTCTCCAATGATCCCACTGTTTGACGGGTGTCAATATCGGTAATGCGAATCTCAGCCCCTCTCCTGTTCAAAAACGGAACTTTTGAGCCGCCCGCATTAACCTCTTCCTCAGATAATGAGACTACTACCTTCCCTTTTCTCAAAAAATCCTGCCCTAATATACCTGACACTCCGTTTGGCAGAGACACCGTGTCCGGGCATACGTAGCAGGGGTGCTCCAATGCAATTCCGCCGAGAGAGAAGTGTAACCGGTAGAGTCCACTTATGCCAAGAGGATCCCCCGTTATGCCTACAAATTTGGTTTCCATACCACCAGACGCTTCCAACACCTCGCGGTCCCCCTTCCTTCGAAGCGTGTTAAAACTGCTCTCCTTAAGCAATGTCACCTTTGACCCCGTATCTATCAACAATTCCATGCAACAACCATTTAACTTGCAACGCACAACAGGGCATGCCTCGTCGGCCACAGAAACTACCACCACCTCATCATCCACTGCTCCCTCCCCACGCTCCTCAGGCTGGGGAGGACTAACTAGTTTTTTGTCTCGGTATCTGGAGCCCCGCTGTAGGCTTGCTTAGGGCGTGTCTCGCCTGCTTCTCTTTGTGGCTCCCCACGGCGCACGTTTCGGCAGAACCTGGCGATGTGTCCGCGACCCTGGCAAGCGAAGCATACGATTTCTTCAAAATCTCGCATACCGCGCCTGTAGCTTTGTGGCGGTCTCCGGTTTCCAGCGAATGGGCGCTGTTGAGCGCGCGCTTCAACCTGGCGTTCTGCCTGCTGAGATAGCAGCTGTTCTAAGCGATCTAACCGCTCTGTCAAGATAGCAACCTCAGGGTTGAGCACCGCTCTCTCTATGACGCGTACTCTCGCTGCCGCTGTCGTTAACGCCTCATTTCGTTCCTCATCCAATGCGGCCTCCACGGCTTGGTCGAAATTGCTCGGCTTGCGCGAGAGCACGAACCGGCGCACGGGGTCTTGCAGACCAGCCACGAACAAAGCGGTCATTTCCTCTTTAAGTATATCCTCCGCGTATTTCTTCTTTAGCTGGTCTCCTTCCTCCTCCCTGCTTAACGTATCGCGCGCTAAGCGCTGAAGCCGCGACGCAAACGTTCGCACGTCCTCCCCTACCATCTGTCCAACGTCACGGAACCTCTGTACCCGCACGTGACGTGGTTCAGTGTCGAAATGCTCAAACGCGAGCTTCTTAAATTCCGCAAATGATTTTGTGGATTTTACTTTTTCGTCTCGCCATGCAAAATCATGAGCAGCTCCTGCCATCTTACACCTCGCCATTCCCAGCATTTGAGCATCTCTTCTAGCATGGAAAAGAAATCGCAGATTGGAACCCCTGTCTTATCTCCCGTAAACGTCGGAATGACGCTTCCTAATGCCAGCATGCTTGCTCCGAGCGACGGCTGTGGAGTGGGAGCTCCCTCAGATACAGACATTTTTTTTTTCAAGCCCTCCAGTGCCTCAAGCCTCTCAAATGGGGGTAAAAGACCCACAATCAGTCCCGTGATTTCCTTTTGATTACAATTTTGAAGTCATGAATGTCACAGCATTCAGAGGACATTTGCTTTTGAGACCCCACTTCTGACACCAGTGTGATGACCCCCATAATGCGCAGGTCCACACAGGACGGAGAGGCAAAGAGACACCGTATGGCTCAGTTTAAACAAACAGATATATTCAATAATTACACATGATTAAGATTATACATCAGAGGCTGGGGCGTCCGAGCTTACGTGCCGACGACTTCATGGGGACGATGGAGCGGCTCCGGAGTTGAGCTCGAGCGGTTGCTGGCAGAAGCTGCACGCCGTCGGGCTTCGGCGCTGAAGGCCCTCTTGGCGAACGATGTCGTCCTGAGCGTCCGTACTGCTTGTCGATTTTTATATCCTCTTCTCCACACTCCCTAGGGTGAGGACGCCCACGCCGGAGGGGAAGGAGGGGGCTAGGGCTTTCACTTGGGCGCACAAACATACCACCGCACTTATGGTCTCGCCCCCCTCACGTGTTGAGTCCGAGGGAAAGAAGGTTGTCTTCGAGGTAGCGCATAGCGTCGGCTGTGGTATGGCGCGCTCTGGCCCGCTGACAGTTCCCGCGGGTCACCGGCCTCTGCTCTCCATCCATCAACTGACACTCGCTCCTCAAGGTAAGGCGCGCTCTGGCCCGCTGACAGTTCCCGCGGGTCACCGGCCGGGAAAGTGGTCCCTTGTCCTGGGATGTGCTCGGGAGGCCTCCCCTGGAACCGCCACGGCAATTGGGGAGGATAAAGCCCGTTTCCCCGCGGCGGCGGCGGCGGGTCCGGTTGGGTCCGGTTGGGCTTAAACCCCTTCGTTCTGGTCGTCACTCTCAACGAGCATGGCTGGGTAATTGATGATGCCGCTGTCATCTGGGTCTCCGTCTACGCCGCGCCGTCGAACGCGGAACCTCGTAGCACACACAAGGAACGTCACATTTTTGTTAAAAATAATAAAAATTGCAGTTTAATAGAAGATGGCCACTGCATCAACGCCAATTGCGTGTGCTCTTTCTGAACACTAAAACGGCAGCGCAACTGAATTGTCATTACTGGGGGGTTTGAGAGCGAAAATTCCACACCTACTATACCCGATCAAAACGGATGACAGAATTTTTTGTCGCGCATCTGTCGCGCGACACAATTTTGTGTCGCAAGACAAGCTGTCTTGTCGTGCCATGTGTCGTGCGACAAGCTTCGTGTCGTGGGTTCTTTCGCGCGACAAAGTTGTTTGTAGTGGGTTCTGCCGCACGACAGACATCTTTCCTGCATTTTGTCGTGCGAAGAAGGTCCCTGCCGCAGCATTTGTCGCGCGACAGGTTTCTGTCGCAGGTACTGTCGCGCGACAGAGGGACTAGTGCCGCGCGACAGAGATTGCGTGCCTCAGCAAAGTTGCCTGTCGTGGGTTCAGTCGCGCGACAGACTTCTATCGCGCCTCTTTTCACGCGACAAAAGTACCTGTCGTGCGGCCTGTCGTGCGACACAAGAGCTTGTCGTGGGATATGCCGCGCGACAGATACCTGTCGTGGGATGAGTCGCGCGACAGATACCTGTCGTGGATTGTGCCGCGCGATAGATACCTATCGTGGGATGTGTCATACGACAGATTCCTGGTGAGGGTAATTATTTTACTGCAGAATTCTAGAAATACTGTCATGCGGTCGTGTGACAGCGATAGGATCAAATTGACAAAAGATGCTTCAAAGCGCGTTCACTGTGGCGAGTCGCGAAGAGGATGTGAGGTGCTCTGGTCTGTTGGTGACGGGCACCGAAGGAAATGAAGTGCTCATTCACATTGGCGAATCGAGTATTCAACTCGCTTCCCGCGACCTGGCTCTCTCACCGAACGAGAATTGCCTTAGAGGAGAGGCACTGCTCGAGCACTCACCTAATTCCCTTCTGTTCCCACAAGACAATGTGATGAAAGTAGTGCACGCTCAAGAGTATAATGCGGCTTTGAAAGCCCAAAAAGCTGTATACACAAGCGACGAAGCCAGCGGTGCCTGCGTATCCGCACGCGCTTGCGGTGGCGGCATGTAGCTGCAGCCACGACAGCGCCTGCACACCAATCGGTGTGCGCAAGTCGAATGGCGCTACTGAAAGTCAATGTCCTCTTGGCTTCTGTGACATGTTCAAGCCATGTAACATAATGTACCGCTACTACTACATGCGCAGAAAAAACCAAGGACACTTCTGTGCGTCGCGGAAAAGAATGTCGTTAGTCGTCAATCAGGGAAAATTACTCGCCATAACCATCCGGCTACACAAAGGCAGCATGTGTGTACATGCACGCAGTTCTCTGTATAAATGTTCAAGGCAACCCCGATATCATTTTGCCGCGCGTTTCAGTTTTAAGAGCGTCAGCTCTTACTACTTACGTTTGTCAAGGACACGTCTGTCTGCAGGGAAGGTCAAATTAGCCAAGACAGTTACCACACTATATCACATAGCAACAGCGGGCGCGTAGAGCCTCAGTTGTCACAGATACCTTCGATCCGTTTTACATATGCCAGTATAGCGGCTATCGAAGTGGAACCCCGGGGACCCCCATTTGCATCAAATTTGGGGGCCGCCCGTTTGACGCATAACGATCGAAGTGGTGTCATTTGACTTGTCATGTTCCTGAGGATAAAATAAATATTTAGATGAAGCCCAAATTATGTGTGGGATTCGCACCGACGACCTTTTCGCCCCCAAACTGTGCATTCCGGGGACTTCCAGACAGCCATAAGGCCTAATCGTTTGTCGCAGAGGGTTCCGGATGCGGTCAAACATTTCATCTTGTTGTAATGCACACGTTTATAAAATTCGTTAAGTGATATATAAGGAGGAAACATACCGGATTTAGCGAAGGTGGCTGTAAATCGCAATAGTAGCGCAAAATCTTTTATGTAGATGACGCTGCTTGCATCTTAGAACGAATGTTTCCGAAACGAAATGCCCTCAGATGTTTGTATTTTGTCTTCTCCACGTTTGCTGAGCACCCCGATCTAGGACCCCGATCTAAACACTTGAAGCTCTCGTAGCTAACGCTCTTAAGTCCAACGCTGATGCAGTGTTGGCGGAGAATTATTTTTTAGCGGCAGTGACGTGGTGCTTATCATAAAATAGCAAAGCAAAAAAAAATACTTTACGATGTCGTTCATTGCCTTCACTGAACATTTCATGACGGTGATACGAAAATGTCGCTAAATATAGACAGCAGCGTATGCAGCCGAAGGTGAAATGCGGCGGCCGGCGAGTTTGAACCGATTTGATTCTCGGTCGAAATGAGAATAAAGTCTTGGGACTGACATCAACCGCGCGCTTTAAAGAGTTTCACCTGCTTTGACACAGTCTAGCTCCTGTGCACCCGCGCTCGGTCCTCTAAACTACTCTGGTCCCAGTGTGACTGTGTGCTATGACAATCTGAGCGAAAAGGAGGATGTCTGGAGGTTTTGATGTGCACCACGGCCATGCAGTTGAGCGACATGATAACGTACGGGCGCGGCATGCCAGCCTGAATACCGGCCGCCAGCGTCAGAAAAATGCGACAGTAATGTTTGTTCAAGTCCATACTAAGCCGTCGGATGGAGTATCGTTGGCCAATATCGAGTCGTTGGTAGAAGCGATAACAGGAATACAAACAAATGTCTCCCCACGGCGCCTTTAATTGCTGCTGCTCAATCGCGGCTTTCCTGGCCTCAGCTGGCTCCGCTCCTGAAGGTGTCGCGGAAACCGAGCTTATCTTTGTTTTACTATGAGACGAGGTTCACAGTTTCACAGTAAAACGATGACGAGAGCAGCACCTCAGCGCTAGCCAGTTTCGAAGTGCACTCAGCTGCTGCATCGATGCGAAACCGGCTAGGCTTAGCGACGACTAGGGCGGCCAGGGGGTAGCGCGTAGTTCATTGCCCCGCGCGCCCGCGGGCGGCGTCGTTCCCGAAAGCTCGCCTCGCTCACTCCCGCTGGCTCACTGATTGGCTCAACAGCTTGCGACCTTCACTCGGAAGGCTGGAAAATCGAGAAGCGAGCGACTGGCGCTGCGACTGAGCGATACTTGATGCCCACGTTTGCACTACTGGTGAACAACCTTTAACGCACATATGCTTGGGTTATCGGCTGCGTTGCGGCGAGTCTTAGTTCAGATCGTCCGCGACGCCATCGTCACCGTCCGTGACGCACAGGCTGAGAACTTCAATTCCAGTACGTGCCGAAACAACTCGTATTTATCGTAACGATACGAACTCGAAAACACGCCTGCTTCGATGCGCTAGTGGGCTCTTGCTTGTTAAACTACACGCGATCAGGATGCGGCGAGTGCTAGCCGCTGTTGAATATTAGCTAAAGTGAGACGCAAGTATCGACGTAGTTTCGTAACGCAGTTGATATCAAAGCACTCCGCTTGTACTGGTCACCGATAAGCTGTAAAGTTTCATGATCTCCGGTGAGCGTGCCAGTGTTGCTCGCGCAAATTAATGCATAGCAGCTACTCTCCATCGTGCCAATTGCGTTCAACTTATCCACGATATTCGCCAGCTTGAGATACGGCGCTTTTATTCGCTGTTTTTGTCGCAACTTAGTGATTTTATCTGGCATCAAACGAAATTGCATTCTGTCAACACCGTCGTCTGCTCCGTCGTCTGCTAGGCATCCGGGTCACTTCAGGGGATCATAGGATCGCAGCTTCTACAAACCACATACCAGAAAAAGTAACTGAAAGCGCTTTAGTATTCTTAAATAATATAAAAATAATTTAAAATAAATGCAATGTCTTTGTTGTGAAGATAATATAAGTATTCATGGTTTAAAAAACTAATTTTTTTGTCGGTTGCAAATTTTCACCGACACGAAAGCGCAGCCGTCGGCGCCATTGCAGCGCAACCGATACGTTGTGTTTTGTATTATTTGCCTCTTTGAGGCATTGCTTGAATACTTGTACGGTGGACACGTGTGAAGAACTCATTCAATAGGAAGGTGAGCAGGAGTGTGTTTTGGAAGCCAACGACCAGGATTTCGGCCTGTCAACATTGGCGAGTTTCAACGGGTAAGCCATGAAGAAAGAGTGCTGCGCCGTCTTTTCATCTGTTAGGGGAACGAAGACTCCTGCGCCGTTTTACTAAGCCTGGATGAATCGCATGGCCGGTGAGTCCCGCTCTGCGTTTCTTTGCTAATGATCTGTATTCACACGCGCTATTTGTATGCGGCTATATAGGGATGTGAGTGGAGGCAGTCCGCCTGCGGTTGCTGCAGCTACAATGCGGCGCCAAAAAAGCAGGGCCTATATCCTGCATGACAAGTGTTCTCATTGTCTGTATGTGCATTTATTACTCGCGTGCCGTGGTAAATAAAAATGGCACCAGATATCACAACAGAGTTACGCTTTCGCTTGCTAGCGCTTCGACACTCGGTGCAAAAGCATGGATTTGCACTGCGTAGAAGACGATGAGCGAGTAGTGCCGCGCGGCGGAGCGCTCGCGCTTGGCCAGCTGCGATCAGACACCGCACTATTTTGCTCAGGGTTAGTACTCATCGGATTAGTGCTTGTGCCTTAATATGCGTCATACTAAATTTTGAGACAGTGATCGCATGCGAAAGGCTAGTTCAAATTCATCGCCTTGTCATTTGTAAACTTGTCTGTGCTTCCCCAGTGGAACAGGATTTGAGGCAGTGTTATGTCAAAGTTAGATCAATCTTGCTTCTCCTGAGCTGTAAACTTTGATGCTTCCTCTCCTTCTGAGCACTGCGAGCTGTCGGAGATGCAACTGCACAATTATTTAGGATTTCTACCTTTTTGCTATATCCCTCGCTTTTGCGGCCCGCATTCAAGTCGTCGCCATTGTCGATGGTTTTTTTGTTACTTATTTTCGCTTTGTTATTTATTCTTGGTTGCGTGCCATCAGCTGTGGTGCCGGCGATTCTCCGAGCTCGGAACTCTTCCCAGGCACGGGATCCTACCCACAGACCTCCCTTCGCCGCACTCACGAGTGTTCTTTGGTATTTTTTTGTTTCTCTTGCCTTTACTTGCATTGCCAGTCGACAAATTTGTGCAGCTTTTAATTGTATGCAGATTTGTTAAATGCGCTAGCAATTTTTCTATGATGCCAAGCTGTGCTGTGAGGTATCAAGCTTCCTGCTAGTGAAGGCATGCTTTTTTCCATTCTCTCTTCTCATTTAACCAAGGCAGACTGGTTGCAACTTTCAATTTAATACCTAGACATTGGTGCAAGGCACCATGATAGGAATTAATGAAAACCTGCACATCCTATATTCAAATTGGTGTGCGGTATTTCAGCCAGCTCATCTTTCAGTGTGGTTATAACAGTCATTGTGACTCTTCTCAAAGAATGTATATGGGTGCATTACATAAAATCTGTTCATTTGTTTTGTCATGGGCTAGCTCATTGGTTTTTATTTACTTACATTGCGTCTAAGTTTAGTTTTTAAAGCAGTAGATGATTTCCTCTCTTGTCATTCATGACATGGCTACAGCCACTGACAGCTGTTGCTCTTGATGTATTTATTTGCAGTTGCCAGCGGCCAGCATCTATTGGGCCATGCGTGCTTCCTGCCTTCGGCTGTGTCATCCCTCCTGATCCGTTCATGGTAGTTATTCTTTTTCAGTGATGCATATCTTAGCTGCCTATTTAGAAAAATATTTTCAATATAGGCTTGCAGATAGGTTTAGAAATGCATGAAACTCTACATGCACTTCACAGCAGTGCCTCAGCTTATAATTACCGGAACTGTAGACTTGTACAAAATATAGTCGCTGATGTAGCTCTTGACGCAGCTGCTGTTAACATAAACGTGCTTTGACATTGCACACCTGTTGCCTGGTATGCATATGTGTCCTCGAAAAGGACCTATATGTTCATTTATCCCTTTAAAAACATTGTGCTCTACAATGATGGTTTACCAGTATTTCTGATACAGAGACCAAATTGTCAGTCAGTAATGTAACATTGCACGATGACACCAATCCTTGTATGATATAGCATCCTTGCAATGCACTGGGCAAGCTGCTGTCAGCACAGATTTATTGCTGGTTTATTGCCATAGCATATGGTTATACTGCACAGTTTGTACCTCTACCTTCTTAAAGCTTTATACTTTAAAAATTTAAAATTAGTTGAAGGAAAATTCAAGGAAATGTAACAGTAACTGTCTCACATTTTCATGGAGACTTGAACCGTGATATAAGGGAGGGATATAGAAGGGAAGTAATGAAGAGCTGATGCCCATGTTAGATGCCCCTCTTTAGTTAAACATACCTCGCAATTAACACATTTGGTGCAAAACAAACATGGGACTTGCACGTTCACAAGCACCCTCATGTCAGTAAAACAAAGTGCCAATGTTGCCGTACTTTAGAGCTTTGCTCCTAAAAGCGCAGCTGACTGCTGCTCAAAGTTGAGAGCAAAAATATGTCTAATTTTCCTCATGTGCAGTCTGCGGTGCTGGTGCCATTTGCAATGGTGATTGACATTGAGTTGCATGATGCTCAGTCTGTTCCTGGAGTTAGTGATTTTGTCTGTCATGTGAATGTGCTGTTAAAATTAGTGCAAAACAATGGTTCTCTAGTTCATTTTAGGTAACTGTGTCCTGTGTCACATGCTACCACCCATTTTCCTGAAATTTCCTAATCTCATTTAGCCATCTGATTACCACCCATTCATGCATTCACCTACTCTTGGAATCCTCCCAGTGTTTTAGTGTGGTATTGCTTATATCTTCTCTGCATTACACATGCATTGCACTTCCTCTTTTTTTGATTTAGTCAAGAGATCTCTGTTCCTGTTTCTTGCATAAGCATAAGAGGTGACTCAAGTGCACCATCTAGGCTTGTGATGCAATGTGTAGGGCGCTTCGTTTTTGGGTGAAACCTGGTTTCTCCCTACTGTTGCATCAAAAAAGATTCTTAAAGATCAGGTTCAACCCGATTTCTGTGCAAATGTGCCTGTAAGAAAGTGTGGTTTGAAGGTGCACAAAGGCAAAGAACTGCTGGAGTGTAGTTTAAGGGAGAAAACAGCGCAATGAAACACGGACACACGAAGAACGGACACACACGAGCGCTGACTCACAACTGAAATTTATTTTGAAGAAAAGATGCTTATATAGGAGACATGCGAGGGTGCTTAACAGGGCTGCTGCAGCGATAACCGCCAATCAGTGTGGTCGCGTTAGAAAATTTCAAAAACAGCAACGAAAGAAGTAAGTGATAAAAAACGGTGTAAAGGGCTGCAAAAAGGTGGTCAGGTGACAGTAACAATAACAAGACCAATGGGGGGGGGGAGCATTAAAACCATGAGGGACACAGATGTGAAAATACAGGTGAAACATAAAAATGAAAGACGTACAAGCTTTAAAAGCGTGCCCAAAAAGGGGGGGGAGATAAAAGCGTTAAAATCTTAAGACGCAGCGAAGGATAAAACAAGATAAAGGCACTACCAACAAGGGATCACAGAATCATTAGGCTATAGGTTGCACAAGAAAACTTAAGTGTTCATCAGGCCACCCAGAAAATTTAGCTCTTTTTCCGACAAGGAGAGGGATGCAGTGCTCATGCATTGTTCACCAGCTTGATGAATTTGGAGGGCTTCTAGGATTTCCCTCGTCAACCTATCTCGTCCTCGGCCGATAGTGGCGCAGCGATTAAAGTCAGGGGTGCAGATTCTTTCAGTGTCGTCTTCTGTGATTTTGCACTTCTTACAGTGCTTAGCCAGGTGCCCAGAAATTGCTATACTATTTACGTTGTTTTGATGTTGTTGTAGGCGGATATTGATGCACCTTCCCGTTTGACCGATGTACCTCTTTCCGCATGACACTGGGATGGAGTAAATTATTTCTAAATCACCGGGGACATGTTGATCAGAGTGTGCCACCCTACACCCTCGGGTTTCCGGCGTGTTATTCACTTTGGAACAGAGGGCGGAAAGCTTGTTGGGAGCCGTGAAGACGACATCCACGCCGGCGCGCTGTGCGACTTTCTTTAGACGATGGACGATGGTGTGGAGGTAAGGCATTGCCACAAAATTTCTGCGTTTATCGTTTGAAGCAACAGGTCCGAGGTGTGGCCGGGGCTTCTTGATCATGGAGCCGGCTACTGATACAAGCAGATGCAAAGGGTAGCCTGCTGTCTACTGATACAAGCAGATGCAAAGGGTAGCCTGCTGTCAGCAGGCTACCCTTTGCATCTGCTTGTATCAGTAGCCGGCTCCATGATCAAGAAGCCCCGGCCACATCTCGGACCTGCTGCTTCAAACGATAAAGGCAGAAATTTTGTGGCAATGCCCTACCTCCACACCATCGGCCATCGTCTAAAGAAAGTCGCACAGCGCGCCGGCGTGGATGTCGTCTTCACGGCTCCCAACAAGCTTTCCGCCCTCGGTTCCAAAGTGAATAACACGCCGGAAACCCGAGGGTGTAGGGTGGCACACTCTGATCAACATGCCCCCTGTGATTTAGAAATAATTTACTCCATCCCAGTGTCATGCGGGAAGAGGTACATTGGTCAAACGGGAAGGTGCATCAATATCCGCCTACAAGAACATCAAAACAACGTAAATAGTATAGCAATTTCTGGGCACCTGGCTAAGCACTGTAAGAAGTGCAAAATCACAGAAGACGACACTGAAAGAATCTGCACCCCTGACTTTAATCGCTGCACCACTATCGGCCGAGGACGAGATAGGTTGACGAGGGAAATCCTAGAAGCCCTCCAAATTCATCAAGCTGGTGAACAATGCGTGAGCACTGCATCCCTCTCCTTGTCGGAAAAAGAGCTAAATTTTCTGGGTGGCCTGATGAACACTTAAGTTTTCTTGTGCAACCTATACCCTAATGATTCTGTGATCCCTTGTTGGTAGTGCCTTTATCTTGTTTTATCCTTCGCTGCGTCTCATGATTTTAACGCTTTTATCTCCCCCCCCCCTTTTTGGGCACGCTTTTAAAGCTTGTACGTCTTTCATTTTTATGTTTCACCTGTATTTTCACATCTGTGTCCCTCATGGTTTTAATGCTCCCCCCCCCCATTGGTCTTGTTATTGTTACTGTCACCTGACCACCTTTTTGCGGCCCTTTACACCGTTTTTTATCACTTACTTCTTTCGTTGCTGTTTTTGAAATTTTGTGACGCGACCACACTGATTGGCGGTTATCGCTGCAGCAGCCCTGTTAAGCACCCTCGCATGTCTCCTATTTAAGCATCTTTTCTTGAAAATAAATTTCAGTTGTGAGTCAGCGCTCGTGTTTGTCCGTTCTTCGTGTGTCCGTGTTTCATTGCGCTGTTTCCTCCCTTAAATGTATTACCAACTAGCCCGGAACATTGCTGTTCTGGAGTGTAGTGGATGTCACATAATTCTTCTGACAGATTTTTTAAACAATTCTGGTTATTTTATTTCTCTTTTAATGTTTATTGTTTGTCGGTTGCTTATAATTTTTGGATAAACTGAAAACTACATGTACTGACTGGTATTTCATTCCAATAATTATACCCATTATTATGAAGCTGTGTTGGAAGGTAGGTGTGCATTTAGTATGCGTGCTTTGAATTTCAGTGATTGTTTCTGCAATGCAAAATGGAGGACAGGTCTCTGCTGTGCGAGTTTTTTGCAATGGAGTGAAAGTAGCTGGAGCAGCATTTGCTACTGTGTCACCAAGCCAAAAGTTCTCCCACAGACCACTGAGCTTCTGAATACCTATGGCTTAAAGCTCGAAGCTCTGGATGGCTTTCCCGAGGTTTTCTGCATTAACGAGTGCAAGCCCAAGGGCTCAGAGCTAACAAAGCATTTGAAACCATAGAGCTATACACAGTAGTGCTGGGACCGTGCAGCAAGTCAGTGTGAATTAGGTCGCGATAAACGTGGTTTACTGTAGAAAGCTTGTGTGAAAAAATAGTTGCGCTCACAGAAACCGCTGTTGCTTTCTTAGTTGGTCATTGAAACAAAGCAATGCATGTAAAAGTTTATATCTCACTGATCCCTCAATTTTTTTCCAGGTAAAGACCAAGAGTCACATGGAAGTTGTGCAAGCCACCAAGTTGCGTGTGATTTTTGCCAGGGACCTGGAGCAGGCTGGGAAATTAGTGGATGGTCAGTGGTATTCACTCAGTAAGGCAAGCTTTTTCTGTAAGTACAGTTTTTGGCAATGGCATTACTTAGGAACGCATGCACTAATCTGACTACTCTATGCCCACCCATGCTTCAAGAATAATGAAGTTCATGAAAAAAATTGATTTCCGAAAAAAAATTTCCGCTTCTGTTATGTTTTTTCAGAAAAGTATTTGCCATTTAATGGGCTGTGAGAACCTAAAAATTATTATGTGCTTGTTTTGGCTTTTTTTTCAAATTTCTTCCACATCTATGTTGGCCTGACCTTGTAGCTTGTCTGCATGAAATTGGCTGCTACCTACAGTTTGCTTTTTTGTTGCTCCTTTATTGCCTGTCACAATCTTTACTTTGCGTGGCAGTGTCATGCAGTTTGGGAAGTAATCTGACCTTATTTCTGCATTGGCCTGTAGTGCAAGCTTTTGCATGTGGGGCATGTTTATGGTGTCCTTTCGTTTGCTGTAACTGCAGTTTGGCCATGAGGGTTAGAGGCTTAGTCCTTTTTTTATTTTGATGCAGTGTCATATACTTCATGCATAAATTAATGAAGTAAGCACTATTTTTTGTAATAAATGAACATTCATTATAGCTGTGGCCATTATAAGTGCACTTGACTCTAAAATGGCTTTCTTTCGGCCTTCAGTATTACATCTTAAAACCAGCCGGAAGACACAAAACAGGAGAAGAGATGAGCACAAGATGAGGCTGGTCTAACAACTGAAATTTTATTGAAGGAAAGTGGCAAAAGAAGACCTGCAAAGAGATTCAAGCATGCAAGACCCCAAAGCAGTGAGAGGGCAAAAAATAACCGAAAGGCACTGATGTACTAGTAAACCATCTAAAGAACTAATTCCTTACAGTGAAGGTTTACCGACGGTTTAGCCAGGCACTTGTTTTTAGCCTTACTGATGTAGTAAGCCTCAACTATGTCAGGACAGATTTATCACTTCCCAAAACCACTGATGTGCCACAGAAATCAGGCGTGCAGAGAGAAAGGTCGTCCTCCGATTGCATTCACGAGTTTGAACGTGCAGTGTCAGGTGAAAATTCGCCTTCCTCTCTATACAGTGAAAGTGTTCTCAGCCAGGCGCACATTCAGATATCTGCTTGTCTGCCCATAGTAGTTTCAGCTACGAGGCAGTGGATGGCAAAAAAACCTTTACTTTTGCAAGTGGTGAACATTTTTTATCTGCCACTGTGCATAGCGGACGATTACCCGTAGTTGTATCAAGCCTAGTTTGAACGAAGAAGCAAAGGGCTCCTACCTTACTTTTAGCGGTCAAGACAACAACAACATCATACTTTGGTGCAACTTTCTTGAAATGGTGCGAAATAGCGTGGATGTAAGGTATAGAGCCCGTCTTTTTGTGCTGCTCAACTACGTCAGCATCATGTGAACGGTGTTCCGTTCCCTCGAGAGAGTAAAAGCACACTGACAGGTGCGCAAGATGGGCAAGTGGGAACCCAGGTGCCATTGGCTTGGAAACCTGCTCCGAGAATGCATTGTAAGCACTGTGATGGCATGATTTCATAAAGCGGTCGTGATGCATGTGATTGCCAACCTGTCCTTCACCAGCCTCGAGTGGTTCAACTCGTAGCTAAGAGGCTTCCTGATCTTGGGCTTTGGCGCCAGCATATGTGGTCGTCCGCAAAGCGCAGGTCTAAGTCAAGAAGCTACAAACGGTTATGCTTAGTGAAATTCAGACGTAAAAGATAGGCTTTGACCACATGCCTAAAGATTTCTAAAACGTCTTGTGCCAACTTATCTGAGCCCTCCTTGTGCAGAAAAATTAGGTAGCTATCAACATAATGAAATGCTACTATGCCGATGCCTTCCAAACAGGGCTTTGATGCGGTATCGACTCTGGACAGAAGAATGTCGCGGAGGAACAGTGCAACCTGGGACCCTCTGCATATGCCTGATTTCTGATGTAAACACCGCCTTGCCAACTCACAAAAGTGGAGTTCTGTGGAGTTCTAGTTTCTTGTGGACAGCAACCTGGGCAGGTGCTCTGCAGTGAGCATCGACATGGAGGGCCTGCACTATTCATTGTCACATGATAGACCTCTGAGGCATGTGCAAACTGCATCAGGGTGAACAATGAACATGCTTTTACAGATGATTGCGTGATTTCGGTTGCTGGCTTCTTGGGGCAGTTGTCCTTTTACAGCAAATCCGTATTTGTCAGTTGGCAGGGCGGTATTTACACGCAGGTTGTACCTTTGCTCAGCAACATTTTTTTGTCTAAAGTCGATAAGGCATTGGAGGCCTGTTTGGAAGACCTTGGCATAGTAGCATTTCGTTATGTTCATGACTGTAATTTTTCTGGACATAGAAGGCTCAGATAAGTTGGCACAAGATGTTTTAGGAGTCCTTAAGGCATGCGGTCAAGGCCTGTCTTTTACATCAGAATTGTCTAAGCAGAACCGTTAGCAGTTTCTTGATGCAGACTTGCGCTTTGTGGACGAATATGTTTGTCGGGGCTACAACTAAAGATCGGGGAAGGCTCTTTTTAGCTACGAGTCGGACCACTCGTTGGGGAAGGATGGTGAAGAGGTGTATTTGTCGCTGGTTAAGGTCAGTAAAGATGGAAACACTTGATGGGTGTGCAATCGTGTGCATGACATCAGCTTTAGATAAGTCATGCCATCACTGCTGAGGACGCATTCTTGTAGCAGGTTTCCAAGCAGCTGGGTGCCCAATTGCCCATCTCAACAACCTGTCATAGTATGTTTTCACTCGCTCGAGGGTAAGGAGCAGATACTCCGATGATGCTGATACACCTTACCTCCACAGTATTTCACAGTCTCAAGAAAGTCGCTGGAAAGCGTAATGCTGCTGTTGTCTTAACAGCGAAGTGCAAGACAGGAGGCCTTTGCGCCGCCATTAAAAAGGCTTGATAAAACTGGGTACTTGTCCACAATGGACAGTGTCACAAAAAAAGGTTCACCACTTGCAAAGTAATGGAGTATATTGCATTCCACTGCCTTATGGCTGCAACTAATATGGGCAGACCATTTTTCTTGGCTCATGGGCGATGTATCTAGGAACCTGCGGCCAGGACAACGCTGGACAGCATGCATCAGCAAGCTCGAAAAAAAAGCACGAAACAGTAAATAAATATTGATCATTTTCATTTCAATTCTAGTGGTTTTGTGCACGAATTACTCTGGAATGCACAAAGCTTGTGTTGACTGGCGACCATTAAAAAGCTGTGCATTTTTGTGCATAGCGTACTCCAGAACACAAATCCTGTGTTAATCGACAGGTGACAGTAACGACTGTTACACAGTGTACGAGCACTACACAAGACACACTACAGAAGACAAGGCAAACTACAGAAGACAAGACAGACTACAGAGGACAAGACAGACTCCAGAAGACAAGACAGACTACAGAAGTCAAGACAGACTACAAAAGAGAGGACAAACTACAAAAGACAGACTATAAAAGACAAGACAGACTACAAAAGACAAGACAGACTACAGAAGACAAGACAGACTACACAAGACATGCCCAAAATACGACAAGACTACAGACTACAGAAATTTTTTGTCTTAGAATCCTGTAGTGCGTTTTGACTGGGTAGTTACAAAAAATTATCACTATTAGCTCTGTTTTGTTATGTTCTTTTATATATTTTATACAATATACACTTTTATGTATTATATATCTTATACATGCAATTATATAGCGCCATTTCCGAGCGTTTTTTTGATTGAAACGCGCGACTTTTGGAAGCGTAGTGCAGGAGGTGCGACTAGGTGTGGCGCATATACCGGGGCGTGTCTAATTGGGAGAATAAAAACGGTTGGGGAACGCTTGACACATGCGAAACCGGTTCAGAAGCACAACTGGATGATTTTTCCAGCCAGGCCATGAACGTTTTACATCACGTTATTTACACCACTGATGTCTATTCTGGAGTACACACTAAACAATTTCTCACCCATAAGAGTGCACATCAGCTGTCCCCAGACGAACACCCTTTTTGCTAAGGGTGTTCTTTTTTCTGAGGGTGCTAAGATCAGCACTCTTCAGGAAGGGTACAGAGCTTGAAAGTTTAGAGGGCGCGCATCAGTCCAAGGCTTTTGCTTCATGGGTGAATCAATGTCTAGCACCCTTCCAACATGCCTTCGTAGAGGTGTTACGAAAAAATAATACCCTTTAATGAGGGTGCAACCATAACATTCGCTAAACCATCATTAAGTGCAACCTTGCTTTAGGGTGCTGATCTCTGCACCCTTTTTTGGCACCCAACAACTGGAATTGCGTGTTCGTCTGGGGACACCTGATTTACACCCTTAAAGGTGAGAATTTGTTTAGTGTGTAGGGGGCTCGGAGATCCGCGAGGTCCTATCTGCAGATAAGGTGCACTCGTGCTCACCCGCGTACAGTGGACAGTACCTGCATTCTGCACGCGAAAAGTCTGGCATAGATATGCCTGGTCGCGAGGTGTATTGGGGAAAAGAGCGATGCTCGACCAAAGATTCCTTAGAGAACCGATGTTTCGATGCCGGTCCGACACATTCTGGTTTCACTATCTTGGAGCCAAAGCCGAACGTTGGCTTCGACCGGTTCTCATGACGTCGCAGCTGCAGTGCAGCAGGGTTCAGCAGGAAAAGGAAGGAGACGATCCTTTCTCCCCTTGATGTGGGCTGCTGCACTGGCATACATAGTAGTCCGCGAGTATAGCTTGAAATCGCGGGTGATTGGCAAGTGCCTCAGTGAAAGGAGGTTAATCGCTACGTCATGAAAATGAGTCTACGCCATTAGCCCTGTTTACATGATCCGTATAGCGTCGGGTCGATTCGGGGGTCGGGTTGAGCATGGCCAATCCAACTCAACCACTGCGTGTTTACATGAACTCGAGTTTAGCGATTCGAGACCGGTTCAGCTGTAGCGACACCAAGCGTTGAGCAAGCAGCAGCATCCACCATGATTGAGGCACGCCATCGCTGTGTCGGAGGTGCACGCGATGGTGCACATGGAAAGCAAGTTCGCATTTATCCCCTTCCCTCTCAACAACCCTACTTTTCAACCCAACAACGTTTACAAGCACATAGGTTCAGGGTGAGTTGAGTCACCTACCCCTTGCGGCGGAATTCACTGGACCCGACCCGTCGACTCCCTGCTCGGAGCTCGTACCATTGCCAGTTTTTAAACAACCGGGCGTGTGGGTTCATGAAAGCGCCGCTGTCGGCTCGAGGCCCTCCTATGAGGTATATTTGCAGCTTCATTCTTGAATTGTATCGACACCTGGGTCACTGCGCCCTTGCTCTGGGCAAGAAACAGTGCTGTTCTCCCACACTGTCCTGAATTTTGAGCCCCCTTCATGTGTTTTGGCACCAGCAATGCCTTAATGCGTGGCTGCCGGGAAGGGAAAGGGGGGAGGGGCGCTTTTGGGTGTGGCCTTGCATTCCACTTTTTTCCCGCACCAAGAGCTGGAGCAAAAAGGAAACGCAGAAATCCTTTCCGAATACAGCCCAAGCAAGAAAAAAGGAAAGAAAGACCTCAGGTCGGTCCAAGCTCTGAGTAAAAACCTGCGCGAACGAACACAGACAACCAAGAGGCTGGTGGTAGAGTGTAGTAGCGACAAAATATTGTGACACCAGATGGAGCCACGCTGCGCTAGTTGATTTTGGCGCGAAATTCAAATCACCGCAGAGAATGCAAACACATCTTTCAGAGCCTGTAAAACGCAAATACTACGCTCGATATGAATGAACGTTGCAGCTTGACAATCAAGAAAGGAAAAGGGAGGAAATGTTGAGGACAAATTCTGATATTTGGCTTAGTTTTTTCAGAAAATAACATGTAAGACCGACATATGTAAAGGTGCAATTTTTCTGAATATTTACCTCTGATTTGTAAAAAAATGAAACTTGAAAAACAATATCTGTCTACAGCATTTCCTCCATTAGTTAAAAAAGAAAACGCTGCAACAGACGTCATGAAAATCGAGTCATTTTTAGACACGCTACAGCTTCTGAAAGTTCCCATGTATTTCCTAAGGACACTGGCACTGATGAACCCTCTTAAGGCGCGACTGAGGTGTCCACTGTCCCTGGGCGCCATTTATACACCTTTCTTTGCTTTCGAATAATAATAATAATGACAGGTTTTTGGGGAAAGGAAATGGCACTTAATCTGTCTCATTTATCGTTGGACACCTGAACCGCGCCGTAAGGGAAGGAATAAAGGAGGGAGTGAAAGAAGAAAGGAAGAAAGAGGTTCCGTAGCGGAGGCTGCGGAATAATTTCGACCAGCTGGGGATCTTTAACGTGCACTGACATCTGACAGCACATGGGCGCCTTAGAATTTTTACTCCATAAACGCAATAGGTGATTGCTGACCAAGTCTGCAGAAAGGAAGTCACTGACAACATGAAACCGAAATGATCTTGTACGTTCACATATTTCATATCGTTTTGACTAGTTGAGACAATTCCTCTGTCAACAGAAAAGTGACGTAAATTCTCGAATTGGAGTATATCCTTTTTTTCTCAATTCCTAAACAATTTGTAAGCTTTGTTTCCCACGTGTGCGCAAAATGTTTTCTTTTTCCAAAACTGGTGTTACAGCCACAGTTTCTAAAACGAAGGCCTGCATGTAAAGAATGTGGTGCAGGTGTTCTTTGTAGTCTGTGATAAACACCTGTTAGTTCTTCCAAATGCACCACGGCTCAGATTAAAGGGACTGACTACACGAGAACCCCTTGAGGGCATCTAACAAATACACAGTTCTGTTGCTTACAGAGCTCTATGTCGTGTATCTAACATTCGCTACCCTGCGTATGCTAGCAAGCCGTTTCGGGGAGTGAAATGCTGTTTTCCCCATTTGCCTCTCCCACGTTTCCCCGTTTACCTGCTGCAAAAGCTCGAAGCCTTAGGCCACCGAACCTACGGTCGCTAGATCAAATCCTGGCTGCTGCAGCCCCATTTTGATGGCGGCAGTGGTGGTGGTAAAACTTTATTGGATGCACTGGGGCAGGTTTTAGACTAGAGTGGACGGTTTCACCGCTCCCTTGCCTAGGTGGTATACTCCTGATTCCGGGACACCATTGGCGGTAGCCGCTGCCAGCGCTCCTTGAACCACACAACTCTAGGACTCCAGGACCCAGCAGCTGGACAAGGTTGCCTCCCAGCCCTTTCTCGTTGGCTGATTTACTCTCATTATTTGCGGATTTTTCTGGCAGGCCCATACCATATGAGATGAGTCTGCCCAAATCTCACAGAATTTACCGTACCTAGAAAAAGTTCTCTCTCTGTGTTTTATAATCACATGGATTAGAAACGATCCAATTTGCAGCCTTCTGAGGTGTCGTTCTTCAGTTCTATCCCGGTCCTATGAATGCTCTGAGAACCTCTGCCTACTGAGTCGCAGATATGCGGTAATGTACGCATATGTGGTAAGCGGATTTGGTACAGGCACAATCTCGGTATTCACTGGTACTCCGGGGCAGAGGCGCTATTGCGGCTGTGTGAGCAGCCTCATTCCCTTATATTCACTGGTGTCCGGGCACCCATACCAATTGTTTTGTTCTCTGCATTGAGCTGTGGTGCGCATTTACTAAAATTTAACTGGAAAGCGGATCTATTCTTTCCCTTATATAATTTCGACAGGCGTGTTGAGAATCTGAAATTATGTGCGTGGCGTTGGAATGAGTGGCTGCTTGCGCTATCGCCACTTCCTCGGCTAACGCAACTTTACTACTTTTCACCGAGAGTCCATTCGCTCGCGTAAGACCGCAACGGTGTGGATGTCCTCTTGCGTAGGGCTCGCCGTGTCTACATAATACGTGCCATTTTTTACGGCCGTAATACTTCTCTATGGCTCCAGCTCTAACTTCTCTCCTACCTTGATTGTTCTCGGGATGCGTGTTTTTTTGTTGTTGATTTAACTAGTAGTTTATCACTCCAGTCTTTGGAAATGTCCTCTCTCTCTTCTGTTGGTGGCAGCGGTATGATCATGATTCACGAAGTCACGTATACCAGCTTTGGTCGCTGACGACCGCATTATTTGGGTTGTTTGGTTAGCTTCGAATAGTTATTCCAGCGTGGTATGCATTCCTAGGTGGAGAAGGTGATCATTTTACGTCTTGGAGTTGAATCCAAGCGCCTTCTTGGCGGTGAAATACATAAGCACTCGCGTATTGTCCAAGTCATTTTGCACGTTAAATAACCAGAGGTAGTCTGATCTAACCTGGAGCCGTCCATTGCTGCAGCGCACACAGCCGACATGCAGAACCACAGTTTATCTAAACTAATCCGAACTCCTCGCCTGCCCCATGACACAAAGGCCCCAGGCAGCTTCGGGGCACTAAACTTCATTTGCTGTTCCTCTTTAATTTTTATGTTGCAGTATGTCCATACTGCTACTTTTTTTCACAGCGGGAAGGGTGCTCAGTAATCTCAGTGAAGCAAATAGGGCAGACCTTCAATAATAAACGCATGAAGGAAACAAGGGAGTAATTCCGCAGGGGCCACTTCGCTGTTCTTGAAAAAGAAAGCGGCTAAGGAACCATAACCTTTTTCAGCACCACAGGGGCTTGCTAAAGAATGTATAAAATAGTGAGGGTTACCATCACGCAACCCCTGGCAAGGAGCACGTTTACAGGTTTTTAAAATTTCTTGAGATTTATGCTGTTTAGTTATCCTGTGGCATGGCAGGTGTTGGCAAAGAGCGGACAGTAAACTAGTTTAAAAGATCAGTGACGCAGCAAAAGAAAAGGATTAATGGTCATCTTCGCCTCCACTCAGAAGCTGCACAGAGCGGTTGACTAGGAAGTTTTCAGAAGCGTTGGAAATTGAACATGTGGGTACTAATATGTCACCTTACCTGTTGTTTTCCATTTGCCCAAGAGCATTGCCACCTTGCTACAACTATGTGCAATGTGTGAAGCATCTCTGCAGAGGCCTTTTGGTGGTTTGAATGGCTTTCTCTGTATATACAACATAATTTCTCCCAGTATTCTGCTGCAGACAAGATATAAGCTAGGTTGGTGCGTTCTCGTGTGCCTGCGCCTTCACCTTCTTCTGTCTGGCATTCTATGTTTATGTACAGCGAAAGCCGAATTATTATTGTTCAGTGTGAAAAATCGTACTTTGAATTTGTGCAGAGTAAATGAAGTGACGGAGTGAAAAAATATTGAGTTGAGTTGAGTTGAGTTATGGACTATGGCCTACTGTGATTGAATGTGTGCGTAGATGGTGTCTTCCGGAGTGGACTACTTTATACTGTCAGTGAATGTGTGTATGGATTGTGGCACTACAATGGACTATGTTCTACTGTGACTGAATATGTGCATAGATGGCGACTTCTGCAGTGGACTGTGATGTGGACTGTGTGGATTGATTCCGTGCATAGATGGTGAGTGCGGGAGAGAATGTGTGCTATTATAAGAGACTGTGCGCATAGCGGGGTACATGCGGCATTGTTAATATAGAAGGGACGCTGCGGTGGAGCAAATGCCGGCAGGTAAAGCAAGGCTAACCCCACCTGTAGCATTCAACACCTCAACTCAACTCAACTGAAAAATTATTGCCATTATGAGTTCATTACCTGTATAAATAAAAGGAGTGCACAACAATGATATATTGTTCCTGGAATAAAACTTTTTATGGTTACGTAGACGTTCACCTTGCGTGATTGTTGCCTTTTGCAGCGCCTATGCACTCATGCAAGCGGCAAAGATTCGCTGTGAAAATTAAGCAGTTGCTACACCCGCATCCAGTGGCTTCCAGATGGCGCATGGCTTGCTGGATTTGACTGACATTCAATATCAAGCAGGCCATGAGCCCGTTGTAGTCATTGGACGCGAGTGTGCAAATATTGGTTACTATTCCCCGCGAAGCTCTCAAGTTTACAAGAGTAAAAAGGAGAGGGATCCAAGACAAAGCCGCATTAATACGGCTTGTCATCGGTTACTGAAGCAACGTCGGTGGATGGTTGGACAGAGGTCTCAAAGTGATTAGTTATTACTTCGACTGGCGTTCGCACGTGATAGCGGGTCACTTAGCAAACAAATTCAAATTCGGTCTCGGCTTTACATAGGCTTCTGCTCGGCCCTACGTTGGGAACAAAAACGCCTGTGGCTGCTGAGCGCGTCCAAAAGCGACGTGGCCGCGGAGTGCGAACACCCAGTTTCTAGTCCCCCCGTTTGAGGCTGGCCCGAAAAGTTGCTATATCCTGGTCATCGCTTTCGTGATCGCCTTCACAATCAGAGAAGTATACAACAGCTGCATCTTACAGGTACTCACCTCCGGGGCAGAAACGTAGAGGGTCACGAAAATGGTTAAGCTTAAGTTAAGGACAACGCAGCGAGCCGTGGATAGAAAAATGATTGATGCAACCTTAACAGACCGGAAGCGGGCAGAGTGGGTGAGGCAACAAACGCGGGTTAATGACATCCTAGTCGAAATCAAGAGCAAGAAATGGGCTTGGGCAGGCCATTCCTATCGAAAAATCTCATAGGGATGCATATGTGTCTCGTATGAATTTATATGTGTCTAGTATGTGGTCATGCGAGATGACATGTGTCTAGTATGTGGTCATACGAGTTGGTATGTGTCCAAAATGTGTTTCGTATGGGCTGGTATGTGTCCTTCGTATCCCTCGTATGGGCTTATATGTGTTCTTCGTATCCCTCGTATGGGCTGATATGTGTCCTTCGTATGCCTCGTATAGGCATATGTGTCCTTCGTATGCCTCTATGTGCTGATACGTGTCTATCGTATCAGTTGTTTGAGCCGAAATATGAATCTCGTATCACCCGAATGGACCGATGTGTCTTCCGTATCATTCATTTGAGCCAATATGCAGCTCTCGTATCAGTCATATGGGTGAACTGCGTCTCTACGTCAGCTGATATTGTTACGGACTCGAAGCCGACAAAGTTGGCAGTGGCGCGGCACGGAGCGCTCGCGCTAGGCCCACTGCAATTAAATCATTCCATCGCTATCTGTTATGTAGTACTGTTTTCACCAGCTTGCCGCCACGTAACATTTGGCGTGAGGTGTGGAGTTCATCCCCATCCTGGTCCTGGAGCTTCGGCGTCCTGCGTGTGCCGTGGTCGTCGGTCGTGTGTTCCTGCCCGCACCGCCCGGTTGTGCCCCATCCCGTCAGACCAGAACCGACCATGTCGTTCACCCCAGCCCCGTTCCCTGCCCCGACCAGAAGACACGACAACTTGACGACGCCGCCGCTACTCGAACCTATGACCCCACCGACCCTAGAAGACGCCAACATATTCGAACACAGCCCCTGCCCATGCCGTTCGGTGTTGAAAGAAGTTAGGACGGCGCTAAAACGACAAAGACAAAGAGGCACGAACACAACAGGACGGGCCCGTCCTGTTGTGTTCGTGCCTCTTTGTCTTTGTCGTTTTAGCGCCGTCCTAACTTCTTTCAAGATATGAACCAATTAGCCCAAATCAAAGTACTTCTTGAACCGTTCGGTGTGTTCATGGGCCTCGGCCGTCGGCTCAAGGTGACGGTGACCTAGCTAGCTACGGCCCGGAAGCTTCCTGGACCAGCCCTCATCTGATCATCATCTGTTAATCTCTTTCATCGTGACGGCAAACCCTGCATCTTCTCTTCTGAGTTCATCCGTCCTGTCACGCTCATCGTCACGCCCTGTGTTTCGTCTTCACTGCCGGTCTTTCAGTTCGCGCGATCGGGACGATCGCTCGGCAGCCTCGGGTAGTGTCACGGACTCGAAGACGACAAAGTGGGCAGTGGCGCGGCACGGAGCTCTCGCGCTAGGCCCACCGCCATTAAATCATTCCATCGCCATCCGTTATGTAGTACTCTTCACCAGCTTGCCGTCACGTAGCAATATGCGTGTCTTTTATAAGGCTCGTATGAAATTGAATGGATAACATTTCATCTTGTCTTTCACGCGGTGCACTTGAGCTCATAATTAAAGAACACAGGTGATCAAATTAGATCCCTCTAACGTGTTGGGATGTTAAATCCCAAGTATAGTACCATTTTACGCTGTATCAGCTTAGCACATGAATGGACAAGCATATGGCATTCCAATACTGTCTTGTTTCAAAGCTACATCTCAGCTGGAGCACACACATTCGAAAAAAAGTTTTAGAACATCCTCAGGAAAAGTAAAATTAACCCAAGGGCAACATCTAAAACATAATAATGAGGCCACAAAACATTGTTCCATGGGATAAATGACTCAAG
Organism: Amblyomma americanum; assembly: GCF_052857255.1. Classification (NCBI taxonomy): domain Eukaryota; kingdom Metazoa; phylum Arthropoda; class Arachnida; order Ixodida; family Ixodidae; genus Amblyomma; species Amblyomma americanum. Next base: position 5,091,228 of record NC_135497.1, on the reverse strand, counting down.
TAGCTTCCAATAATAAGGAAGTGACTATACAGATGCAAAAATTTCCCATATATCCCAAGATTGAGAGGTGTGTTGAATAATTTTTGCCCCTTGTCTATAACATGCTAATTACTGAAAGTGAAAGATATTATTATAAACAAAGCTTCAGAAGTCTTTTTCAGAGGTGTAATTCATTTTTTGATATCGTCCCCCACTTACACTGATGCCCTTGCGTCATCGATGCACTATTGTTGTTTACATGCCCTCAGAGAAGAATGAGGCTGATGGCCCCAACTGGACACTAAAGGTCTTCAAATGTTTCTTCAGCTACGGAATAGCCAGTAGCTACAAGGCACTAGATCAGAACTATTGGTGGGTGATGCAGAACATCCCGAAACTGCAGCTTATTCAACACGGCGGTATTGCCACCTAACTTGTTGTCATGCCAAACATTGTCACGTTAAATGATGGATTTTTTAGGACAAACTTTAAAAAAACGTGCACGGTCCTTCAGCATACTCAAGTTCAAGAATGCCCGCAATAACCGTCTGCTTAATATGACAATCATCACAAATAAATTCATCCACATGTGCCACGAGCTCAGATGCGAGATGCAGACAGTGGGCATCCACTGCACTCCTCGTCTTTCACACTCAACACAGCTGGATCTTCCATGTACGTACAGTTTGTACCCACCTTCTGACTGGAAACATAACATACCCATTACCATACATTGGACTCATTCGATGGTGGACAATGATAGAGAGAATCCATCCAAAATTTGCCATCCAAAATTTGGTTTCGAAAAACTGTTATAACCGTACACTGATGTATACTAACATTTTCCTCGTGGCTACTTCAATATCAGTGGTGCCAAGTACAAAATGAAAATATCATGAAAACAAGGGAACATCAAACTTTCTTTTCATTGTAACATCTTTCCCTTTCATGAGGTAATAAATGTGTTACAGACCAGGAGGTAAAAATATACTGATCACTCCTCGTATAAACAGAATCCACCAATACCATCTGTTTAATGAAACAACCCTACATAATAGACAAAAACACTACATATATACTATATCATGGAACAAGAGTAAGTGTTTTGTACACAGACCACATGAACAACACAGCAGCAAGTGACATACAATATTAGTTACATTTCTTCATATTTACTATACTCAAATACAACTGAAGAATGAAGTGGCAGATGCCTCTCAAAGGACCAGGCATTGTAATGAGCATGGAGGAGGAGAATACAACCAGCAGTGCATGCGAGTTTTGATGATGACGATGAGATGTGAGCCCGTTAACAGGCCAATGTGATCCATTAAACGTCTGCGTAAACAAGCCGAGCACATCGAGCACTGCCACAATGAGATTAGCAAAAATGAGAATGACAATGTCTCTGAGCTATTGTAGACGCCATGGTGGAGGGCTCCAGATTAACTTCAACTGCATATGCGCTGACAAAACACAGCAAAGAGGCATGTTTTCCACTTCACCTATATCAACATCTGGCTGCTCTCGCCTGGATTTGGCTCAGCTTCCTTGAGCATAGACCACAATGGAGCGAATAAATGTCCATCCAAACAACTGTGACGTGACAACTAAAGAACTGAATATGGACAGGTAATGACAAAAAAGTGGGCCATATATGCCCTCTTCACTGTGTGAACATGTCACCCATCTGAAAACAAACATAAAAATAAAAAGACATCAAGTGTCACCTGCTGAAGAAATAAGAAGCCTAAACACTACTGCACCTTCATTCACAGAAATGGAGCTACCTCTCACAAGGCAATGGGTGTGGCAGGCATGCAGCAACCCAATTATATAGTGTGCGCCATCCTGATTGGCTCAGGTTGTCGTACCTTCCATGCAAACAACTTGCGAAGTGAATTATAGAGAAGCATTTGCCACTTCATTCTTGAGTTGTATTCAACTATAGTTTACACAACACACAAAAGAAAATACTGCTTCTCAAAGGGACACTAAGGACATGTCCACATAATTTCTGTTCTTAGTAAAAATATGTTGCATTGGCTGTTTCTAACCATCCGGTTATTCTGTTAACCATTCTGTTACTAGGGCCGAATACCCGTTTGTGTTTTTTTTTCCTTGCAGAAATGAAGGGTTTATTTGAGATGCGTCAATAAAAGAATTCTAAAAAGTTCCTATAGTTCGACGAAAGCTATATATTCGAAAAAAAAACAATCCGGTATACTCTGCGAACTGCCTTCAAAGATCTTTCCTGACCGAATGCTTCGCCGGATCGAACATCTCTCAGGACACCACGGACGTTTTAAGCTTGTTTACCAACAGACATCGGCTTTGCGACCAATATCAGATATACAATATGCGAGATATACCCCCTCCAGCGGGCCAATGAGGTATCTATAGGGCCGCCTACCCATGTGTGTTTTTTTTTCTTGCAGAAATGAAGGATTTATTAGAGATATGTCAATAAAAGAATTCCAAAAAGTTCCTATAGTTCGACGAAAGCTATATATTCGGAAAAAAACAAACTGGTATACACTGCGAACTGCCTTCAAAGATCTTTCCTGACCGAATGCTTCGTCAGATCGAACATCTCTCAGAACACCTCGGATGTTTTAAACTTGTTTACCAATAGACATCGGCTTTGCGACCAATATCAGATATACAATATGCGAGATATACCCACTCCAGCGGGCCGATCACGTATCTATAGGGCCGCCTACCCGTGTGTGTTTTTTTCTTGCAGAAATGAAGGATTTATTTGAGATATGTCAATAAAATAATTCCAAAAAGTTCCTATAGTTCGACAAAAGCCATATATTCGGAAAAAAACAATCCGATATACACTGCAAACTGCCTTCAAAGATCTTTCCTGACCAAATGCTTCGTCGGATCGAACATCTCTCAGAACACCTCGGATGTTTCAAACTTGTTTACCAATAGACATCGGCTTGGCGACCAATATCAGATATACAATATGCGAGATATACCCACTCCAGCGGGCCGATCACGTATCTATAGGGCCGCCTACCCGAGTTCAGGTGGGCTGTACTCAAGAACCACAGAACAGAGGGTGGCAATGGGGAAGGGCGCCTCCCCCCCACATTTTTCAGGGGGGCAGTTCACCCTAATCTCCATTTGCTTCTACTTGGGTGAGATTTCTGAAAACTGAAACACATATTAGTTCTAGGACATTTAATTCAAAGCACAGTGGGGCTGCATGAGCTGCTTGGCTTAGCAGCTAGTTGTAAAGCATTTCGTATATGAGTAACCTAAACCGGTCATGTCCCCACAGAATTCGATCGACTATATATCGACCTGATCGTGTACATGATCATGATTAGCAGAATTTAAACAAACTATGCACAGGCTTTTTTAATGGAATTGATCACTCCTCGTGCGTACAGCTTCCCACCTATGAGCTCCTCATTTCAATTAATTTTATATTGCCATAAATCTTTTCACCGTTTGTTCGTTCGCACTCACAACCTCCGGCACGCGGCTTTATCATTTTGTTTTGGAATGCGAGGTGCGACCAGACTTATGCCGTTAATCATGGCCACGTGCAAATGATTCCACATTTTTTCCAGATTCTTGCTGCTTTTGGTTCATTATCTCGAAGGTTCCATGCTAGCTTTAAATTCAGCACGACCAAGAACTGCATGGAATTCAGGTCGATGACCGTCGAGCACGCATAATTAAGCATATTGCAGCCGCCGAGTAATTCAGTTCTTAGTGGGCGTGAGTCAGCCCCTTAAACAGTTAATTTTGGAAGCCTTTTCGTTGTCTTCCTGAGAGCTGTGTGACGTCAGCCTGCAGATAAAACACGAGCACACTTCTTTGGCTGTCATCCCGCACTTATCACAAAAGTCATGTGACTAGCGCTTCTGTATATATTGCACTTCATCGGAATAAACGGGGGTTCCCTTTATCACCGCCCTACGATGCGTGTCTGACATGGTGTCAGAACTGGGATGGCCGCTCCCGGAATAGACCGTCATGGGCGTATGCAGTCCGACAGAGCGGACTTGCAAGTGGTGCAAGTCTTCACGGAAGGCACGGCAGCAACGAGCGTCCAGCAACTAGCAACAATGGCTGGGATAAAGCCTCCGCAGCCATTTGATTTCCACAACGCAGCAGACTGGCCCTCTTGGATTGAGGAATTCGAAGACTACAGCTTAGCATCAGGTCTCAGCGAGAAAACGGAAGAAATTCAAGTAAGAACCCTTCTTTACACAATTGGCCGGAAGGCAAGAGAGATTCTTCGCTCGTTAGCGGTAAAAGACGAAGACCTGAAGACTTTCAAGGTCGTAAAGGCAAAGTTTGAAGCCTATTTGTTCACACGAAGAACACAGTGTATGAGAGCGCCCGTTTTAGCAGACGTCGTCAACAGCCAGGGGAAACTGTAGACGAATTTGCAACCGACCTCCACAAGTTGGCAGAGCGATGCGACTTCGAGAACATGAAGGACCGTTTAATAAGGGATCGCTTTGTAGTTGGCCTTCTAGACGAAGCGCTGTCGGAAGAGCTTCAAATGGACCCTAAGCTAACATTGGCCACCGCACTAGCAAGGGCCCGAACAAGCGAAACGATAAAGCAGCAGCAAGCAGACTTGAAACAGCGGGAAGGTACGAGCGCCGAAACATATGTTGCAGCGGTAAAGAACAAGAAATCAGAACAGAAGAGAGAATGGAATGCTACACTCGCGTGTCGCAAGAAGACCGCTTCTGTAAAAAACTGCACTTATTGGGCAGGTTCGATGCACCCGCAAACTAGTTGCCCAGCGAAGCAGCAAAAATGCTTTTACTGCCAGAAGCTAGGGAATTTCGAAAAGGCTTGTCGAATTAAAAACAGAAAGAAAACTTGACGGGGTAACGGCACCTGGCTGCCCAGATAACGACTGCCCAGATAACGAGCACAAATTCCTCGGCACAGTTACACAGCGACAAAGCAAGTTGTCTGCGCACTTCGTGACGGTACAGATAAACGGCCATGAAGTAAAAATGAAAGTCGATACTGGAGCAGAAGTCACGGTCGTGGGGGAAAATTTCCCAGGAATGCCAAGCTATCTTGAGAAAGCAGCAAATCTAAGGGGACCAAGTGACGCAGGCATTGACACGTGCGGAAAGTTTCAAGCCGAAATCGCATGGAAGGACAATCGCTGCGAGCAGACAGTGTATGTCGTAAAAAACTTGCACATGCCTTTACTAGGGCTACCTGCAATAAATGCCCTTGGGGTAGTTCGATTTTGAGACGAACTAGAAACGTCCGACGAGGTCGCGAAACAGTACCCAGGGCTATTTTAAGGAATCGGATCTATAGCAGGAGAGCACACGATACGGTTGGCAGAAAATGCAATCCCCTACGCAGTGTCAACCCCGCGCAGGATTCCTATCCCGATGAAGCAAGCGGTTAAGGAAGAACTTGACAGGCTTGAGCGGGAAGGCTTGATTAGGAAGGTCGAGGATCCGACGGAATGGTGTGCGCCAATTGTGCCGGTTTTGAAGCCATCCGGCTCAGTCAGGATTTGCGTCGACCTCACTCAACCTCACTCAATAAGTCAGAGCACGACTCTCGCCTACACAAGGTGCTCGGAAGACTACAGCGGGAAGGAGTGACGCTGAACAAAGAAAAAAGCTGTTTTTCAGTGCAAGAAGTATCCTTCCTTGGCATGATTTTTGGCGCTGGTGGCGTGCGGCCGCATCCTGAAAAAGTGCGGGCATCACAGAGTTTCCGAGGCCGCAGAACTTAACGGAAGTTCGCTCTCTTCTGGGAATGATGAACCATCTTGCTACGTTTCTTCCAGATGCAGCGTCTATGAGCGCGCCTCTGCGCAGCCTTCTGTGCAAGGACAATGAGTGGTCGTGGGGACCGCTACAGGAACAAGCGTTTTGCAAAATCAAGGAAACCATCAGCTCGGACAGGTGCCTCGCCATGTACCACCCTCTCTACGAGACAATAGTCTCTGCTGATGCTTCATCATATGGTCTTGGCGCTGTGTTATTTCAGATCTAACCATCCGGGGAACGACGACCGGTTGCTTATGCCTCCAGATCGCTGACAAAGACGGAACAAAAATATTCTCAAATACAGAAGGAGGCGTTAGCTCTGACGTGGGCAGCTGAACGATTCGACGAATTTTTAAGAGGTATGAAATTTTTGTTCGAAACAGATCACAAGCCTCTACTTCCGTTGCTCGGTCGTGATCCTCTGGACGCTATGCCGCCTCGCATCCAAAGATTCAGAATGCGCTTGATGAGGTACTGCTTCACACTAACGCACGTTCCCGGCAAAAGCTTTGCGACAGCCGACACCTTATCAAGAGTACGAGCGAACGCTACTAACCATACTCTAGGCGCCTTGACAGACTCAGACGTATCTGCTTTCGTCGATGGAATCGTTCAGGGCCTACCGGCTACAGAAAGCATGCTTAATCTCATACGAGCTGAGCAACAAAAAGACCAGGGATGCTTGTCATTGCTGAAAGCCTGCCACCACGGGTGGCCAAGAAAAGAAAGGCTCCCAGACGTTTTGAGGCAATTTTGGCCAGTCCGTGCTAACATTTCAGTTTGCAAGAACCTGTTGCTGAAAGATGCTCGCATTATTGTTCCGCGAAGTCTGCGGAAGGAATTGATCGAACGAATACACGAAGGGCACCAAGGTATCGTTCGATGCAGAGCAAAAGCAAAGGAATATGTTTGGTGGCCGGGGCTCAGCAAAGAGATGGCAAAAGCTGTAGCTGATTGCCATGTGTGTGCAAGTGAACGTGTTCAGTTCGCGGAACCAATGATTCCCTCGGAAACGACAGAGCTACCATGGCAAAAAGTCGGCGTGGACTTATTTGAAATAAAACGCGCCGTGTATCTTGTTGTTGTGGATTATCATTCCAGATATCCAGAGCTGGCCTTGCTGAAAGGCGATACGTCATCAGAAGCGGTTATCAACCATATGAAGAGTATCTTCACCAGGCACGGCATCCCAAACACCGTGGTATCCGATAACGGACCAAAATTTGTCTCGTTGCTTTCAAGAATTTTTCAAGCGTGTACGGGTTCAAGCATGTCACAACTAGCCCGCTCTTCCCGCAAGCCAACGGCGAAGCTGAGCGCATGGTAAGAACGATAAAGCTACTTTTGAAGAAAGCAGAGGACCCCTACATTTCTTTGCTGAACTACCGGAACTCGCCGGGTCCCACAGGTTACAGTCCAGCACAACTTTTGATGAGCCGTCGATTGCGCTCAAGAATACCTTGCGTTCAATCTCTGCTAAAACCCTGTGTTGTTAGCTCTTCGTGGCAGAAAATGGATGAGGAATACAGAAACAGGCAGAAAATATACTTTAACAAGCGTCATGCTGCCAGGTCTTTGCCCAGACTTTCTGCAGGAAATCGAGTGTGGCTGACAGACAAGGGTGCTCCCGGAACTATCCTGCGGCCGTCCCAAACGCCACGGTCCTACTGGGTGGGGACCGACAAAGGCGCCGTTCGCCGGAACAGACGCCATCTCCTCCTACTGCCAGAGACGGGAGACGATGACAGTGTTCCATCGGCGGTTCAACGGGATCACCATCAAGAAGAGATCGACGTAACACCGAAGCCACAAGTTCCCGAACTGCCCGCCAAATTACCGGCTACAACGCCAGTGAAGTATGCCGGTCACGCCAGCGAAACCACCGGACATCGGAGAACCACCCGCTGCGGTCGCATAATCAAGACGCCGAAACGACTTGGAGTTAATGATTAACTATGAACTGTGTTGTTGAGTTATTGTGAATGTACTTAGCTTGCAAAAAGGGAAAGATGTGACGTCAGCCTGCAGATAAAACACGTGCGCACTTCTTTGGCTGTCATCCCGCACTTATCACAAAAGTCATGTGACTAGCGCTTCTGTATGTATTGCACTTATCGGAATAAACGGGGGTTCCCTTTATCACCGCCCTACGATGCGAGTCTGACAAGCTGGAGTGTCGTCACCGCAACGTGATACTTTGCATCAAGCTTTGAACATTGAAAGAATATATATATTTTTTTAATGTAAATGAGCATTAAATAAATAAATAAAATAAGCTAGAAGTCTGCTCTCCCACTAAAAAAAAGTTCCGGGGTCCCAGACTATACTAATTGTCTCGAGTATAGCCCAACCCTTCACCCGCTGCCATTACGACCCGGACGCGACAGCGGTGTGCCAGAGAACACTGCGAAACTATAATTACAGAGCTCCTCGATCACCTCGATCGAGGGCGCGGTTGTGCTACCCAGTTCCGTGTTCTAGCGCACACTAGAAATTTATTTTTCAGAGCCTCTTCCTCCTCGTACCTTGCACACTTCTTATTAACATAAATCCTCTCAGTGCATCAATTTACCTATTCAGCAATCTATATTTCCCCCTCTGCTGGTCCTAAGTCGCTGATTTCAGGTCAGTGGCAATATAGTACTTATGATGTCTACCACGCACCGCGCCAGAAAATACTTTTTTGCAGCAATTAGACTTTTCAAGCACTTGCTGCATTTAGGGGAGTTCTAAAAGAAGTGTTTATTCTATCGTAGATAACACAGAAGTTGCTGTTTAGAGCGCAGAGAACAGGGAAGGGCCCAGCGTTATATATTATGATCAAGAGCTGCGCAACAGGAGCTTTTATATTTCTAAACCGAAACTGAAAATGTTCTAGCGTCGTCTGACGGCTAAGCCCAGACTTTATAGGTGCTTCCTGTTTGTCGTAAGCCACAAAACTTTCTGCTTAAAGCACAAAGTAAAAGGCGCAAAGCACAATCAGGCACCGCGCGCCACAATAGCGTCCAGCTTTGAAACCGAAACCGAAGGCGATTTGTCACATAGCGACTACTTTGTGTAATGCAGTGGCGATCAAAAATCGCAGAACACTTCAGACATTTAGGCTACAGCGGTACCATAAAGCTCATACATGATAGAGCCCATAGAGCTACACTAAGCCACCCTATTCACACTCCATGGGCAGTCACAGGTGCGAGACCGATTTGACGGGCTAGTTGGTTCTACAGTTGGTTCTGCTTATGTTGGACCGACGCTCTGTGGCACGGCTTGACACGGACATGATAACTATTTCCCCTTCAAAGTAGTATTTGAAACATTTCAACTATAAGTATTTCATGGTGTGTAGAGCCCCGCGTCGTCTGCTACTAGATGCGGTCAATCAGCAGTCAACTGGATGGCCCGATGCGCTGCACGAGGAAGCTGCAACATGGAGCGGTATAGAGGTCACGGTCGGAGACGCAAGTTCTGCCGCAGGAAATAAATAGACGAAATTGAACGAATGAAATGTGTTTATTATTCTGGTTTGTAACGAAGAGGTCATCATCATCATCGTATGCAGCGCCCTGTGCGGTGCGCTTCGCCAAGCCAATCCAAGTCTGCGGTCGCTTGCGTCCAACGTTTGCGTCATCACTCGTGTCGGTGTGTGTGGTTGTTACTGTTATTAGATTGTGTGTTTTGCAGCCACATGTGACACTTCCACTATGAGTTCGTCAGCTGCGGCGAGCTATGCGTACGTGAAATACTTCGACCGACGGCGCAAAAGCTATCGTACACGTCTCTATGTCGTCCTTGTTTCCTTTGCGCTACACCTATTCATGATGCCTCACCGACTGGCGTTAGCGACCTGGCGAAATAAAGGACGTCTACTGGCGTGGCGGAAAAGATGAGAAGGCATTCTATTCCGTCCAAGTAATGGAGCTTGGAGGTGAGTTTCGGAGTTACTTCGCTACGTGGTCAGATTTCAGAAGTGCCAAACGTGTGATGCGTGGACAGTAAAGCCTAACGCCTTTAGCAAAGCTTGGTGGCGTTTTACATAAAGTCAATGCACATGCTTTTTTACTGTTGCGAGCACTTGCAGAACGCTTACGATACCACTTCCTCTGTGCTTGCGATCCGAGCACACAGCAGCCCAGCGCACGCTTCCCAAAGAAGGGAAAAACTGCGTAGTCGCGTTGTAGCAGGTCTCGACGTACGCGTCACTCTGAGCGAAATAATATTTCGTGATTTTTTTCATGAATTCAAGTAATTGCATGAGGCAGGGAGAAATCGGCTGTGTTCAGATCTGCTAATTTTTCGCATCATATGATTCTTGGAAAGCAATGAACGCGACACACTATCTGATCCGTTTCCGTAGCTTGCTCTGTGTTTGCTGTCGCTTTCATTATTTTATCTCTCATTTCTTGTGTTCCAGTAACAAAAGCGGAGCTTCTCCAGAGGATGTCGAAGAGAAAAATCACGGCAATGGACTTTGAAAAGTCTGAGCCAGCAACAACAGTTGCACAGATACATGTATGTACTGAGCGAAGTTTTACTGCGGATGCCTCTGCTACTGCCACTCGCACGCTTACCAGTCGCAATATGTACATTACATAGCAGCATACTTCAGAGCCAGACAGGCGTCTCTGTCTGTGTGTGTCTAAAATAATAAAACTTAAAAAGAGGACGCCGACCAAAAGTAAAAAACAAAAAACAACAAAATGACGTTTCGGCTCCCGTACGGGAGCCTTGTTCACAATGAGAAGGATTAGAAAGTGCATCAGGATTAAATACGTTTGAAAAGAGGGCGCAGGGAGCGTGCGTATACAGGAGTTAGATTTCCAGTGTTGCGATTGAGGGTGCGATTAGTCGTTTGAATGAATAATGATTCGAGGTGAAGGCGACGGTACAGATTCTTTTCAGTTGCCAGCACGTGTGCCCCACCCCAGTCAATATCGTGGCCAGTTGATACGGAGTGTTCGGCGATAGCATTAGAGTTCACTTTTTTGTTCTTAACGTCATTACAATGTTCTTTTAGGCGTCTATTAAAATCACCAGTCTCGCCGATGTAGACGCTGTCACAATCAGACCAGGGGACGCTGTAAACAACGCCAGGGTACTTTTCTTTGGGGAGAACGTCTTTGACGTTAACCAGCGCATGCCGAAGTTTCCTTGTGGGGACATGGGCAACGTGAACTTGGAATGTGCGCAGAATACGCGCCAAGGCTTCGCTTATTCCAGGTGTGTAGGGAACAGCGGCACGTTTCAGAGGGGACAACACTGGATTTTCACGTGTCGGGCAAGATAACTGCTTTTCAGCGGATGCCACAAAAGCAGCTGCGTACTCGTTTCACGCGAGTTCTTGCCGTACAGTACCATTCAAACGACTAATCGCACCCTCAATCGCAACACTGGAAATCTAACTCCTGTATACGCACGCTCCCTGCGCCCTCTTTTGAAACGTATTTAATCCTGATGCACTTTCTAATCCTTCTCATTGTGAACAAGGCTCCCGTACGGGAGCCGAAACGTCATTTTGTTGTTTTTTGTTTTTTACTTTTGGTCGGCGTCCTCCTTTTAAGTTTTTTTATGATTGTCCCCGACCAGACGAGTTTTCGTCCAACTCTCGACTTCGTGTCTAAAATATTTATGGTTGCGGGAAGCAGCCAGGCTCCCTTCAGCAACAGAGAGCTTTGTAGCGGATCTTATGAATTGTAGTATTGCTTAAATGCTACCATTGTAAAAGGTTGCGTAGGACACTAGAGAACCGCATGTGGAATGGAAGCATCGTTCTGTTTTTTGTTCACTCATATATTGTGTGCTTCATGTCAGGTCAAAGTTTCATTTTTCGTATTGCCTCCTCGCATTGTTGTCTAAAAAATTAATTGTTTGGTGGAGCAGCCAGGCTGCCTTCAGCAACAGAGAGCTTTGTAGCGAGCCCACCAATACGGCGTTGCGGGACTGCGCACTTCTCTCATTGCAGCACGTTGTCTTAGCTTCGGCTTGCAACTCGGTGGCCTGTTTTCTCAGTGCCATGATGCTGGTTAAATATATGTATTGCATGGAATTTTATAAGCCCTGCTATTCTTCGGATATGCGGCTTACCAAAGCGAAACGGGTCACGTGAGACACGGATAGGGCCTCTGATTATTATTATTCACGAGGGGTGATTATTATTATTCACGTGTCTATCGAAAACACCGGTGCCGCGCTGCGGGCTACGACTGTGGTGGGCTCTCTCCGGTCGGGCCGGCTCTTGTCAAGACACGATTAATTACTGGAAGGCACCGTTCCCCTCTTCCCGTCATCTGTCCATCGTCGGTCGCTTCTTGCAGGGAACCAGTCAAAGGGGGAAGGTCATTTGCATCGAGCCGAGTGTGGGAAGAACAGGCTCCTTCCCAGCTAGTCATCCTTTCTTTTTGTGCAGTCGTCGGCCACCTGATGATGCTGTCGAAATTCCCGCTGCTGTTGCTGCGCCACCGTGGTCATCCCTGTCGATGGGATCTGCACCTTAATCCTCTTCGGCTGGTGTGCATTCCGTTTATAACAGGCCCAACGCGGACGCCACCGAAAGCTCCTCATTTGACTTTCAAACAAAAGGGGTGCTGTCTACTCTTGTAAACGGAAGGGCAGCCACACAGAACAAGCAGGGATGGAGGACTAAAGCTAGTGGACCAAGCGGAAGAGAGAAAAACCTCTGAGAGGGAATGGAAGGAGAGGAGCATGGAAAAGTAGCTAGTTTGTCATATTTGTAACTCCAATATAATGTCTTTTATTAAAGAATTGTTTGCGGTTGCGTGTTCCGGGGACGGTGCCTCACAAAAACCTTGGTAGAGGACATTTTCAGCCAGAGGGTGGTCGGGGCCCTTTAATTAGTGGCTGCCGGCTGGCGTGCATGTGTACTCTGCCAAATTTGTTGTTAAAAATTTTTATTCTCTATTGAGGTAATTTTCATTTGACAGCTGAAGATGAAGCATAACCTTGCGTGTGCCGATTCGTTCGTTGCCATAAAGCTTGGTGCTCGGGTCTTCTGCCACAAGTGCTTAAAATACCTGAGAAATACTGTATGCATACTTCATCTTGCATTTGACTCATCAAAAAGACAAATTTCCCAGTGTGGATCATCATGCCTGCACACACACAGTGCGGGGCCGACATGCAATGCCAGATTGTAATGCTTTTCATTCGAGTGCTAGCTTTGCAGTAAAAGCGATAGCATACAGGCACGATGTGCAGCTAAATTTGTACAGTACACGCACTTCAGAAAATTGTTCAACCAGCTGATATGCACGCTTGTCAAAATTATGCGTGCATTACTTGCTGGCAGCAATATTAACAGCTGTAGGGCAGCAGACTACAGTTGAGCGGAACATGTCCTGGTTGTTTTCGGCTTACAGCCCGCAGGAATTAGTTCACAAACAGAAATCGCAACTACTACAGGAGAGTCAGTATAGGCAGTGTCGATCATTGGCGCCAAAGTAATTAGTGGTAGTTAACAAATATGCAATAATATGAGACTACAGCATGTTGTTTGAGCAGTGCATGCCCAGTTTTTCTCTCCTCATCATCATCAGCCTCACTACATCCACAGGGCAGATACCTCTCCCATGTCTTTCCAATTAACGCTGTCCAATTAACCCTACTGTGTGGTGTCAAATGCAAGTCTTTAGAGTGCGACTGCCCGTCACATATGCTTTTGAGGATATCTCCAAGCTAACATGCAGACTTCACGACAGCACACAACGCACTGAAGGACATATACTTGCGTTGTTGCCACCGATGTATGCATCTGAGTGCAAGAGTCCGCGGCTGCCCTGAATAACTAACGTCCTTTCTTTCGTTCCCAAGGATCAGATTTCTACCGTACGCATGCGAGCAATGAGACGCAAGAGCACGCAAAGCAGCAGAGGGCACTCGCCTTCCGTGATCCATGGACGGCCTTGGCGCCATGATTGCCAGCAGGCTGGTTCTGGCGGCGACCAGTTCATGTGAGCATGATGCACCTTGCTGTCAGGAGTGAATTTTCTGGCAGCGAACAGGCTCTCCGAGCGCGGCAATTTGAAAAAGCCCAATAATAATTTAAAGATGTATAGACACCTAATTTTGGTGGCATGTTTTCATCTCTACAATGATTCAGAAGACACTACCATGAATCAATTATCATGTGGTGTTTGCCTGGGACCTATAAATAATTATTAATCAAATTTTTCTGTCATGCTGTCTCGGTTTCAACAGCCGAGTGAAGACTGTGACATCAGAGAGGTTTATGTAACGTGAAGCATGGAAAAAATGCAATATATTTGCTGCCTGATCGTTTTAATTCACTACAGTGTTGAAGCCAGCCTTCCTCAATAGTCGGAATGACAAATGTAGCAACACCGATTATATTGCAGTTTTTCATGCCTCGCATGACCTATAAGCTCACTTTGACGTCATAGTCCCCATTCAGCTCTTGAAACTAAAACAGCGCGAGAAAGAAATTCGATTATAAATTATTTAGTAGTCATGGGAGAATCTTAATCATCATCATCAGCCTGATTACACCCACTGCAGGTGAAGGCCTCTCCCATGTCTCCAATTAACCATGTCTTGCCAGCTGCGCCCCACCTTATGCCTGCAAACTTCTTAATTTCATACGCCCACCTAACCTTCTGCCGCCCCCTGCTATGCTTTCCTTCTCTTGGAATCCCTTAAGGACCAACAGCTATCTTACCTTCGCATTACATTCCCCGCTCAAGCCAATTTCTTCCTCTTGATTTTGGCTAGGATGTCATTAACCCGCGTGTGTTCCCTCAACCACTCTTCCTGCTTCCGGTCTCTTAAAGGAGTATAGACACCTAATTTTGGTGGCATGTTTTCTTTTCTTCAATGATGCAGAAGACGCTACTATGCATGAATCACCATGTGATGTTTGCCTACAACCGCTAAATAATTTATAATTATTTTTTCCTGTCATGCTGTTTCAGTTTTGGAACAGCCGAACGATGGCTCTGACGTCAAAGAGGGATTTTCCTTCACGTGAGCCATGAAAAAATGTCCATAGAATCGCTGCTTCATTGTTCTAATTTACTGCAGTGTTGAAATCAGCCTTCCTCAATTGCTGGAATGACAACAAATGTGCAAGCAGTGATTATATTGCTGTTTTTTCATGTCTCGTGACGTGTAAGCACACATTGGCGTCAATGTCCTTGTTCAAGTGTTGAAGCCGAAACTGGACGAAAAAGAAGTTATAAATTATTAAGTGGTCGTAAGAGATTACTAGCTGCTACTCCATGTATAATAATGCCTTATGCATCATTATAAACAAGATAACACGCACCCAAACGGTAGGTGTTATACTGCTTTAACGTTACGCCTATCATTTTTCTTTCCGTGGCTCACTGCGTTGTCTTCAACTTAAGCTGAACTCTTTTTTTTAGCCTCCACGTTTCTGCCCCATAGGTGGGTTCTGGTAAGATACAGCTGTTGTACACATTTCTCTTGAGGGATATTGGTAAACTGCCATTCATGACCTGAGAGACCCTGCCATATGCGCTCCATCGCAATCTTATCCTTCTAGTTATTCCCTCATGATCCGGACCAGTTGTCACTATTGATACCTGCCTTCAATAGACGTATTCCTTTACGACTTTCCTTACCTCGCTACCAATTGTGAACTGCTGTTCTCTTGCTAGACTGTTGAGAATAGGAGAATACCACAAGGTAATCCATGTAGAATAATGCCTGATGCCTCATTAGAAAGCAAAAACACTCACCCGAAAGATGGGTGTTTATACTCCTTTAAAGCTAGTTGGCGCATTATAGAATGTGACTCACTAGTGTTACCAGTCAAACCCTTTAACAGCATATTTTGATCTCTTGATTGAAATCAAATTTTTTGTGTTCTTGTTAATGGCATTTCATTATTTATTTGCTCCTTATTTGGAAAAATTATTTCTCGGGACTCTGACCAGGCTCAAGAAGTGTAATGTGATAGTAAACTGAATATGTTTGAAACTCCTCTGAAGTTGCCCTTTAATTTACCTTGTACATTAGTCTTTTGTAGCAAATGTGAACACTTTTCATACTTTGCAGTCTTCCACTAGCATGGATCCTGCTGCACCACAGAACCCGGATATCTCGCTGAGGTCAGCAGCCAGGTATGAAGGTGTCGCATATTTAGAATGTAAGACAAGTGGGCTTTGATGCCCCATCGGCCAGTGCTGATATAGGAGCAAAACACAGACGGAAGACGAGGCTGACAAAGTTCAGTTTGGTGCTCAGGAACGCTTGGCTACCGGGGTGCGCCGTGCTAACAAAGATTGTCGCCATCCACACTTCTTGTTTGATTTGCGTCTTTACACTTGTGGGGGCCTGGGTGCACCGTGCTAACAAGAAGTGTCGACGGCCACAATCTTTGCTAGTACAGCGCACCTCGGTAGCCAAGCGTTCCTGTGCGCCCAACTGAACTTTGTCAGCCTCGTCTTCCGCCTGTGTTTTGCTCCTTCTTCAGCACGGGGCGCTGGGGCATCAAAGCCCAATTGTCGATCTTACAAGAATGATTTTGTAAGCTTGAAATGCTTTTAGCTCTCATCCTTGATAAATGCAGGCAAACAATCTAGAAACTGGAAACATGGGGATGAGCATCACTGCACACATCTCGGAAATGGGAAATTTTCGGTCCGAATGATATGAAGCAGAAAAAAATTGCCTGCAGAGCAGCCCTAGGCACAATTTTAACCTGTGGCAGCTCAGAACAGCTTTGCTTAAAAATGGCTTTGTGGTCGAAATGCAGTTTTTGTTTGTGTTCTAGTTGTTGACGTTTCATTAATTTGCAGAATTATTTCTTGGAACTGAAGTTCAAGAAGTGTAACGTGATAGTAAACTCAATGTGCTTTGAAATCCCCTGGAGATTCCAATTAAAGGAACACTGAGGAGAAATTGAAGTTGGCTTGTATCGGTAGAATATAAGCTCCTGATCACAAAAAACGCCACTCTTACTGAAAAACAAAGCTCTTGTAAAGTAGAAAATAGCAAGAACCAAAATGCAGGTATCGCCGCCACAGGGCAATCTCGCAAGTACAAGCGTGATGACGTCATTGGACAAGAGACGCCACCTTGGAGGAATTTTGCTTCCTACATGAAGCTGCGAATCTCTGAAGCTGACAAAGGTAGGTTGCGTGGTTCAATATTGAAGTAAGTTTTGTTTTAAAACCGATAGTGCACTTTTATCACACAAGGAAGACAGACAAAAGACAACCTGAATGTTGGAAGCAAAGAAAGCCGATGCTTGGCGGCGCCACAGGCGGCCAGGAGAGTTTCGACTTGTTATGGCGCTCCGCGTCTATGAGCTTTGTGTGCCTCATGGCTTTGTTTTTGACGCCTCTCAATTTACAAGCGCCGAACAGCAGAGGAACTCCGAGTGCCGCTTCAAGTGCTGGTTAACCTTTGAAGGAGCCTGTTAAGGCTGGTCAGGTGATTGCCGCGGTCGATGAAAAACCATGATGGCACGATGGCCGGTGATCGTACAAGGCAGTGCGCAGTACTAAGAGCACTTGTGTCTTCGGACGCTCGCCCAGCGAAACATTCCTGGCGGTGCCAGTCAACTTCAAACTACTTAACGAAAATTTCTTGTTAGAGACGGGGGACAGGGTATAAGGCAGTTAGAAAAATATGCTGATGGCCTAGCTCTGCTAGGCCAGCATATACGTTGCGAAAGCGCGGAGACGTCTTCATCGGAAGAGTGCATTCACTAGATGCGCCTTTATTCATGGTTAAATCTTGCGCCGTCGTGACGGAGTGGTAGAGTCCGGCTCAAACTATAATAATGGCCCTGGTTCGATTCCGAGCCTCGGCACAGGTTTTTTTTTATTCAGTGAGTGGGCGGGGGGTTTCAGTGGCGCGCATAGATGCCGCCACCGAATACGTTGGTTAGTGGATAAACGCAGGCTCTGTTAAAGGGGCAGTTAGGAGAACTCTATCAAACTATTTTGGTTAGCAAAATCTGATAGTTCGGCATTTCGAGGCTTTGTTGCTCTGTCCGGGAGTGAAAGATGCATTTATTTCAAAGAAATTTGGATTCAAAGTTGAAAAAGTTTTTCTCGCCATTCCGATTCAAACTCGGGAACTTTATGACATCACGGTGCACTATTAGGACGCAGTGACGTGAAACGTGACGTAAGCGCAGTTGTGATTTCTCGCGGCTAGCGGTGTGGTCTAGCAGCTGAAATGAAAGCTACTGCTGCCGCGCGTTGAAGGCATCTATCGGGGGTCGCTACCGTCGCTTCGTTTACGTTTGCACCGGCGTCTTGCCTGCGTTATGATCGATCCCGTTCCCGAACCTGACGACGAAGTTCTCGCAAAAACTCCGGCCTGCATTTCGGCGACCTCAGCCCCACAGAGCGTGCGATGCTTTTGAGGAAGCACGGTTAGGTTAAGTGCCGGCGGGTTGTTTCCCCCTTCCGCCATGAGCAGCCGTTGCAAATTAAATATCATATCCCTAGTGCGGGGAGTCAAAGGGGCCAGGACAAGGTCGGTGAGTCGCGCCCATTGGAGGCTGGCCGGGGCTTAGGGGCGAACGGATTGCGATTCCTTGAACGGCGCAGTTGCACGATGCAGCAGGTGGCATCGAGGTCTCCCACGGTTGCAAGGGCCAGGTTATTTATTTTATTTTTTGCCAAGAAACGGATGGGTACTTAAGTGCGCTTGCGTTTAAAGTTGGCGGCTTGAAACTAAAGCCCACGCTTCAACGGCTTTCGTGCGTTTCCAGCAGTACGGGGTCTACTGGATCGGGCTCTCTCGCCCACTTGCATGCACCTTCAGATGTGTACTGTGAATGGATTTAATTAGCCGAGAGCTGGAAAAGAACAGCTGCCTCAAACTGCCCAAGCTATTGAATGACGTCACAACACGTACCTCGACGCAGAGCTGAATCGTCCTGGTCGGGCCGGCGGCAGCTGGCGCACCCTTCGCAAAATAGAGACATGCTTAAAGTCTCCGCCAGTGCAGTCAGAGTGCACCGAAACCGCCGAACGCGTTGGCGGTCAAGCACAGTTGGAGCATAGAGGGTCTCGGTTTGGCCGACGTGACGTCGCCATGCAGCGTGCGCGCACATTACTCCGGAGTGTAAACGCACCTTAACAGAGCCTGCGCTTAACCACTAACCAACGTATTCAGTGGCGGCACTTATGGTAGCCACTGAAACCCTCCGCCCACTCACTGAAAAAAAATACCTGTGCCGAGGCTCGGAATCGAACCAGGGCCTTTGTAGTTAGAGGCGGAGACCCTACCACTCCTCCACAACGGCTCAAGATTTAACCATGAATAAAGGCGCATCTAGTGAATGCACTCTTCCGATGCAGAAGTCTCCGCGCTTTCGCTACGTATATCCTGTCCTAACACAGCTAGGCCATCAACAATTTTTTTAACTGCCTTGTACCTTGTCTCCGTCCCTAATAAACGATTTCCGTTAAGTAGTTTGAAGTTGACTGGCACAGCCAAGAATGTTTCGCCAGGCGAGCGTGTGAAGACACAAGTGCTCTTTATACTGCGAACTGCCTTGTACGATCACCGACCATCGTGCCATCATAGTTTTTCATCGACCGTGGCGATCATTTGACCTGCCTTAACAGGCTCCTTCAAAGGTTAACTAGCACTTGAAGCGGCACTTGGAGTTCCTCTGCTGTTCGGCACTTGTAAATCCAGGTGCGTCAAAAACAAAACCACGGGGCACGCAAAGCTCATAGACGCTAAGCGCCATAACAAATCGAAACTCTCCTGGCTGCCTGTGGCGCCGCCAAGCATTGGTTTTCTTTGCTTCCAACATTCAGGTTGTCTTTTGTCTGTCTTCCTGGTGTGATAAAAGTGCGCTATAGGTTTTAAAACAAAACTTACTTTAATATTGAACCGCGCAACCTTCTTTTTTCAGCCTCAGAGATTCGCAGGTTCATGTAGGAAGGAAAATTCCTCCAAGCTGGCGTCTCTTGTCCTATGACATCATCACGCTTGTACTTGCGAGATTGCCCTGTGGCGGCGATACCTGTATTTTGGTCCTTGCTATTTTCTACCTTAAAAGAGCTTTGTTTTCAGTAAGAGGGGCGTTTTGTGATCAAAAGCTTGTATTCTATCGATACAAGGCAACCTCAATTTCTCCTCAGTGTCCCTTTAATGCGCGTTTTAGCCTGGCGTAACGCGTGCGCGCGCACTGCACACAAACGTCACGTCGGCCAAAGCGAGACCCTCTATACTCCAACTGCGCTTGACTGGTGACGCGTTCGGCGGCTTAGTCGCACTCTGACCACACTGGCGGAGACTTGGAGCATGTCTCTATTTCGCTCCGAGTGCGCCAGCTGTGCCAGCCAGACCAGACTGATACGGTCCGCGGCGAGGTGCGCCTTGTGACATCATTCAATAGCTTCGGTCGTTGGGCGGTGCTGTTCTTTTCGAGCTCTCGGCTAATTTAATCCATTCACAGTACACATATGAAGATACATGCAAGTGGGCGAGAGAGCCCGATCCAGTAGACCCCGTACTGCCGGAAACGCGTGAAAGCCGTTGAAGCGTCGGCTTTACTTTCAAGCCGCCTACTTAAAATGCGAGCGCCCTTGAGTACCCATCCTTTTTTGTGGCAAATAAATAAATAAAAGCCTTGCCCTTCCAACCGTGGGAGACCTCGACGCCGCCTTCTGCACCGTGCAACCGCGCCATTCAAGGAATCACAATCTGTTGACCCCAAAGCCCCGGCCAGCCTCCGATGGGCGCGACGCACTGACCTTGTCCTGGCCCCTCGCGACTCCCCGCACTGGGGTTATGATATTTAATTTGCAACGCCTGTTCATGGCGGAAGGGGAAAACGACCCGCCGGCGCCTAACTGAACCGTGCTCCCTCAAAAGCATCGCATGCTCTGTGGGGCTGAGGTCGCTGAAATGCAGGCCGGAGTTTTTGCAAGAACTTTGTCATCGGGCTCGGGAACGGGATCCATAGTAACGCTGGCAAGACGCCGGTGCAAACGTAAACGAAGCAATGGTAGCGACCCCCGATAGATGCCTTCAACGTGTGGCGGCGGTAGCTTTTATTTTGGCTGCTGCTAGACCACACCGCTAGCCGCGAGAAATCACGGAGTCTGCGTTTCCCGAGTTTGAATCGGAGTGGCGAGAAAAACTTCTAATCAAAATTTCAACTTCTAATCCAAATGTTTTTGAAATAAATTCATTTTTCGCTCTCGGACAAGCGGCAACAAAGCCATGAAATGCTGAACTATCAGATTTTGTTTACAAAAGAAATTTGATTGAGTTCTCCTCACTGTTCCTTTAATGTACCATGTACAGTCTTGGCCAAAAGTGTTTAGGCTACAGCATTCAGCTGCAGTGAAATCAATGTTCCTAGAATAATTCATGTAACGGATCATTCAAAACTGCAGTCAAGCAGGATGCTTCTGTATCGCAAGAAGAAACCTGCTAGCATTTCAAGGTCACTTGGCCTTTAATATTGCTGTAATGGCTCTGTTATACGGCTGAAGCGAAAAGCATTTGGCCTTAAGACTTCACCGACACTGTACATTACTCTTGTTGCAAATGCGAACACTTTGCACACTTTCCAGGCTTCCACTAGCGTGGGTCCTGCTGCACCACGGAATCCAGGTGTTCTTGCTGAGGTCAATGGCCAGGTACGATGGCTTCTCATATTTAGAACTAGTTTGTAAGCTTGAAATGCTTTTAGCTCTCGTTCTTGGTAACTGCAGGCAAACAATATAAAAACTGTGGAAACGTATAGGGCTGAGGATCAGTGCACACCTCTCGGACACGTGAAATTTTCCATCCAAATGGCATGGAGCGGAAAAAATTGCCTGCACAGGAGCCCCAGGCACAATTTCAACCTGTGACAGCTCAGGGCAGCTTTGCTTAATGAACGCTTAGATCACTAGACCATGACCACTACCTTTCACCTTTCATGTTCTAATTAGCACAGCCTCTTGTGCTAAGATTTAATTGCTGTGTTTTAAATATTCATGATCTTTCATCTGGTAGTTCTGTGCTTCCGAATATTTGGCAGCATTACTGTTGCCAGTGTGCAGTGGAGCCTGAAGTAGAGATAAAAAGGCTCATCTCTGTTGTCAAAGGCAGCTTGATATGACTGCACACAAACATGACCTGGTGGCCCATCGCGCTGCTCACTCCAAAGAAGAGAGCGATGTGTCATGTTTTATCATTAGTAGCGTTTGCAAGAAAAACTGCCATTTTCGTAATGTTACATATAGGAGTGCTGAGGAATAGGATTTTAGCAGTTTTAATGTGGCAAATAATAATTCTCTCCTCAATCTGTTATAGGGCTTTGTACAAAGCATATGTGCAGCTGTTTTATTGCAGGTCCACCTCGGGAGCGGAAATTGTCAGTGCAGAGTGGTGGCGCTGTCTTCTTTCCCGAGGTCGAGACGTCTTGTTTTGCAAGGACGCCACAAAACATTTGTGGGGTTCCCCACAAAAGTGACGCTCCTTCCTGGTGATGCTCCTTCCCCGAAGAGCGTCAGAGGAAAGAGCGTTCAGGGAAGGAGCATCACCGGCTCAGTATGCCGGCAATTCCTTAAGGCTGGTGCCATGCAGAAGCCTCGGATGAGCTCAGAAAAACTAGCAGCTGTGGGCAGTAAGCCTCTTTTATTTAGGTACATTTCCTGACTGACAAAGGCAGTTGTTTATTTAAGTGTGCATAACTTAAATACCTTTATTTTACAGCACCTGCATGTCTTCAATTTTGTCATGATAATACTCTTTCAGATGCATTTGATGAATACATGAAAGCTGCACGAGCTGCCGAGGATGAGAAAATGTGCAGAGCAGTTGAATTGTTACCTGGCGGACATGCTGAGGGACATCAAGTAATCATCGCCTGCCCCTGCCCCTGTTGTCAATGACTGTAGTCAGATAAAAATGATAAAATAAAGGCAGCAAGAAAAATTATTTCATTGACTGCAGCCTGGTATTTAGTGCTGGGATGCAGCATTTGCTGCACTGAAGGGTTGCAAGTTCATTGAGGTAGCCTACATATTCAGAGCTATTAACTGTACACCAGAGTACGTGTTGCAAGGCCATTGTATCAACATGTCGAGGCCCTCGTATCTGCACGAAGGTTACGTGGCCCTCGTATATACGAGGGCCGGGAGTGACACATATCCAATAGCGTATATATGAGGCACGTATCACTAGTATATATGTGTTTCGCCATACGTGGAGAGGAACGCGTATGCTATACGAGCACGTATACATACGAGCATATATGTGGACACATATCCAGTAATTGTGTATATATGAGACACATTTAACACATATATACGAGATTTTTCAATAGGGATGTAATGCCAAGTCAAGTTAGCCGCAGGTCCTTACCGGTAACGGAGTGGGTTCCAAGAGAAAAAGCGTAGCAGGGGGCGGCAGAAGGTTAGGCGTACGGATGAGATTAAGAAGCTTGCGCGCAAAGGATGGATGCAGATGACAAAAGGAAAGGGTTAATTGGAAAGGCATGGGCAAGGCATTTTCTCTGCAGTGGGTTTAGTCAGGCTGATGATAATGATGATCAACCTCAGGACAAAGCTCCTGATGATGTCAATAAGCGCTTAAATCAACAAAAAAGGATGAGGCCCAGGTTCAGCGTCTTCACTCCTGGGGCCAGGGCTCCGCACGTCCTCAGTGTCCGGCACAAACTGTTCCGTTCCGCCCACATCACGCTGAAGCTGGTTGCACTGTTTTGACATTGGATCAGCACCAGCTTCGGTACACGCAGGGAGCGGCAGGTTAACTTCCACGCGTCTCTTCTTTTTGCGGCGAAATGTCTGCGCATGACTTTCCGCTGACCTTGTGCAAATCTACAAAGGCATAACTAACTTTTTTAAGAATAATCCATCGTGCCACAACGCGCACGTGCGAGTCGCTTGCTTGAGTCGGCGTTATAGTGAACTAGAACATTCGATCACTATACCGGCGTTGCGGATGCAGTCTTTGGCTTGGCTTAAGTGCGAATTGGCTACAAACGCTAATGACAATGATTCTTATGCGCTCATAATGCAATGTAGATTCTGGTCTGCGGGAGCAAAAGGAGCCTTCAATGTTTCCTTTTCTTTTTCGTATATATGTGAATAGATTGCCTGGTAGATGCTGGCCTTCGGAGTAAAAGAAGCAACCCTTGAATGTTTTTTTTAATTATTTTTCGCATATAGGTAAATAGATATATTCTGCTCTCTCTCTCGGATGCAGTTCTTCTAGTAGGTCTGATGTATACCGTTATCTAAGTGGTGCAGGAAGACACAGTTTTTCAGTTTCTTTTCGCCCTGAAATTAAGCGAGTGGTATCCTCAACCATTCCTAATGCGTACCACCACATACTTCCTGCATGGAAAAGGGTGCTGCATTCATTCGGGTGTCGCAGTTTACTGTCAAGTAGAGAAAATGCACATCGTTGTACAGGGAATCCGTCTACTCTGGTTAAAAACGAAGTCCGCACGATTTAACAATAATTGTACGTTCATGTGTTCATCGTATTGCAAACAGTGCAGCACAATTCCCTGTACAATGAACACTAACCAGCCAGCCCCCATTCATGCCGGATAGAACGCGCGTGACGACGTCGCCTCCGTAAGACGTTTGTTCATTATTTACATTGCGATACGGTTCAATGTATGGCATAAAATATCGATCCCATGCCTCTTAGGTTAGTATTAATGGAGTAATTACTCCACCCAAGCGCTAACATAAGCCTATAAAGGAAGGCTATTGTAAAACTTTCTCAGAAACCTCTCAGTTAAATTCGTCCCGGTCGGGAGTTTGAACCTGGGACCACCGCTTCACCGGAGCAGTCGCTCTAACAACTGAGCTAGCCAGGACGGAATGCTTACGATAGGGCGACAGTGGATTGTAGATTTGAGACAAGAAACGACATCAAGTGTTGGAAGCTGCGCTAATTTCGGCGAATAGGCCTAATTTATCGGAAATGACTCAGATCCACTCAAAGCGTAGGCCTCTTTCGACTCTAGTTTCGCCTCCGAGGCTAGGTCCGCGGAGGTATCGCTGCAATTCGCCCAGCTTTCTTTTCCAGCGGAGCGGAAGTTACGAAGTCGAAAGGCGGCCTTTCAACTTACGCGGTGGAATATGGTCCTTTCTGGAAGTCATATCTGTAAAACAACCGGTAAACCTAGAACCATAGAAAACCAAGAAAAACACTTTTTTTATTATTAAAATGAATTCACTAGGCAGGTATCGTGTCAAGATGCTTCGGTAGATGACGCCAGCTACCCCATCAATGGGCTGTAGCTACCGAGCATAAAAGCGCACGAACGGGCCAGGGCACCCTCCAACGGTCGAGTTATTTGGCGGTCTGACAAAAATACGCAGGCTTTAGGGACCTCTGAACAGGGGTGGAAAGGGGGCCAGTCGCCCCCCCCCCCCCCCCAACATTTTTCTGGAAGGGGAAACGCCCTCTCCCCTCCCCCTGTTTCCAGTTTCTGGCACTTGGATATGAATTCTGACAATTGAAACACTTCAGTTTTTGTACTCTTTTCATGCAAAGCACAGTGGGGCTGAGATATTTGGTTTCGTAGCCAGTTGTAAACATTTTGTATATGACTAACCTAAGTTAGTCATGTCCCAACAGAAGTTGACTGTCTGTCCCGTGTACATGATCATGATTAGCAGAAATTAAACAAATTACGCACAAACTTTTAATACAACTGATCACTCCTCTTGCATAATGCTTCCCGTCTATAAAGCGTCCCATTCCACTTCATTTTATATTGCCGTGAATCTTTGCATTGTTTTTCGTCGGCACTCAAAGCTGCCGGCTTGCGGCTTTAATAATTTGCTTTGTGACGCCAGATGCGACCAGACTTATCTCTATTAATCGTGGCCAGGTGCAAATGCTTCCACATTTTTCCATATTTTTGTACATGCTTTTGCTTATATATCGCAAAGGTTCCCTGCCTCCTTTAAATTGATCTCGGACACCAAGAACTGCAAGCATTCAATTCGATGACCACCGAGCAAGCTTGTAGGTATCGCCGCCGTCTAGGCATTCAGTTCTTAGTGGGTGCGAGTTAGCTGCTTCAGCAGTCTCTTTTGGAAGCCTTTTCGTTGTCTTCCTGACTGCTCGAATGTCGTCACCGCTTTGTGACAATGCATCAACCTTTGCACATTGAAAAATAAACACAATAATAATTATGTAAACGAGCATTAAATAAATAGCAAAATATGCTCGATGTCCTCCCCCCCCCCCCAACCACACGAATCAAAAACAAGTTCCGGAGTCCCTGGCAGACTCCACATATAACCTTCCCTTCATTGTCAAGACAGGCTGTCATCGGGTGTAGTCACATTCAGGGGTCTTGTCTACGGCTTCGTCTTCTGCATCAATGTTTGACTTCTTGCTTTGCATTTGAGGTAAGGAGACGACAAGTGTATGGGACAGAAAAGGTTATTTATTCAGTAGAAAACGCTGCATCTCCCTACACCGTTGACGCATCATGCGCTACCTCTGTACGTGGTCGGCCTCGACGTGGTTTTAATCCTTGCTGCGGTAGTGGAAGTCCCGTAGGCTTCTGCGGCCTCGACGTTGGCGCATCTTGCGCTTCTGCTTTACGTGGTCCACATCGGCCCTGCTTCACTCTTCCTTCCAGCGGCGTACCCTCCGTTGTGTTCCTCGGTCGTACCTTTGGCGCACTTCCGTCTGCCCTTAAGAGTGGCCGTCCTCGGCCCCGCTTCAATTCTTCTTTACCTTTAGCGGCTTGCATGTGTGGCGCCTGAGCTTGGTGACGTCCTCGGCACCAGCGCCGCACCGCGGGCAGTGCAGCGGGTACCGGCGGGAGTGTATGACCTGTTCGTGCCTCCTTCCATGGAGGCGTTGCCTGAACCTCTTGCCACACTGGACGCACTCGTAGGGCTTCTCCCCACTGTGGATCTTCATGTGAACATAGAGGTTCTTCGGCTGGTAGAAGCTCTTCTGGGTGGGGTGGGTGGGCTCCCGGTGATTCGGTAACGGTTACAAGGTACACAGTAGGCTAAAGGTGTCTAGTTATATGTGCACATCTATTCCAAGGTTAAGATTTCGCCAGTGACGTTCACACCTTCCATCGATATCACAGCCGCTCGTGTCAGGCGCATCTTTGACTGTTTCTGACGCAGCTCTTCCGCATGTGCGAACGTCTCCTCTTGACATTTCGTTCCTATGTCCTCCCTAAGGGAACCTCGGCAGACACGTACTTCAGTTGTAATGTGATAGACTCAGCAGTAATGCTAATCAGGCTTATTCAGGAGTGTCTGAGGCACCACTGCTCAGTTCAGCTCTGCAAGTACTGAAACTCACACGCGCACTGTCGCACTCCATTCTTTAGCGCCCAATAAAAGTCGGCGCTTATGATGGGCTGGCCACGAGG
Source organism: Amblyomma americanum (assembly GCF_052857255.1). NCBI lineage: Eukaryota > Metazoa > Arthropoda > Arachnida > Ixodida > Ixodidae > Amblyomma > Amblyomma americanum. The sequence goes on along the minus strand of NC_135497.1, from coordinate 5,064,096 downwards.
CGACCAGATTGCGTGCGCGGCTCGTACACTTGCACCCCTCCTCGAGAGAGGCCGTTGTCAAAAGCACCAGCAGGGCCGTTTCGCACACGGGGGATTCACTCCATTCTGACACCGCAAGAGCGGCTTCAAACTACAAATTTCTATACAGCGGAGGCAGCAAATAACGGCCGCGGTTACAACGAACACTCGCTTATTACGAATGAAGGTGGCACTACCGTAAAAATGTGTATAAGACGAATGGCACCACGTCTCAGACATAACGAGCGACTGCGGCCGTACTTGCGCTAGCGTTACCGCCGCATGGACCCAGGCCTACAGACGACAGTGACGAACGAGGTGTTTGTGGCAACCTGTCGTTATTGCCGAGCTGTCCGGCACGGGTGACTTCGTTAACGCCGACATCACTGAGCCACGAACAGATGAAGCATTGTAGGCAAAGTACGAGCACTCCCAGACTGCCGCGAACATTATGAAGACCACGAGGAGGAGGCGTACCTATTGCCACCTGCCTTGAACACTTCAACCTTAATTAGTTATGTCGCATCCCTAAAGCAGATTGTTGGCGGCAAGGTTCTCGGTGGGGAGCACATGACCACCGTGGACAGCTGAGAATGCACTTTCATGTATCAGACGCACATAACTCACAAACTCACTTTCTTAAAATATATCAATTGTTTTTCTATCTATAATTTGGGTGTAATATAAGGAGTTCGCTGACTACGAACTTCGGATACAACGAATGCATTCAGTGCGACCGCCCGGCTAGTTTGGACTGCAATTGTTATCTTGCTGGAAAAATGCGGGCAGTGTTTCTTGATGGAAAATGAACACAAAGCGCGCACAACAAGCCCGCCGGGACACTTTCGAGTGCGCTACTGCTACTAGTAATGCTGATGACTGCATTGTGCTCTGTCCGAAAATCATGGCATTCTAGGAATCATAGTGTATTTGTAGGGCGACTTCACGATTTGTCCTTCTTTAAAGTGATTACGGCTTGAAAAGGTGGCTCGTCATCAGAAAGGACATCGCTCCATTTAACTAGCCACAACAACATCAAGCAAGGAACGGCGCCATAAAACGATTTAAGACCTACTTGCGACTGCTCGTGTAGATGCAGTACGTGCAGCGGCGGATTCCGTGCGTGCTATGCCAGTGTTTCTGCCGGGTATGCATTTCCAAGTTGTACTGAGTAGAGAAGAGGTCACCGCACTTCTCACAGGCGAGGAAGAGGCTGTTCAAGGGTACGATATCGACGTCCTCTGAAAAAGAACAAAGCAGTAGGAGGAGCGAATGAGCACATGTAAAGTGAAGTACTGCCCAGAGAATTCAGTGGTCTTAATGTGTACCTTGGCAGAGAGGAAAAGGCCAGCAGTAGTACTTTTTTGCATCAGTTCCTTGGTACCAATTCTGTGCATGGTAGTGTCGTTAAGATAGTAATAGAATAGTATATCATTAACCTGAGTAGTACAGATATTAAACTCGCGCTCATATCAATTAATCAAAAACTAGAACGGCTGATGGCCCTGGCAGTAAAAATTTAGAGCATGAGAGAGAGTCCTAACTTCATATCTACGAAGTTCGGTGAATTTGAGCAAAAGCTCTGCAATCAAGAGTCTGACATTAAAGACCTTAAAAGAGGATGACTGAGTTTGAAGAAAAAGATGGCCTGAAACAGGTAGCCTAAGCCCAGCTGGAAAATGACGTACATGACCTCGGATTCAGGAGCAGGCAGATGAACTTAGATCTAGATGGAACAAAAGAAGCACAGGGTGTGAACCTGACAGCCATATTATATAACGTGGCTGATAAACTTCGAGTGCATCACTTGACAGAACAGGAAATTGCACACGTTCATCGACTCCCATGCAAACGTGCTAAGGTGCCGGGCATCATTGTGCGTTTCACGAGGCAAGCGATAAGAGAAAACTGAATTAAGAATAAGAAAAACCGCGAGGAAAGCGATCCACCGATTTTCTTGCAAGAAAACTTAACACGCCGCAAGAGACAAGTACTTCAAGGAACGAAAGACTGCGCCAAAGATAAAGGTATGTCAACGGAAAGGTTTTCGACAGGAAATGTGAGGGAATGAGTGCCATTCATGTGAGGGCAAAGAGTGACTTGGATCAGTTATAGCATTTTTGATCTTATCTTTTGTGGTTTCTTCTTGAAACAACCAAAATGCAGCATATATGTTATTATCTGCCCAGCGACCTGAACCGCACTGCTTCGTGTGTTCCGCCGACATCGCTTAAAGCTGTTCACTTGAATGGACGCTCTGTTAAAAAACAAGGCAATGTATTTAGTGGAATTCTTTGGTGAATTTTCGTTTCCTTTCTCTCTGATCATGTTCAGTGAAACATGGAGCACAAATGATTGTGACATTTTCAGAATGACCAACTATACAACTTGTTACTTGAACCGTTCTGGTCTCCGTGGTAGTGAAGTAGTCTTATTGGTGTCTGATGACATTGAATGCGAGAAGCTGGACTCTGACAGTCTACTTACTGATGATTTTGAGGTCCTATCTGTCTGTACCAACAGGTTAGTGTTTTCGGTTCTTTATCGTCCCTTGAAGGGAAATGTGGTTGAGTTTTTGGAATTGTACGACTGCTTTTTTTCGTTTATAAGAGACGGCAAATACACACTAATAGCTTGAGGGGTTTTTAATATTGATATGTTGAGGAACAATTCTGTGGTTACAGACTTTAACACTGCCTTGGCTTCGAACGGCTTCATTAACCTTGTAACCACTCCAACTAGGATTACATAGAAAACCGAGTCTCTTCTCGGTCTGCTCATTACGAACTCCTTACAACTAATAGGTGACTTAGGTGTAATATCATCTGCACTCAGTGACCATCTTCCAATGTTTCTATGTATGTATAGGACTTGACCGTTAAAGTACCTTAAGGAAAAAGCTATGTATCAATATATAACTAATGCTACGCTCAATTTATTTCATTGTTCACTGGCACAAGTTAAATAGGATAGCAATGACAATAACAGTGACGTACATGAGCCTTACAATATGTGTCTCCAAGTAGTTACGCAACTATACCATTCATGCTTCCCATTAAAACTGCGTAGAAAAAAACCCGTAAAACTCTCAAATCCTGGATAACGTCTGAGTTACACCGTGAAATTAAACTGAAAGAAAAGCTCTACGGGATCTTTTTAAACACACATTGAGCCGATGACTCAAGTAAGTTTAAAATATACAAGAATAGGCTAACTAAAAAGCTACGTCTGGCACGCACAGAGCACTACGCGACATTTCTCCAAGTTAAAAATGGTCGCCACGATTTGCTGTGGTCAACATTAAAAGTGTTTACTAAGGCTCGAGCAGCCGCACTTTTTTACTACCATTTCGCATACCAACCCATCACATGATTCCAATAGCTACATTGGTTCTGACAACAATAATATAATATTTTTGAACCCGTTTACGGCAGAAGACGTTATATCAGTCCTACAGAACCTTAATAACCGGCGTGGATTTCACATTGATGGCATTCAAGTCAGGCCTGTGAAGCATGTTGTAGCAGTTATTGGCCCTGTTCTTGTGAATATATTTAGTTTATCTTTTACTGCCGGTATATTTCCTGACAAAATGCAAATAGCCTAAGTAACGGTTCAGTATAAGAAAGGTGACCGCAACTAATTAGGAAATAATAGACCAGTATCTATACTCCCTATCTTTATGAAGGCTCTACAAAAAGTCCTACATACAAGTTTGTCTCAATTCATTTACAAGCATACCATTTTGTCACCAAATAAATTTAAATTTTGTCAAAATAAATCAAAGAAATGAGCCCTTTGCGAGCAAAAGGAATATATACTGACACAATTTGAAAAGAAGGCCTTCGTTACTCGTGTCTTCGTAGAATATTCGAAAGCATTTCATCTAGTGAACTACTGAATACTCCTAAAACACTTGGTGTGTTATGGTTTTCGAGAACAGACCCAGATGCTGCTGAAATCATATCAATCGCACAGAAAACATGCTGTACGCATAGACAAAATGAAATCTGAACCAAAACGTATTACTTCTTGTGTCCCACAAGCCATTATATTCGGACCACTACTCTTTAATATGTACCTAAATGATATCTCTAACATTAACTCCACTGATCAATTTCTTATCTGCGCTGATGACACAAGCATTTTTTTACTGGAAATGTTCTTGATCTCCTTGTTCGGGAATGCAATGACACCATGATTGAATTACAAGAATGGTCTGAATCCAAATGTACGCGTGTTAATTATAAGAAAACACCAAGCTGTTATTTTTCGTCCCAAAAATAAAGTGCTTCCTTCCTCCGTCGAGATTTAGCTAAGGTCGCGGTGCATAGATTTCTTTGAAAAATTTAAATGTCTAGCAGTAGATTTTTCTTCCAACATGACTTGGGGTCACCACGTGGGCCGTATAGCAACGAAGCTGGCTCAACCAACCGGAGTCATAAGTCGGCTGAGATATGTTATTGCAAGAAAAATAAGCTACTCCTCTATAATTTCATTTTCTACTCAAATTTAAACTACTAACACTTCGTATGGGGAACATCCGCGGATAGCTGTCTTCAACGTATCTATATTCTACAGAAACAGCTCCTTCGTCTTATTTACAATGTCCCCAGGGACTCGTCAAGCATGGACCTCTTTCTACAAAGTGGCATGGTAAAAATTCACAACTTGTATAAATATCGCCCAAGTATTCGGTTTAAACTTGAAACACATAAGAGTGTAAACTACATACGTACCCTTGCTAAATTGCATGCCCGAGAAGCCAGCTAAACGACAAGTTATGTGGAGACTTGGGTAGTGTCGACTCCTCGAATAAATTCACGTAGAGAACGCCTGCAATCGATTCTTCCTTCCCTGTAAATACATACGCATATAAAAATTTTGACCTCTTTAGTTCGCCAAAAAATCTTTTGGTGCTATGTACGCTGACATGTAGCATATGATTATTCTTTTTCTTTGGTATTAATCTGTGTTTGTCGAGTGTGAACGTCGATTCAATATTTTATAATGCTGTTTCACTTTACTTTCTAGTTTCATTATTGTATACCTGTTAAGATGCTGACCAATTCCCTTTGTTTTATAAGCCTTGCTCTCAAGTCGCTGCCAAGCGAATGGGGCGGCGGCTTTTCTGCGCTTCCGCTGTCTGTACCTTTTCAAGGCACAAATGGATTTGATTTGATTTACTAAATATTCTGCCTATTCGCGATGCAAAGGCAGCTGGAATGGTACTGACCCGCACTGATCCGTCAATTGGTAACATAAACATTAAATATAAAAAGGCAGTGCCTTTTCTAGAAGCGCTATCGACCAGCTTTGCAACGGTACACATGCATCAAATTCGGAGGTACTTTTCATGCACTAAGTATATATACATAAAAAGTATGCACCCATCCTCTTTTACCCACAGTTTAATCTCCCTGAGATTCAGGCAATGTGTCGCTGTTCCTTCACTTTTCACTAAGATGCCCTCGAACAAAAAGGTCCGCCGTCCCTGCGGACATTCAGGGTGTTCATAATCGGGAATAATCGAATTAGCTTATTCTTGAAGAGGGAACGGATGTAGCTAGTGAAGAGTAAGTTCATTACCGAGTTAGCAGTAAGAGGAAAAATAGAGGAATTGAGGATATCGCTGTCGAACCGATATTCAGCTTTAACTGAATAAGACGATCTTAATGTACATCCAATGAGTGATAATCTGATAGGTGTCATTACGGAGTGCGCAGCAGAAGTAGGCGGTAGGACGGTTCGACAGGATACCGGCAAGATATCTCAGGAGACAAAAGATCTTATTAAGAAACGCCAAAGCATGAGGGGACCTAACCCTACAGACAGAATAGAACTAGCAGAGCTATCAAAGTTAATAAACAAGCGCAAGGTAGCCGACATAACGAAGTTTAAAATGGAGACAATCTTGCATGCTCTAAAGAACGGAGGCAGCCTAACAGCGGTGAAGAGGAAACTAGGCGTGGGTAAAAACCAGATTTTTGCGTTAAGAGGCAAAGAGCGCAATGGCGTTGGGAATATGGATAAGATAGTCGAAGTAGCCGAAGAGTTCTATACAAATCTATGCAGTAACCATAGTAACCAGAGCGTTGATGAGATAGACAGTAGCCCGCACCAGTGGGTCATCGCGCCAGTAACAAAAAACGATGTAAACAAAGACTTAGGAACAATGGAAAGGAGAAAAGCAGCTGGGGAGGATCAGGCAACAGATGTGTTGAAGGACGGTGGGTAGATCGTGCTAGAAATGCTAGCCACCCTGTATATGCAATGCCTTCTGACCTCGACCGTAATAGAAGCTTAGAAGAACGCAAACATTATTTTAATTCATAAAAAAGGAGAAGCCAAGGGCTTGAAAAATTACAGACCGATCAGCTTACTTTCCGTAGCCTGCAAGATATTTACTAAGGTAATCGCTAACAGAGCCAGGGACATTGGACTTCAATCAACCAAATGATCAGGCAGGCTTTCCTAAAGAATACACAACAATATATCATATTCACACTATCAATCAGGTGAAAAAAAAAATGCGCAGCAAACAACAAACGCCTATATATAGCCTTCATTGAATACGAGAAAGAGTTTGACTCAGTGGAAATCTCAGCAGTCATACAGGCATTGCAGAATCGGGGTGTAAAAGGGCCTTTTATCAAAATACTTTAAATTATGTATAGCAAAATGGCATTCCTCTGGGACAGTTGGTATGAATCCATCTTTGGGCCAGCGTGCATTTCGGGACGCACTAACGTAGACAGATACCTTGAAACAAAGAACAGTATAGCTACCATAGTCATCCATAAAGCCAGCAAGAAAATTCCAATAAGGAAGGGCGCCAGGCAAGGAGACACAATCTCACCAAAGCTATTCCCGCCTATTTGCAGGAGGTATTCGAAGGCAGGAATGGGGAACTGTTCGGGATAAGAGTTCATGAAGAATACCTAAATAATCTGCGACTCGCTGATGACCTTTCCTTGCTGAGTTAATCCGGAGGTGAACTGCAAATCATGTTCAAAGAGTTAGACAGGCTGAAACAGCCTAGCAGGAGAACAGCAGTTAACAACTGCCAGCAAGGCGCTGGAAGTGGTAAAAGAATACGTCCTCATACGACAGGTAGTGACAGCTGATCCGGATCATGAGAGGGAAATAACTAGTAGGATATGAATGGGAAAACTAGAAGGATATGAATGGAGTGGAGCGCATATGGCAGGTTCTCTCATATCGTTAATGGCAGTTTACCAATATCCCTGAAGAGAAAAGTGCACAACAGCTGTAGCTTAGCGGCACTCGCCTACGGTACAGAAACGTGGAGGCTAACGAAAAGGGTTTCGCTTAAGTTAAATACAACGCAGAGAGCCATGGAAAGGAAAATGATAGGTGTAACGTTAAGAGTCTGAAAGCGGGTAGAGTTGGTGAGGAAGCAAACACGCGTTAATGACATCCTAGTCAAAATCAAGAGTAGGAATTGAGCTTGGGCACGGCATGTAATGTGAAGGCGAGATAACTGCCGGTCCTTAAGGGTAACAAAGTAGATTCCAAGAGAAGGCAAGCGCAGCAGTGGACGGCACAAGGTTGTGTGGGCGGGTGAGATGAAGACGTTTGCAGGCATAGAGAAAGCGCAGCTGACAAAGTATAGGGATAAATGGAGAGACATGGCAGAAGGCTTTGCCCTGGAGTGGGTGTAGTCAGGCTGATAATGATGATGATGATGATGATGATCAATCAGGCGAGTTCGTAGCTTGTATACGCTATCAACCGATTATAATCTACCAGCTAAGGATTGCAGGATAAGCTTCTGCTCACCTTCTTTCAACGCCCCTCGTCCTCTTGGGTTCCCCAGCAAACTTTCGGCGAACGAAATTGCATATCCAACGAGCAGTTCTTCGCCGGGGACGACGTTGCTTATTGTGCGGAGTAGATTTCTCCGTTGAAGAGCAAGGCCACGAGGTTTTGTCTGCGCTTGCTGGGCGAGTAGTTCACTTTGTTTATCCAGTGGTAGCCGTCTTGTTGGCGGCCGTCTACCAAAAAGAACTCTGCACATCGGCGCACCTGCGCAACGCAACGGTTCAACCGTCTAAACGCGCAAGTCAAAATTTTTCGCTACCGTACTCACGTTACACGACGGACGCAAAAAAAAAGTGGCGTAAATTTTAAGTGTTCGGAAACGGGGCAGTATTTCGTGTTCATATCTGGTACCTCCTTCACATGGGCATTTCGAAGGAGGCCCTCGAACCGACCAGTCTCTCCAGTCCAAGGCCACTGAGTGCTGTTACACGGACGGTTTCTGTGGCCATCGAGACACCGTTAGTGTACCGTGTACCCTGTTACCGTTACCGAAGTAACAGAAAGCGCCCACCTCCTGCGAGCACGCGTTGATTGGCCCGGATGCTACAGGCACGCGAGTAGCCTGCCGGGTACCTGGTGCCATTTGGCTCCTTCAGGGGGATTTCGCATCTGCATTGGCTGCTTGCGGGCTCCCGGTACCAGTCAACGAAGCAGCATCGAACGCTGGAGATTTCGAGGGCCTCCTTGCGGTGGGCGTGCACAGTCTCGGACGCGATCGCTCGCAGCAACGCGTAGGGGAATAGAAGCAGGGCAGCATCGTTTTTGAAAATATGGAACTAAATATATAGCACCTATTTTGATGATGATGGTGATGGTGAATTTTTTATAGTGCATCGGCTTCTGAGGCCAATGAGCGCCATGCGACAAGGTATTTTGGTCTGCTGACAACTTAATTACATCCTGAAACGACTGCATGGCGCCATATCGCGAACATTATTTCATCTGCTAAAAAAACACTTGGCTTCTTAAAGCGTCATCTCCACTCTGCCCCCCAGCATGCTAAGCTACTCGCATACACATCACTAGTTCGATCAAAATTAGAATACGCATCGCCCATCTGGTCTCCGAAACAAGTATACCTTACTAACTCATTGAATCAGTTCAAAATAGGTCAACTAGATTCATTCATTCCTCATACTCTTTTGTTCTCAGCATATCAGCTCTGAAATCGCAGTCCAATCTACCTACTCTTGCACTTCGTCGCCACATTGCTAGTTTATCCCTATTTCATAAATTCTTTTATTCCGAGCTATCACAGGAAACCTATATCTGCCCTCCCCACCACGCTTTTCTCTTCGCACCGGACATCAGCAGCAGGTATCTCGGCCACGAGCACGCACAACTTTTTCTTCAACATTCTTTCCCCGGACTGCTAGCGACTGGAACGGCCATCCCCAAAAACTTGCTGCCATCACATGCCAAACTATGTTTCTTAACCAAATTACGCGTTTGCTTGCATCACGATAATCATTTTTCTTTGTATAACTCGTTCAATTTTTGTGTACTTTTTCTGTTGTTAATCTATATGTGTCCGACCCCTTATGTAATACCCTCACACGAGGGTCTTTAAGGAAATAAAGTGAAGTGAAGTGAATCATTGGCAGCAGCAGCTGCCACTGTTATAACCATTATGAGATCACTGCTGCACAAGCATTGGAGGATTCCGTAAGCAATGACGCTTCCTCGCCCCTCTTTGCACCTTTTTTCCCCTGTTTGCCTACATTATTCAAGCTCCTTCATTGCCTATTTTGAGTATTCAAACTTGGCGCCACGCTTCGTTTTCAAACTTGGCGGCACGCTTTGCTCCGTCCACACTTCCGGTTTTTCAAATTTGGCAGCACGCTTAAGCGAAGCCCACTTCCGGTGTTTTAAAATTCAGCGCCACTTTTGCTCCGACTCTGCCCTCTTTGTGGACATTTTTGGTTGTAATTAACTATAACCCCACATGCACCTCATGATTCCAGCTGCAAGATTTTTTGATCCTCGATCAAATGTAACCATTCGTTTTCTTACAACTCAATTCGTTCTAACGTTATCGTGATGCAAGCTCTTGGTGACACGAAACCTCAAATGTAGCCATTCAAAGCGTACGCATTAATAAAGCCATCAGCATTGAAGTGACACATGATTTGCGCTCGGAGAGCGCAAAGAATGTGCCGAGGCGAAGCGTTGAAGTCTGAACGCTTCACGTACGCCGGAGCGCACGAGGCACCGTTTCTTCCGCGTCACGCCAGCGTCTCATCTACCGGCGTTGTCGCTAGACGCCCGCAGGAGAGGGCGACCAGACACGTGGGGGCATTGGGACGACTCCAGAGGAGCATGTCTGGAGATCATGGAAAAAGCCGCTCAATTATCCTCTCTCCGTAGCTACTGCAGGGGCAAGGGGAACAACAGCATGGGGACCGCAGGGGCGGCGGTGCCGTCACAGCTATGTGGATCGATCTTCAAGCCGCTGCCAACGAGCGGCTAGGCATTAGTTTTCACCAATCTTCACCTGCGAGGTATTTCCGGTGCCGAAGCTGACGCCTGGCCTAGCCAGGTATCTGCGACTCCCCGCGTCAGCGTGCACAAAGCGCCAGAATTAGGCCTCCGGCGATAATAACAATAATATTAATAATTTGTCTTGGGGGAAAGGAAATGGTGCAGTATCTGTCTCATATATCGTTGGACACCTGAACCGCGCCGTAAGGGAATAGATAAATTAGGAAGTGAAAGAAAAAAGAAGAAAGAGGTGCCGTTCTGGAAGGCTCCGGAAAAAGTTCGACCACCTGGGGATCTTTAACGTGCACTGACTTCACATAGCACACGGGCGCGTTACCGTTTTTCCTCCATAAAAACGCAGCCGCCGCGGTAGGGTTCAATCCCGGGAACTCCCGACCAGCAGCCGAGCGCGCTAATCACTGAGCCACCGTGCCGGGTCCTCCGGCGACGCCAGTAGACGAAACGCTAACGCGACGCCGAAGAAACGCTGCCTTGTGGTTCGGACTCGAAACTCTCGGCCGGTCGAACAAAAGCCAAACGCTATTGGAAAGCTGCACTGTACGGCACTAACCTGCCGGAGCAGCAATGGATGATTCCAGGGGCAGTCACTATAGCGCATGCTTAATTAAGGCATATATGCATGCTTATGCGTGTGGGCTCGATGAACGCAAGCGGACACCTCACCAGCGCCTCAATACAGCTTTTAAATGCCTGTTTTTATCTCGATGAGGGCGCTCGAGGTAAAGGCGCCGCACAATATTATGTTCAAGTAAGTTCCACTACATTTTCACACTACAAAGCTCTCGTAAATCCGCCAGAGCGACAATGCAACCGTCACGCAATCATGCTAGACAGCACCATTAAAATCAAGTACAACAAGTTCAAAAGCAATGCTGACAAGCTAGCACTCATCTGCTCGACCATAGCGGTAATGATCATTGTTCGGATTCACATGCAACCGCCGTGAACACAAATCATCTTTTTTCTCGAGAGTTTACTGCCTCGGCGTGGTTTTTTCTGGACATATATAACATTTCATACCACATTGACCGTAACGAAATAAAGTCCAGCACACAACTTGCAAAGTGTTATCATGGAGCCCTATCCAGGCCCTTGGCGTGCTCTGGGAACATCTGCCTACTGAGGCGCAGATATGCTGTAATGTCCACATATGTGGTAAGCGGATTCGGTACTGGAGTCGCGACAGAGTCTAGGAAGTCATTGGAACTCCGGGGAGAGACGCTCGGGCGGCTGTGTGAGCAGCCTAGTTCCCTTCAATTGCCTGGTATCCGGGCGCCTATACCAATTGTTTTGTTGTTGTTGTTGTTGTTGAAAACTTTTATTGTCCAACAGAGAAAGACCACACCGCTTGGGCCGCTCTGTCTCACCCCCCTTTACAGGGGAGAGGACTTAGGAGCGGCCCAGCCGCACGGGATGGTCGCATTCGATGCTGGCCGGGTTGGTTTCGCCGGCGGCCTCTTCTGCCAGTTGGACGGCGGTGATTTGGAGCTCAGGGTCCGAGCTCCACAACAAGGTTTCCCAGGCTTCCCTACTGCTAATGTTTTGCGCCCTGCCTGGGGAGTAAGCGCACTCCCAAATTATATGGTCGAGGGTTCCTCTCGCCCCACACTTTTTACAATTATCGTCCTCGCAGTCCGATCGGATATCTTTGTTTAGTACTGGGTTTGGGTATACTACAGTCTGCAGGCGTCTCCACGCCGTCACCTGACTCCTATTTAACGCCGTGTTTGGGGGGGGGAAAACACCTCCGGCATTGCTTGTAGTGTTCTGTAATCTCTTGATACGAGGTTAATCGCCCTTCTCTATCATGTTCGGCCTGAGCCGACCCATCCTGTACAGCACGGAGGTAGAGATCTCGAGCTGCACTGTGGGCCGCCCCGTTACCGCTGACAGATTCGTGCGCCGGGGTCCAGACGATGTTGATCGTCCTATCAATCACTCCTTGTGTTAAAATTTTGGTGGTGAGGGGTTTTATCCTCCCTGTGCTGAAATTTTGGATTGCAGTCTTACTGTCGCTAATAATATATCTAGCTTTGGTGCCAGCGCAAGCGATCGCTGTCGCGGCTTCCTCCGCTATCTCGGTTTCTTTCCCTAGTATGCTGGCCGCCGTGATGAGGGTGCCCTCCCCATCTACCGCCACTATGGTTATGTATCGACTGTGCCTGTCCCGTGCCGCATCTACGTAGGCGACTTCATTTCGGGGTTTACCCCGATATATTCTTTCTATCGCTTCCGCCCTTTTCTGTCTCCTTTCCTTATTAAACTCAGGGTGCATATTCTTGGGTAGGGGAGGGATTCTTAGGTGCGCCCTGATTTCCCTGTCAATGTCGACCCTTTCCTTTTGCCCCCTGTCTGTGGCCATTCCAAGATTACTTAGCGTAGCTCTTCCCACTCGCGTCGTGCTGAGTCTTTCAAGTTGCGAGGTTTTAACCGCTTCCGCGATTTCTGCAATCGTATTATGCAGTCCTAGGGCCAGTAGCTTCTCCGTCGATGTACAGATTGGGAGCCCTAGGGCCTTTTTTACGCGTTTCCTGATGAGCGCGTCTATCTTGCTCCTCTTATCTGCCTTTAGGTTCAGATATGGCGTGGCGTAGCCCACTCTACTAATGATGAAGGCCTGTACCAATCTTAGGGGTTTTTTTTTCCTTGAGGCAACCTCCCTTACGTGAGACCCTCCTGATGAGGTTTAATGTCTGGGTCACGTGGTTTTCTAATTTGTTAATTGTGATCGTGTTCCTCCCATGTGTTTGTAAGTGGAGGCCCAATATTCGTATTGTCTCTACCTTTGGTATTTCCTTTCCTTCCACGTACACCTGTGGGTCAGAGGGAGGTTTGTTCCGGAGTGCCTTGTCATTATACACGAAAATTTCTGATTTTTCAGGCGAACATTTAAGTCCTCTGTCCTCCGCGTACTTTGAGATGACGTCTGCTGCCGCCTGCAGCGTTTGATCGATCTCTGCGTCGCTCCCTCTGTTGATCCAGAGGTTGATGTCGTCCGCGTACAGGCTGTAGTTTAAGTTGTAGTTCCCAATTTTTCGCAATTCCTTCGGGAGCCCTCTCATGGCCATGTTGAAAAGAGTGGGTGACAGTACCGATCCCTGAGGTGTCCCCCTGTTACCCAGCCTGATCACGCCGGATTGTATTTCCTGGAACGTTATAACCGCCGTGCGGTCCGTTAAAAAATTTCTGATATAACGATAGGTTTTTAGCCCTATTCCTGCCTGCTGGAGCCCCTCCAGAATGGCTTCGTGCTTGACGTTGTCGAAGGCCTTTTTTAGGTCTAGTCCCATAATGACTTTCGCGTCTTTGGTTCTGGAATGAATTATGTCTTGCTGCAGCCGCAGCATGACGTCCTGTGTGCTCAGATGGGGCCTGAAGCCATACATCTCGTCTCTCTATTTCTCTGTTTCCTCCATATAATCTGAAATTCTGGTCTGAATGATGTGTTCCATTAACTTTCCGACACACGACGTGAGTGATATAGGCCGGAGGGTTTCCAGCTGCGGTTGCTTCCCGGGTTTTGGAATCAGGATCACGGTAGCCTCTTTCCACAGCGGTGGGATCTCCCCTTTTTCCCAGCAATCCTGCATTTAGCTGCTAAGGGCCTCTATCGAGTTGTCATCTAAGTTCCTGAGCATCTTATTCGTGACTCCATCTGGCCCTGGAGCCGACTTGGTTTTGAGTTTCGCTATCTCCGCCCTTACTTCAGCTCTCGTGATGGGCGCGTCTAACTTCTCATTTGGAATCCCGCGGTAGTCGGGTAGCTCTCTAATTTTCGTGTCGCCTATGTATGTCTCGACGAGTTTCTTCATGAATATGTCGTCGTCCTGTTCTTCGCATGTGTGTCTAACTTTAGCCAATTTGACTCGTGCTTGTGTTTTGGACGTGTCAGGGTCTAATAAATGTCTTAGGATATTCCACGTCTGGGGGAGATTCATATTCCTTTCCATGTCACTACATTTGTTAGTCCAATTTTGTTCACACAGCTTAAAGGCGTAATCTTCTATTTCTTTGTTATGACGCGCCAGCCTTCTTGTGATGTTTTTGTTGTTTCTACCTTGCCTTTTAAGTCGACGTTCCATGCCCTGTTTTGCCTCCCACATGTGTAAGAGTCGGGCATCCGCTATTTCCGGAGCTTTTTCTCCTTCTAGCGTCTTAGTTGTTTTCCTGGTGTCTTTCTTTACCGCTTCGCACCAGTCCTCTATATTTCCTATCTTTGTTATGTCTCTGTTCCCCCTAATCTCTCTCAATCGGTCCCAGTCTGTGATTTTTGTCCGGAAACACTTTTTTCCTTTGACTTTACTCCTGATTTCAACCGTGGTTTCCACTATTGAGGGGTCGCTCCCCAGATTGAGTGCCGTATTTATCCATTGCGTCGTTTCTACATTTTTAATCAGGGTCAGGTCCGGTGAGGTATCGGCGGTAATGCTGTTCCCCGCCCGCGTGGGGTGTAACGGGTCAGTCAGCAATGTTATCCCCAGGTTATGCGTGTCCTCCCACAACTGTCTCCCCTTTGCGTCTTCCTTAGTGTACCCCCACTCCGGGTGATGGGCGTTAAAATCCCCTACTATAATTAGCGACTGGTTTCCCGCTAGTTTAAGTGCCTTGTTCATTATCGCCCTGAAGCGGACCTTCCGTTGTCGCGGTGGGCTGTAAATATTGAGTAGGAAAGTGTTTTTATTCCTCCTTTTTACCTGTTATAATTTCTACAAAGACGTTTTCTATGACGTTGTCTTCTAATTCGTGTTCGATCGTAGCTACGTTTCTCTGCACCAGTGTTGTAACTCTCGATTTGTCCCCTTTCCCACTGTGGAAGGCGCGATACCCTTGTAATTTGGCCGGGCCACCGGTCTCCTGCAACGCTATAGTAAGGGGGGCTGATTCGCGGAGCGACAGCGTGCTCTGCAATACCGGTCGCTTGCGCCGATACCCGCGGCAGTTCCACTGCCAAATTTGGATGTTATTGGGCGGTCTGTCCATTATTCAACTTTGTCATGTTCTCCTCAAGTAGAGTCACTCTCGCATTTAGGTTGGCGGTTTCCCCCTTTAATTGCTGGCGCGCCTCCGTCATGAGGTGAAAGTGATTTTGCATCTGTAGCTGCATTTGTTGAATCTGATTGGCTAAGTCCTCAAGTTTACTGTCTCTTTCCTTAACAAAATTCTTAAGACTTCTGTCCAGTTTCGCATTTAATTTCTCTAGCTTTTCATCCACTGTCAGGTCTGAGTAGTTTTCCTCAATTGTTTTGTTCTCAGCATTCAGCTATGTCGCGCGTTTGCAGAAATCTTGCTGGCAAGCAGCGGTTTCTTCCCCTTTTATAATTTCGACGGGCGTGTTGAGGATCAGCAATTATGTGCGTGGCGTCGGAGTGAATAGCTACCAGTGCTATCGCATGGTGAAACTAGTGAAGTTGTCTTAGCCGAAGAAGTGGCAGCATATTCACACTTTTAACTTTACTGTGCGATGTCAGTACCCGCTAAAGAGCTCCAGGTCGAAATTTCCGGAGCCCTTCTCCACGTCGTCCCCCATAGCCTGAGCCGCTGTGGGACATTGAACGCTCATTGAAAATTGAAAATTCGTTTTTGTGGAAAGGAAATGGCACAGTATCTCTCTCACATATCGGCGGACACCAGAACTGTGCCGTAGGGGAAGATATCAAGGAGGGAGTCAAAGAAGAAAGAGGCGCCACCAGAGGATGTTTAACGTGCACTAAAGTTAAAGATCCTCAGGTGATAATAATAGTAATACCTGGTTTTTTGGGGAAAAGAAATGGCGGAGTATCTGTCTCATATTTCGCTGGACACCTGAACCGCGCCGTAAGGGAAGGGATAAAGGAGGGAGTGAAAGAAGAAAGGAAGAGGTGCCGTTGTGGAGGGCTTCGGCATAATTTCGACCACCTGCGGATCTTTAACGTGCACTGACATCGCACAGCACACGGGCGCCTTAGCGTTTTGTCTCCAAAAAACGCAGCCGCCGCGGTCGGGTTCGAACCCGGGAACTCCGGAGCACTAGCCGAGCGCCCTAACCACTGAGCCGCCGCGGCGAGGTCCTCGGCTGGCCGAAATTATTCCCGAGCCCTCCACTATATCGCCTCTTTCTTATTTCGCTCCCTCCTTTATTCCTTCATCTACGGCGCAGTTTAGGTGTCCGCCGATATGAGAGACAGATATGGCGCCATTTCCTTTCCTCAAAAACCAATTTTCTTTTATCAATGAGGCCCCGCCACGGTGGCTCAGTGGTTAGGGCGCTCGACTACTGATCCGGAGTTTCCGGGTTCGAACCCGACCGCGGCGGCTGCGTTTTTATGGAGGATAAACACTAAGGCGCCCGTGTGCTGTGCGATGTCAGTGCACGTTAAAGATCCCCAGGTGGTCAAAATTATTCCGGAGCCCTCCACTACGGCACCTCTTCTTCCTTTCTTCTTTCACTCCCTCCTTTATCTCTTCCCTTATGGCGCGGTTCAGGTGTCCAACGATATATACGACAGATACTGCGCCATTCCTTTCCCCCAAAACCAATTATTATTATTATTATCAATGAGGGTTTAAATCATAAATCTTACACGTGTGTTTCACGGCTGAGCGTTAGACTGAAGCCAAACACGGCAGTGTCATGCAGCCGCGCGCCAAGGTGATAGTGTCATGTGGGAAAGTTGAATGCTTCGCTATGGCGCAAGAAAACCGGGTAGCGTGCCCTCAGCATGCCGAAACAGGCTCACCGAATGAGGCTCTTAATATTTGTTACCAGTCATTGTCCCCGAAAACAAATATTACTATCCTCATTCGGTGAGCCTATTTCGGCATGCTGAGGGCACGCTGCATGGTTTTCTTGCGCCATATTTGTTGCCTGTCATTGTCGCCGATCTACAGAGCACTCTTTTAGGGATTTTTGCGGTATAGTGCAACAGTACTTTCAAGCACATGCAAGACAAGTTTGCGTGCCCTGCAAGCTTTACAAGGTCAGGCACTTCGCACATGCCTGGGTCTGCCTCGCAGCGCATCAACAGTTGCTACCATTGCAATCGTCCAGGACTACCCACTCTCGACGCATATAACCCTAAAGACCTTGCGGATGCACATACGGCATCTAACAAGGATTCATCAGCGCCACCTTGTGTCAGTGGCGAATCAAAGGCCACACGCAGCGGTTTCAAAGGTTATAGCAGCCCACCAGTCGTCCATCCCATCGCAGTTCACCCTGGCAGCACGGCCTTCCTCTACGCTGTGGTGTCTGCGGGAGCCATGCTTGAGCCTTACAATTCCGGGCGTAACGAAAAAATCGAACGTATCGACACCGGCCATTAAACAGTTTAAAATCTGCCTACTCAACGCCGCATATAGTGACCGCACTCATTTGTACACAGATGGTTCGGTCTCAGGTACAAGTCCGACCTACGCCGTTTTCATTCCTGCGAGACAGACCACTATTCATCAGCAAACTTCGCATCGGACAACCTGCACCGGGTCAGAATTGGCCGAACTTCGTGCGGCTGTGCAGTACATCCATGCACAAACACCCCACATATGGGCTGTGGTCTGTGACTCGAAAGCAGCCTTACAGTGTCTTAATTCTGCTTTACGTCGTGGCGATCACGATCAACTTGTAGCTGAATTAAGACATCGCCAACACCAGGCGCAGGAAGACGGTCATTACATCGTCTTCCAG